>NC_045635.1:60588973-60913615 GCF_009829155.1 Mustela erminea | reverse complement strand
TTTTTTTTCAAGTAAGTTATCTGTCCCTTTCTCTGTCTTCTTTTTTTGGGACCATATAATAAAATGTTTGCAGGTTTGTTTTGTTTCACATGTCCCTTAAAAGGCTTGATCATGACTTCTGCTGCTGGGCTCTTGGATGGGTATAAGCCCAGCCAGCTGTCCATGAGAAGGCTGGCTCATGTGGGCATGAGCATACTGTGGACATGCTGGTGAGTGGATTTATTTTCCTGTTGGTTGTGAGGTCCCGCTGACGTGCAGTGTTATGCAGGGTTCCAAGTGGAGCAGGATCCCTGGCATTAAGGTCTAGAGGAATGATTCCAAAATGATGCCCACCAGTGCTGAGATCAACAGAACAGAATGAGATTGCAAAAGTGGCTGCCAGTGCTGTCTCAAGTCCCAGCATGGGGGGTGGGTGGGAAGCTGCTGTCGCCTGCCTCTCCAGCAGGCATTCCCAGATTAGTTGGTCTCCTTCACCTATGTTCTCCTTTTCTATGTGGTGTTTTAGCACTGGTTTCTGGGTCAAGTGAGTCTGCACACAACATTTTAAGAGCAGCTTTTCCTTTCCCAACAGTTGTTTAGTTTTCCTGGATGTATTTCCTGTGGTTTTCAAAGCCAAATATTTGGGGCCTTATCTCTCTTGTCCAAGATCTATGGGTTTGCCTGATGTGGAACTCGAATCTCTCACTCCTCAGAAAAATGTTTCATTCCTGACCATGGAATGCTGTGCCTCAAGACCAATTCTTTGCCTCTTCTACCCATCTTGGTGCTGTCCCTTGTTGTGGAAGCTTTGTTTGTCCAGTTTCTAGGTACCCTTCAGAAGGAATTATTCCATATGTAGTTGTAGATATGTTGTATCTGTGGGAGGAGCTGAGCTTAGTATTTTCTTATGCTGTGATCTGGATCTTTCTTCTCCAAATTTTGATTTTGTTGATTCTGTTGATTTTCTATACTTTATCTCTAATCTCTAATTGCTTTGCTTCTGCTAGTTTTGGGTTTACTTGACTTTTCTTTTGAAAGTTCCTCAAGTTGTAAAGTTAATGATTTGAGATGTTTTTTTTTAAAGATTTTATTTATTTATTAGAGAGAGAGAGAGAGAGAGAGAGCATGACCTGAGCTGAAGACAGATGCTTGACTGACTGAACCACCCAGGCAACCCACTTAGTTCTTTTTTTTTTTTTAAGATTTTTATTTATTTATTTGAGAGAGAGACAGTGAGAGAGAGCATGAGAGGCGAGAAGGTCAGAGGGAGAAGCAGACTCCCCATGGAGCTGGGAGCCTGATGCGGGACTCGATCCCGGGACTCTGGGACCATGACCTGAGCCGAAGGTGGTTGCTTAACCAACTGAGCCACTCAGGTGCCCCCACTTTGTTTTTTTAATGTAGACTTTTACAGCTCTAAATTTACTGCAGAGTACTGCTTTTGCTGCATCCTAAAAGTTTGTATTTTGAGGTTTCATTTTCGTTCATCTATTTAAGTATTTTCTAATTTTTTTGTGATTTATTCTTTGACCAATTGATTTTTTAAAGTGTGTTATTTAATTTTCAAATTTACATAAATTTTCCCATTTTTCTTTTTTCATTGAATTCTAGTTTCATTCCATTGTGATTGGAAATGATACTCTGTATGGTTTCAGTCTTTATAAATTTTTTTAAAAATTGATTTATTTATTTTCAGAAAAACAGTATTTATTATTTTTTCACCACACCCAGTGCTCCATGCAATCCGTGCCCTCTAGAATACCCACCACCTGGTACCCCAACCTCCCTCCCCCCCCGCCACTTCAAACCCCTCAGATTGTTTTTCAGAGTCCATAGTCTCTCATGATTCACCTCCCCTTCCAATTTACCCCAATTCCCTTCTCCTCTCTAACACCCCTTGTCCTCCATGATATTGTTATGCTCCAAAAATAAGTGAAACCATATGATAACTGACTCTCTCTGCTTGACTTATTTCACTCAGCATAATCTCTTCCAGTCCCGTCCATGTTGCTACAAAAGTTGGGTATTCATCCTTTCTGATGGAGACATAATACTCCATAGTGTACATGGACCACATCTTCCTTATCCAATTTATTAAGACTTGTTTTGTGGTTTAACATAAGGTTTTTCCTGGAGAATGTTCTATCTGCACTTGAGAAACATGTGTTTTCTGCTGTTGTTGAGTATAATGTTCTTTATAAGTCTTTTAGAACTTATTGTTTTATAGAGTTGTTCAAGGTTTCTACTTCCATACTGATCTTCTGTTTGGTTGTTCTAGTCATAATTAAAAGTGGAGTATTGAACTCTCCAGTTATTGCTATGGAATTATTTACCTTTTCAATTCTGTCAGTATTTTCTTCATATATTTTGTAATTCTGATGTTAGGCACTTATATATTTATAATTATTTTATCTTTTTGAAATATTGACTTCTTATCAATATATAATGTCCTTCTGTGTCTCTTTTAATAGTTTTTGACTTAAGGTTTATTTTGTCTGATATTCATATAGCCATCCCAGCTCTCTTCTGGTTACCATTTATTGTTATTATTTTTGGAATGTCTTTTTCCATCAGTTCACTTTCAACCTATTTATGTCTTTGGATCTAAAATGAATCTTTGTAGACACCATGTAGTAGAATCACATTTATTTATCCATTTGGCAGTTCTCTGTTTTTGATTGTGCAGTAAAATCCATTTATATTTCCAGTAATTACAGACATTGCTGGACTTCTGCCATTTTCTCTTTGTTTTCTATCTTAACTTATAGCTTTTTCTCCCTCATTTTCTTCATTTCTGCCTTCTCTTCTGTTCAATTTTTTGTAGTAAAACATTTTAATTATCCTTTCACTTACAGGTATGTTATATATATATATTTTTTATTTTTTTAAAATTTTATTTATTTATTTGACAGAGAGAGATAACAAGCAGGCAGAGAGGCAGGCAGAGAGAGAGAAGGAAGCAGGCTCCCCGCTGAGCAGAGAGCCCGATGCAGGGCTCGATCCCAGGACCCTGAGATCATGACCTGAGCCGAAGGCAGAGGCTTTAACCCACTGAGCCACCCAGGCGCCCCGGTATGTTATATATTTTATATGTTTAATCTGTGGATTCTATTGTGATTAATTTAATATCCTACATTTATAACAATGTAATTCAATTTGATAGATTCTTAAGCTCAATAGCATACACAAACTTTGTTCCTGTATAGCTCTGTATAGCTCTCTCTATAGACCATTCCCCTTATTTTGTTCTCATCACAATTATTTCTTTAAACATTTTGTGCCCAATAACATAAATGTATTATTCATTTGTCTTTTAAATCCTATAGGAATTAAAAGGTGGTATTCCAAACCCAAAATACAATGTTAATTGGCTTTTATTTATGCCAGTGTATTTACCTTTAATCAAGATCTTCATTTTTTCCTATGGAATTGAGCTACTGTCTAATGTCTTTTCATTTCAATTTGAAGAACTGTTATCATTTTTTGTAGGGAAGTTCTGGCGGTATCAAACTCCTTAAGCTTTTGTTTTTCTGATGATGTTGTATTGTCACCATAATTCTGAAAGATAGTTTTGGTATATATAGAATTCTTGGTTGACATTTTTTCTTCCAGTGCTTTGAATATTCCATCCCACTGTCTTCTAGCCTTGATGGATCCTGATGGGAAATTGGTGTTAATTGCACTGAGGTTCTCTTGTGTATGATACGTTGTTCCTCTGCTGATGCTTTCCAGTTTCTCTGTTTGGCTTTGGTTTGGATAGTTTGGATAGTCAGTAATATTGGGGGTCTATTTAAATTTTTGTATATTTGAAGTTCATTGAACTTTTTAGACTTGGAATTAATACTTTTCATCATATTGAGAAAGTTTCTGCCATTATTTCCTCAAATATTCTTTCTGTTCCTTTCACTTTCTTCTTTTTCTGAGACTCCCATAATGTATCCTACTGGCCTGCTTTTGTTCTTTCCCATACATCTGTGAGGCTGTGGACACTTTTCTTCTATCTTTTTCCTTTCTGATTTTAGACTTGATAATTTCAGTGGTTCTACCTTCATATTCACTGAGCCTTTCTTCTACTCACTCAAATCTGTTGTTGAACTCCTCTATGAACTCCTTTTTTCAGTTATTTTACTTTTCAGCTCCAAAATTTGTGTCTGGTGACTTTTTCTAATATGTATTTTGTAAATAAATAATTTCTTTTTGTTCATACATAATTTCCCTGATCTTCTGTAGTTCTTGGTCCATGTTTTCTGTTCCTTTGAACATATTAAAGGAAGTGTTTTTTAAAGCCTTCATCTAGTGAATCTAGTATCTGAATTTCTTTAGGGAAAGTCTCTATCTTTTTTGTTGTTGTTGTGAACAAGACATACTCTACCGTATCTTGATATGCTCTGTGATCTTTTGTTATTGAAAGTGGATATTTGAATATTATGAAGTGGTAACTCTGAGATCAAGTTCTTCCCTTTCCCAAGGATTTGCTTTATTTTTTATTTTTTTTTAGATTCTCGAAGGTTGTCCATTTATTTCATAAATTTCCCTGGTTTTGAAGACCATACTCATTGTTATTTGTGGTCACCGAATTCTCTGGTCCCTAGATTGTGTTGCTCTTATGTTTTAAAACATAATTTCTTGAATGTCAGAAGCTAGAAAGGAAAAAAATATATATGTAATCAAAACCTTTCCAAGTCTTTACATATTGCATTTTTGTGAGGCACTCCTTCCACACTTAGCTAGGTTTGCAGTGACCCTAGGGATCAGCCTACAGTGAAAGTTTAGGGTCTTCTCAGGTCTTTTCTGAACATGTATCTTGCCAGGCCATGAATATTCCTTCCCTTGGGCATCTGTGTAGCCTTTTAAATATTACTTTTTCCCAAAGAACTCTTCCCAGCTTTTGTTCCTGGTTCTTAGCTAGTCAGTTGTGTTTCAAGTATAATCTTTTATCTCAGTCTTCTGCAAGTTAGTTTAGCTTGCAGTGTTTTTGAGCAGTGCCTGATGCTTTTCTGACTTGAGTTTTCAGCTATGCAAAACAGAGATAAGCATCTCATGCTAGTTCTTCAGGTTGCCTTAAGATGGTTTAAAATAGACACAAACAATAATTTGTTAATAAGGTTGTCTCTACTCTCTCTGGAGCCAGGACCCATGGTTCCATTATGGAAATTTGGGATTGCCATCCCTTTAAGACTACCACTGCAATAGGGAAAGTATAAAGCAAAGGCAAGTGAGAATGCACCAGAGCTTTCAGGTTTGACCCTTGCCTGGTGTCTAGGATCTTGACTTCTAATATGTTCTCAAACTGAAAAGGTTATCTCATTGTTGTTCCTAGGCTGTTTATAAAATAATATGATTTATGATAAGAGACTGCCTCTGTGCTTACCATTGTTATGGTCTGAATGTTTATATCCCCCCAAAATTTAAATTTGGAATCCTAATACCCAATGTGATGGTGTTAGAAGGTGGGGCTTTTGAGAGGTGAGCAGGTCATGAGGGTGGAGAACTAATGAATGGGAGTAGTGCTTTTATGAAAAAGATCTTACAGAGTTCCCTAGTTGCTTCTGCTATGTAAAGATATAATGAGAATTTTGCAGGCTTAAAGAGGACCTTCACCCAACCATGTTGGTATCCTAATCTCAGATGTCCAGCCTTTAGAACTATGAGAAATAAATTTATGTTATTTATAAGCCATCTGTCTATGGTATTTTGTATAGTAACCCAAACAGACTAAGACAATTCCAATTGTATTTTTTTCTCTCACTGGTTTGGCTGTGTTTCTTTTCTCTGTCATTGTGATAAATCTCAGCCATGAATGTGATTATATATGAGTCACATGAGTCCTTTCAGTGAATCACCAAATGTGTGGGTAGGCTTGGTGACCCCCAAATCAATGTAATAACTCAAACTCAATAAAATATGGCCATGTTGTTAATTGAGAAAAATAAGGAGGAATGGGTCAAGGATGACAAAATTTGGTGTCTGGGTGGTTATGGAGTTACTACCTGTGTTATGAAATAGTGGTGAACCACAATGTATTATTAGAGATAAAAATTATCAATGGGATTTTAAAGTGATAAGTCAATTTCAGGAAAGTTGGCACATTGGATTCTCTGGCTGTATAGACTGCTCTTGCTTAAGTGGTAGAAAATGTAGCCCTGGTTGTGCCTTTGGTTTTGGGTGTGTTCTCCAGGTTGGAGGGAAAAGGGCCCAAGAATTTGAGATTTGAGTGAGCTAATAATAGTAAAAATTATTGTTAGTTGCTCTATGCTCCATTTGAAAGGGTTAAATCTATTTCTAGGGCTAGAACAATTCCTCTCCAGCCATTTCTATAGTTCTCTGCAGTAACCCCAGCACCCACAGCAGGTATGCAGCCATTATGTTATTAATATTATAAAGCTGAATTTAACTGCTAAAAGTTTAGGTAAATTTCAAATAAAGTAAATAAAAGGAGGTAAGAATCTCTTTTGTGTTGTTTTGTGGGTACTGTATCTAGATGTATGAAAAAAATTAATGTAAAATGTTAATATGTTTTCATTTCACAGAAGCTAGAAGAATCATCTAGATCAGAGAAAGTTGCCAAAATAAAAGTATAAGTGGGATATGATTCTATTCCTTTTTTGCTGCTGGTGGATGGGCTGAAATTTAAACACTTAAAGTATTGGAAACAAAGCAAGTTTTCATGACTAATGACTTATGCAAACTGAAGCCTCTGGGGGGAAAAAAAGGAAGCAATCTCCAGATGAAGACAAACTTTTGGAATTTTGACAAAGTTACTAATATAATATTTTATTAAAAAAGCAATTCCTAGCTCCCTGTTGAATTCTTGTAAAAATCAGATATCTAACATTTAGAGGCTAATGACTTTTCATCCTAATATGGGTGTTTTTTAATTGGCTCAATTTGGACTCTAAGGTTGAGTACTATCTTATCAATTAGACAGGTAAACAAAACTGTCTGGTCTTGCAGAATCTTGTCTTCCCTATTGCTTGTAACACTGGCTTTTTTTTTTTTTTGAATTCTGAATTTACAGATCCTAATTGTCTGAACATGATGCCAAATTTAAACATGATATCGTCTGCTATAGACTGTCCAACCTCAACGTGAGCTTTGCCAAAGTGAAAGCAGGTACAGACTCAGTGAACCTAACTTAGACTCTGGGATTAGGACAACCTTCTATGAGACTGTAAACTATGAAAACACCCTGAATTTTGACTGAACCATCTGCTTTACAGATACCTATGTATAGGGCTTGCTATCTGATGGGACTGTCTGAAATCGAGCTGATAATCAGCTGTATATTTCTGATACAGAGATAACATTTCTGACTTTCTATGAATTGCTGCAAGGTGTAGAAAGGCACGTGAAACAGCCTGGCCCCTCTACCTGCTATTGATAGATTAGATTCTAGACCTCATTTTGGAAATGTATCACCTCAGTTGACTTGTGTTTGGCTTCCTGGATGGTTTGCTCTTTACAACAATGAACTAACTTGATAATTTTCCTTAACATTCTCCTGATGGTACACACTTTAATAAGACAGTTTAATTATTAAATGCAGCTGTTGTCACGTGTGATAGTATGTAATTTAAGAGAGCTTACTAGGTAAATAGTCAAGACTAAAGGGTTGCACAGTAATGTAAATCTATTTTTTTCAATTTTGAAAATTCATTATTTTGTCCTGACCATTTCTGTGGACATTATGTGTCTTTCTTTAGTTTCTCCAGGAGAAACCCAAGGCTGACATACATATCCAAGAAAGTGCCTAAGAGATCCTTAATTTTTTATTGTTCTATTAAAATATTTACCTGTAGAATATGTTTTTGTCCTGTGAAGACACACTTTATCTTTTTAAAGATAAAAAGATAATGTTTTTATCTTTTTCAGATAAAAGGTCTGGATGAGAGTAAGTGATGATTGGAAAAATGCAAAGTTATGACTGCCTAATGGGGAACACTGATTTTGTAACAATGGGAAAAAAAAAGAAGCAAAACCCAGGTGTTTTAAAATATAGTGCCTTAGGAGAAAATCTGAGTTGTAGTAAGGGCAACAGGTTAGCAGATGATTGCTATTGGAAGGATAGTTTGTTATTCACAGATCCCAAGAGAAGGAGACATGCTGTGCCATGGAGGAGGGCAAGGAACAATTAATGCAGGGTAAATATGCTTAGGATTGGCTAGTTTGAAAATTTCAACAGGTTTTGAGGCATAGGGGTTGTCCCTTTTTGTTTGGTACCTGCCTCTGGAATAATTAGCGCAGGTGTATAGTGATCCATAGTGTAAGAGCTTGATAAAGGAGATGTTTGGGGGATGTGGACTCTGGATTGTTTGGTGTTGTATTTGAAAAATGTGCCCCCAGGCGAAAGATTATATGGGTTGGGGAGAGGAGTGGTGAGGGAGCTAGAAGGTCAAGGCAAGGTGACTTACGCATCTTATCAGGTTACCCAGAACAAGATGTGTTTGGCATATCTATATGTAGGGTAGACGTCAAAGCATCATATTTAAAGAAGCTAGAAATATGGTTAATGCAATTGACCCAATGGTGCCTTAACATCAAATTAAGGAATCTTTGCATTGAAGAGAGAGCAGCCTTTTAGAGAACATGTTATGTTTTACTGAACAGCACAGAAAACATTTTGTTATGAGAATAGAAAGGAGGAATACAAGCAGTGTAAGGAGTTTTTGTAGGCTAGTCCATAACTGAGTTATCCATTTATATGGCATTAGCAAAGAAAATAAATCTGGAATCTGACATTTCTGGAGTCTCCAAATTATCTTTGTGAAGTTTTAATGTGTTAAAAAGTATGAGTTTTGTGTACATATGTGTGTGTGTGTGTATTTGACAGTAACATTTTGGTGTAAAGGTGGCTGGTCTGGTAGCTGTATTGTTGAAGGATATGAACTGATAGTTTAAGTAAAGTTATGTAAAGATTAGTGATATCTGTTTGTAATTAAGGAGGAAGAGTGGTTGTGGTGTTCATAGTGGAAAGTTGGAAGGGGAGAGTAGGAAAAGGCACCATGGAATATTAACTCTCTCACCAGGGGGGTTGAGGGGTTGACTAATATTAAACAACTGTTTCCTGTGGAAAGAGGTAATCCCCATTAATTTTTATAATGGCACAAATGGTAGTAACTCCTACTAGATTTTCCTCTAGGTATGGGAGTATAGGGGTTTACATTTTGACAGAGTAAGAAATATGCCAGGATATGGACAAAGCAGATAGTGAGCTCAGGAAACATAATAAAATCCCTAATATCAAAGAAAAAACACAGTATATGTCCTATATCCAGTTTGGTCAATGCTTTAGGAATGAGAGCCCATGAGCACTACTGAGGCAGAAGTTTTAGCATCGACAATCCATTTGTCTCCATCACAAGAGGTAAAGTTATCTCCAGCAGTGAGATTGTAGACTGGAGCCATGTTGTCTGAGGTAATACCATCTCTAGAGGTGAGCCCCTGGGCCTGAGAGATGTTTCCTAGATGTCAGACTGAAGTATCTTCCCCAAGTGGATACCCATCCAGATTAATGTCAGTCTTGTTTTTGTGGCTCTATGGTGTTATAACAAGGCTGAAGCACTTATGTAACTTGAAAGCAGTGTTGTAAAGCCTGACTTGTAAATATCTCTTAAGTCAAGGGACTTGTGTGTATACAGCTAGCAATGGTAATGTTGGCATTCTGAAATACTGTTGTAACACATGAACATACCAGGACATGGCTTGTACAATTAAGGTTCCCATTAAGGGCCAAATCTAAAAGTTTTCAACAGTCCAAGGTTGTCCAGAAGAGTGATGAGAGGGGTTCTTTTACAAATATGATTTAAATTTTATGGCCTATTTTGGGTTTTTGTGGTTAATAGTGAGTCAGGTTGATTGCCATTTAAAATGTCATGGCTGTGGTTAGAGCTCCAGCATTAACCTGTAGGCAGACCCTCTAATTTGGCCAATTACTTTGGGCCTTTTGCCTCAGTTCTTGGTTTGGTTGATGACAAGCAAGCCAGTGAGGTTTTTGGGTTGTCGAATTTGTATTAGCCAAATTCAATGGCATGTGGACCTCAGGTTTTGCCATGTTTGGTTAAAACTGACTTACACATGGGATTTGGGCATCTGAATTGCAGACCAGTGAAAGTACTCAGACCAATAATAATGAGACCAACAGTGAATAGAATGATGCATAGTTGCACCTGACCGGCTTTTGTTGCCTGATGTTGATTCTCCTCTGATGTGTATTATTACCAGGGAGGGGTTATCTGATTTCATCCTCATGACATAAGGTATTGATTTAAAAAAATTTTTTTTAAATTTATTTTCAGGGTAACAGTATTCATTGTTAAGGTATTGATTTTATTATTATTTCTTAATGTGATTTTTACTACTAAGCAGAGTTTACTCATTGTCTTTTTGGTAGTCCACACTGTCTATGGGAATGGCTGTGGAGTACTAACTTTATTTTCCTAGAGAGGATCAGAGGGAGAGCTTAGATTCATTATCCACTCCTTATAATCCAAATATTCAGGAAGGCATTGTAAGTGGTTGAAGTTTAGGTTTGAATGAGTTTCATATCAGATGGGCAGCTACTTGGCCTATGGAACAATCTATGGTTAATGTGTTCCAGATGAGTTACATGCTCTGGATGTGGCCTCCAGCCCTTATGGGATGGAGGCAAAATCAAACATTTATAAAGATAGATGTTATTAAAGGGCCTCATATGTAGTGAATATTTATATACATGTAAGTGAGACATTTACCCTTTAAAATATAGGAAAGGTGATGGAACAGTTTTAGAAGTTGATGTGAAATATGAGTCAGCCAGAGGGTCTTGAATTAAGAGAAATTAAGGCCTAGAGTAAGATAAATCTCATTTAGGGGCCCATGTATTAGACTCAATTTTTTTTTTAAAGATTTTATTTATTTATTTGTCAGAGATAGAGGGAGAAAGAATGAGCACAGGCGGACAGAATGGCAGGCAGAGGCAGAGGGAGAAGCAGGCTCCCTGCCGAGCAAAGAGCCCGATGTGGGACTCGATCCCAGGATGCTGGGATCATGACCTGAGCCGAAGGCAGCTGCTTAACCAACTGAGCCACCCAGGCGTCCCTTAGACTCAAATTTTAAAAGGAGTTGCCTTAGAAGCCCATTATATCTCTCAAACCATTGTCTGGGACCTCAGGGACATGAAGATTTATTAAATGCTTTTTTTGAGAGGCCAGTATTGTGTATTTTGAGGTGTATGCCTTGGTTACTATCAGTAATATCTGTGATACAAAGGTGATAAGGAGTCCTGGCAAGGCCTTGTTTTGGAAGACTTAGTATAAGTAGAAATGTGTAATTTTTATTTATATTTTGTGTATCTCTGAGGCAAGAGATTTCCAGAGTTATTTACCCTGAAGGGGGCAACTTTTAGGCAGTGGCCCAATCATTTGTAATAAATGTGAAATGGGGCCATTTGTGGACCAGGGCATATGGTGCTAAGATGACTACCTAAAGATTGGGCATTTTTGATGACCCTTGGGTTCTGTCTTTTATCAGGGTCATCTTAGCTAAGGAAGGAAAACAGAAACATTCCACTGAGCTTCATTATGATGGTGGCAATGCCATTCATACAGTCTACAAATTCGATTGCTATTCACTCAGCTTATCCTAAGAGACTTTCCAGGTAGCTGAGTGACTGAGGGAAGGGTGACCTCCTCCAATACCATGGAATCTGGCAAAGAACTGAGGACAGGAGAGGCCACCCTCTCCTATAATGTGGAATATTCCAGAGGGCCCAAGTTTGTCCTCGTCCTGTATTAAGGAGATCTCAGTAGCTCTGCTAAGCTTGTGGGTGTTGTTTCCATGACCCAAAGCATGGGTATGGGGAGTCACAGGCTCAGGATATGTTAAAGCCTCTATTTCCAGAATATCCCACTATGTAGGAGGAAATTTTTGTTTTAATGATATATAGCATGGGACAGAAAGGGGTAGGTTTTACTTCAGAAGCACTTGGACAATTTACAGCCATCATAGGTGATCCAGAGACACCAGGAAGTGTGAGGAGAGGTTGCTAGAACCTCCACAGTGAAAGAATCTCCAAAGACACTAAATGGGAGGATTTGTTAATTTTAATTTGGACAGATCTTAGAGACTTTCATTGAAGGGGGCTCCATTTAAGCTGGACTAATTTGAAAGCAGCAGCATGAGTGAGATTAAGTAAAATTTGTAAATGAAGACTATGTTGACACCAGAATCCAAAAGTGAGATGTAGAACTTGTATGTCATTATTGAGTGTGCCGAATGAATCTCCTTGGGGAAGGATGTCATCAGTGCAATGTCATTCATACCAGTACTGCTGGAAAAAAGTGGTTGTGGTCAAGATCTTGTCCAAAACTATTTTGGGTTATGACAAAATTGTTGAAGTACCCCATAGGTACTCATGGGTAGCCTAGAAAAGGTATATTGTGTCTCACTGAAGATAAAGTCAAACTAAAGCTGAGAGGCCCTGAATAGAATGTTATTAGTCAAATATATAATAGCAAAACATTTACCAATTGTTGCTTTGGTAGAGTTAGCTAATTTTATTATTTGGGTAGGACAGACTTAATGGATGAGACTACAGCAATGACCATGGATTATAGTAATCTACCATGAGCCATTTATTTTTTCCATGTATAAAAACAGGCAAAACTGGACTGTTAAATAGAGGAGTGGGAATAATTATCCCTCTAAGTTTTGTACACTAACTTTTAATCCCTGAAGACTCTGTTTTAACTTACATTAGGCCATATTAACAATTTTAACTGGAAATCTGTGTCTTAGCAAGCCAATTTGTAACTGTCAAAGATTTAATTTAATTTTAATCTATTACTATTTGATAATATTTTTAATGCATTGTGCTAAAGCTACCATGCCTACTTCGAAATATTTTCGGGCAATGGGTACTAAAACTATGGGAAATATTGACAAGTCTCCAGTTAAAATGAGGTGTACCTATTTCTTTTCTATTTTGAATTTAGTTGTTCTCCTAATATAAAAGGTACAATATTTAAATTTGGTGAGACCCCAAGCTATAACTGTAATTTGAACCTTAATATTAAGTCCATAAAGTTTTATCAATTGTTGCATTTTAACAAATGCTAAAATTAATTTAGAAGCTATGTTGTAGAGGCATTAAAATCAATCAGTGCCTTTTTAACTTTTATATTTTTGTTATATAAATCCTTTTAGTAATTCTGGATTTCCCATTGGGTCAAATTATGGACCACTGCTTATATATAAACATATATATGAATATTTGCATATTTATATATACATTTTATAATATATATTTATTACTTATGTATCATAACATTTTAACATTTATATATTAAACTATTTTAAATATATAAATGTAGTATATATGTATGTATATATATGTGTGTGTGTGTTTATATGTATATGTATGTATATATATATATTTACCTCTTATTTTCTTTCCTTTATCTAAAAGTTGTTGTTGTTGTTGTTGTTGTTTTCTAGTTTTTTCTGCTTGGGTTTCTAGCCTCCTACAGCTGTGGTTTTTAATTCTTGTTTCTGGTTGAAAACCTTCTGGTTGATAACCAGAAGACCTTCTAAGAGTTTATAGGAAGGGGCTTCACGGCCTGGCTCATAGGCAGTTGTTTCTTGTTCCAAGGCTTCCTAATCCACCTCCCGGAGGCTGGGGTTTGTATTTAGGGAGCTATAGCAGCCTGTCTTTGAGACAGTGATGTTAGCTCCCTTGTTGGAAGTATCAGTCTCATCCTTTAGAATGGCATGTATCTCTAGGCAGGTAAATTTATTTTTAGTTTCCTATCTGTCCCCGACTGTTTTGACCATTTGGGTGTTTACAAAATAAACTCATGGTGACCCCAAGTGGCTCTATTCATAGGCAGTGGTCTCCTTCTCTAGGATATCCCTATTAACCTCACTGGGATCAGGTTCAGCAACTAAGAGAGCTCTTTAGGCCTTGTCAGAGTGTTTTGGACTTCAGGTCTTGAATGTAAGGCCCTTTACATGTTAATATGTATCAGTACTCAGTAGGGCCCATTTGCACTATGCAAGTGTTTTGCACTCCTAAATTAATTGTATGACTCCATCTTGTGTTCTAAGATAAGCTGGAATGCAGTGTTCTTTGCCTTCTTCCTTTTTTGTTAAATGTTGCATCACAGATCCCTAAAGATAAGATCGTTTATACCCCCTGGGACAAATTTCAACAGCAGCAAGGCAAGCAACAACACAAGAGTTTATATCCAGATAAACACCTACTGTGGGATGCCATGGCAGGATAGTTGACCTCAGACTGCAATGGTATGCCACTAGATTGCTCTTGCTTTATTAATTCGTTTCACCAGATGGCAGCAGCAGCATAGGAAGGTAGATGAATGCCCTTACACTGACTCTGTGTGGCCAGCATAACAGAGGAGTACCTTCAAGAGCAATCTCCCTCTACTCAGCAGGGCAGAATGAAATAGGAACTCAGCCTGCCCCACCTCTTGTTAGTGTTGCCCATTTGGTTGTCAGGCCTATCTCACTTCACTAGGAGAGTTGTTGCACCATGCTCCCTAAAGAGGAATTTTTATAAACTTAGCTAGTCAATATAAAGGAGTGACTCCAGGAGTCTTGTTCCAGAACCTAGGCAACTAACTCAGACTAGAACTTGGAGAAGACAAAGCTCTTGAGTTCCATAATCAGGGTGATAATCTATAGCAACACCTGGCAAATACAACAAACAGTAGTGGCCAGAACACACACACTGTAGCAAGTGATACCCTGCTATTGCTGCCTGTCTGGTGAAATCAATTAATAAGCCAAGAGGCATCTAAGAGCATGTCATTCCAGTCTGAGGCCAAACTGCCTTGCTTGCTGTACCAATTGTTTTAAAATGTAGTATATTAAAAGAAAATTTGAGGTATAGTAAGACCAATGGACCAGGAAATAATTGTCACTGATAAGATTATTATTTATATCCATTTTGAGTTTATCTTTGTGTATGGTATAAGAGAATGGTCATAGGCAGTAACCTCTTTGATGTCGGCCACAGCAGCTTCTTTCAAGACACGTCTCCAAAGGCAAAGGAAACAAAAGTGAAAATGAACTTTTGGGACTTCATCAAAACAAAAGCCTTCTGCACAGCAAAGGATACAGTCAACAAAACAGAGAGGCAACCCACGGAATGGGAGAAGATATTCACAAATGACTATAGACAAAGGACTGATATCCAAGATCTATAAAGAACTCCTCAAGCTCAACACCCAAAAAACAGATAATCATATCAAAAAATGGGCAGAGAACATGAACAGACACTTCTCCAATGAAGACATACAAATGGCTACAGGACACATGAAAAAAAATGCTCATCATCATTAGCCATCAGGGAGATTCAAATCAAAAGCACATTGAGATATCACCTTACACCAGTTAGAATGGCAAAATTAACAAGGCAAGAAACAACAAATGTTGGAGAGGATGTGGAGAAAGGGGAACCCTCTTACATTGTTCGTGGGAATGCAAGTTGGTACAGCCACTTTGGAAAACAGTGTGGAGATGCCTCAAAAAATTAAAAATAGAGATTCCCTATGACCCTGCAATTGCCCTACTTGGTATTTACCCCAAAGAAACAGATGTAGTGAAAAGAAGGGCCATCTGTACCCCAATGTTCATAGCAACAATGGCTACAATCACCAAACTGTGAAAAGAGCCTAGATTCCTTTCAACAGGTGAATGGATAAAGAAGATGTGGTCCATATATACAATGGAATATTGCTCAGCCATTAGAAAGGATGAACACCCAACTTTTGTATCAACATGGGTGGGACTGGAGGAGATTATGCTGAGTGAAATAAGTCAAGCAGAGAAAGTCAATTATCATATGGTTTTACTTACTTATGGAACATAAAGAATAATGTGGAGAACATTATGAGAAGGAAAGGAAAAGTGAAGTGGGGGAAATCGGAGGGGGAGATGAACCATGTGAGACTGTGGACTCTGAGAAACAAACTGAGGGTTTTAGAGGGGAGGGGAGGTGGGAGGATGGGTAAGCCTGGTGGTGGGTATTAAGGAGGGCAGGTGTTGCATGGAGCAATGGGTGTTGTACATAAACAATGAATCTTGAAACACTGAAAAAATAAAATTAAATTAGAAAAAGAAAAAAAGATTATTATTTATAGTACCCTAGAGGAGGGGAACACCATAGGCCATACTGGAAAGCACAGGGGTAGGTGATAAAGCAGAAGGAGAGGGAGGAACTGTAGACAAGAATGTTTATTGTGATTTCTGTAGAAAGGAAGGGGCGAGTCAGAGTAAACATGCTTAGGATTGGCTAGTTTGAGTAATATTAGCAGATTCTGTAGCATAGGAGCTGTCCCTAGTTGTCTGGGTCTGGCCTTGGAGTGATTAGGAACAATACATAATGTCCTGCAGGGTGAGAGCCTGATAAAGGAGATAGTTGGGGATGTGGACTGGTTAGTTTGTATCTGAAAAGTATGCCTCTGAAAGGAGATCTCCTCCAGAGGAGGGGAGAGGTGAGGCAATGATGGAGGTATGAAGGAAGACAAAGTGACATAGGCATATTATCAAGTTGTTCAGAACAAGATGTGTCTGGCATAGGGTAGATGTTAAAGCATAAAGTTTTGAAAAGCTAGAAACATGGTCAATATACCAGACACAAACAAAGAAACAACAAGAAGAAAAACCCTTTAGACCCCAAGGTGGAGAAATATTTATGATTTTTGTTTTTCAAAACTACTACCAGAAGCCTTCCCCTCTTCTCAAATAAAAGTGTCCCTTATTGTTTAACCAACCTTCTAGGGACCCTTTGAATGCAAACTGATAGCCAAGCTTCTCTCCTCTGATAGCCCCAACCAACAAAAAAAGCAGAGGGTGGCCACAATCCTTGTATTTTCCGGGCAGAATGCCTATAGGTGGTGCTCACACTCACGGGGCAAATAAGCTCATGCTATGGATAAAACAGGATTATTTGTACCCCAAACAGGGTAAAACAAAACAAATAAAACAGTACCAAAGCATGACATAATTAAATTATAGAAAACCAGTGAAAAACAGTGTCTTAAAAACAAGTAGAGAGGGAAAAGCCATGTTACAGGGGAACAAAGATGTATTATTACTGAATTCTCATGAAACAATGGAAGAACATAGTGGAACAGTACATCAACAGATGAATGGATCAAGAAGATGTGGTATATATACACAATGGAATACTATGCAGCCATCAAAAGAAATGAAATCTTGCCATTTGCGACAACATGGATGGAACTAGAGCGTATCATGCTTAGCGAAATAAGTCAAGCAGAGAAAGACAACTATCATATGATCTCCCTGATATGAGGAAGTGGTGATGCAACATGGGGGCTTAAGTGGGTAGGAGAAGAATCAATGAAACAAGATGGGATTGGGAGGGAGACAAACCATAAGTGACTCTTGATCTCACAAAACAAACTGAGGGTTGCTGGGGGGAGGGGGTTTGGGAGAAGGGGGTGGGATGATGGACATTGGGGAGGGTATGTGCTTTGGTGAGTGCTGTGAAGTGTGTAAACCTGGTGATTCACAGACCTGTACCCCTGGGGATAGAGTATTATGCCTCCATCAGAAAGGATGAATACCCAACTTTTGTAGCAACATGGACGGGACTGGAAGAGATTATGCTGAGTGAAATAAGTCAAGCAGAGAGAGTCAATTATCATATGGTTTCACTTATTTGTGGAGCATAACAAATAGCATGGAGGACATGGGGACTTAGAGTGGAGAAGGGAGTTGGGGGAAATTGGAGGGGGAGGTGAACCATGAGAGACTATGGACTCTGAAAAACAATCTGAGGGTTTTGAAGGGACGGGGGGTGGGAGGTTGGGGTACCAGGTGGTGGGTATTATAGAGGGCACGGATTGCATGGAGCACGGGGTGTGGTGCAAAAATAATGAATACTGTTATGCTGGAAATAAAAAAAAAATAAAGTGATGAAAAAGAAAATCAATATGTCAATCTAGTATTCTATACCAAAAGAAAATACCTAGAGAGGGAGCCAAGGTGGTGGCATAGTAGGAGGACCCTAGGCTTGTCTCATCTCTCAAACACAACCAGATAGCTATCAAATCATACTAAATACCCCAGAAATAAACCTGAAGACTGACAGAACAAACTCCACAAGTAAAGAGGGAGAAGAAGCCATTTTGAAGAAAGTAAGAATTGTGGAGAATATGGTTTCAGGAAGAAAGAGGTCGCAGGTGATGACAAGGGTAGGGAACTTTGATCACAGAGGAAGGTGAGAGAGAGGAGCACACAGGGGACCATACAAGGGGACCACTTCCCCAAAGCCATTGGCTGGGAAAATGAGAGGGGCTGAATTCCATGGGTTCTTGCAACCAGCAGGGCATAAAGACTGGAGTTTTAAAGGTCAGGGGTCTTGGCTTTGATAGAGTGCTGAGGGCATTGACCTACTCCTGGAAAGAAGGCAGGCAACAATCCAGAGGCAGACAACTTAGAAACAGTGATATGAAGAAAAGCTGTGGCACACAGAGTGATTATTTGCTCTTCTCAGAGTGCATGCCTGAGAGGCAGAATGAACAGAGACTCCTATCTAGGGACAAAGGAGATGCCTGGTACCAATTCCCTCCCCAGCCCTTCAGCATAAACACAGAGCCACCTGTGGTAAACAGCACAGCACTGATACTGGCTGCCTAACCCACTAGAACCATAGAACCCATAGAATCCAAGAACCATACCCCTGTGCTCTGGCAATACTGCCCTTCTTGGTCAAGTTTGCATTAGTCCCAGTGCAGTGGGCGCCTTCCCCAGAAGAAACCTGTGCCCATACCACGTGTCCTGACCAGAGAATTCTGCAGACCTTCAGTTCTAGTGGAAGCAGTTATCAGGTCTCATTTAACAAGCAGACCAGAGCACACCTAGTTAAAACATGCCATATTCTGGCGAAGGACCAAACATTGCCCAGTGCAGGCAAGGAGAGCTTCTGCAGACAACTAGCCTAAAGGATAGAACACCTAAAACACAACAGCAGAATGCAAACAGCACACACCAGAGACATTCCCTGAAGCACCAGACCTTGGATACTATATGATCTTCTCTTCATAAAGCCATTACTTGAAGGACTAGGAATCATAATGGGCTTTTCTGAAACAGAAGAAGGCAGAGACTTAGACAAAATGCCAAGATGGAGGAATTTATTTTAAATGAAAGAACAAGGTCATGGCCAGAGATCTAAGCAAAACAGATATAAGTGATATGCCTAATGGAGAATTTAGGCAACAAAGTATCTTAAGGATACTTGCTGGGCTTGAGAAAACAATGGAAGACTTCAGGGAGGCCCTTACCATAGAGATAAAAGAGTTAAAAAACAATGAGTCAGAAATGAAAAATGCAATAACTGATATTCAAAATAGGCTGGATGCAATGAAAACAAGGATGGAAGAAGTGGAGGAATGAATAAATGACATAGAAGATAAAATAATGGAAAATAATGATGCTGAACAAAAGAGAGAATTATGGAAGACAAGAATAGATTTAGGGAATGCAGTCACTCCATTAAATGTAATAACATTATTATTATAGGAGTCCAAAAAGAAGGAAAAGAGAGAAAAGGAGAAAAAAAATCTATTCGAGGAAATAATACTTGAAAAATTCCTTAATCTGGGGAAGGAAACAGACATCCAGATCCTGGAGGTACAGAGAACTCTCATCAAAAAGCAGGCTAACACCAAGACATATTGTAATTAAGTTGACAAAACCCTAAAAGCAGCAAGACAAAGGGAATATCCTTGTAGCTAGCTAGCTGGCTAGCTGCAGATACCTCAACATAAACTTGGCAAGCCGGAAAAGAGTTGCATGATATATTCAATGTGCTAAATCTATAGCTAAGAATCCTTTAGCCAGCAAGGCTATCATTCAGAATAGAAGGAGAGAGAAAGAGTTTCCAGACAAACAAAAACTAAAGGGGTTCATGATCCCTAAAACAGCCCTACAAGAAACATTAAGGAGGACTCTTGGAGTGAAAAGGAAAGACCAAAAGTGACAAAGTTAAGAATGGGACAGAGAAAATCTCCAGACACAATGACAAAACAAGTAATAAAATGGCACTAAATCCATATCTATCAATAATTACTCTGAATATGATTGGACTAAATATGCCAACCAAAAGACATAGGGTGTCAGAATGGATGAGAAAACAAGACCTATCTATATGCTGCCTAAAAGAGACCCATTTTGGAACTAAGGTTACCTGCATACTGCAAGTGAGTGGATGATGAAATATTTATTATGCAAATGGATGTCAAAAGAAAACCAAAGTATCAATACTAGTATCAGAGAAACCAGACTTTAAAACAAAGACTGTAACAAGAAATGAAGAGGGACACTATATCATGATAAAAAGGACAATCCAACAGGAAGATCTAATAATGGCAAACAGTTAACACGGGAACACCCAAATATATAAAAGAACTTATTCATATTAGTACAATAATAGTAGAGAACTTTAACATCCCACTTACATCAATAGATTATGTAAAATCAACATGGAAGTGATGGCTTTGAATGATACACTTTGACAGATGGACTTAACAGATACATTCCAAACATTTCATCCCAAAGCAGCAGAATACACATTCTTTTCAAGTGCACATGGGACATTCCCCAGAACAAATCACATACTAGGTTACAGATGAGCTCTCAACAAGTACGAAAGGATTGAGATCATACCATGTATGTTTTCTGACCACAATGCTATGAAACTTGAAGTCAACCACAAGAAATAACTTGGAAAGACCACAAATAATATGGAGGTTAAACAACATACTACTAAACAATGAATGTGTCAATGAGGAAATCAAAGAAAATCTAACCAAAGAGGCAAAGAACCTGTACTCAGAAAACTATTAAGTACTCGGGAAAGAAATTGAGGAAAACATAGAGAAATGGAAAAATGTTCCATGCTCATGGATTGGAAGAACAGCTATTGTGAAAATGTCTATGCTACCAAGAGGAATCTACACATTTAATGCAATCCCTATCAAAATACCACCAACATTTTTCACAGAGCTGGAACAAATAAACCTAAAATTTGTATGGAACCAGAAAAAATCCTGAATAGTCTGAGGAATGTTGAAAAAAGGAAACCAAAATTGGTGTCACCACAATTCCAGACTTCAAGCTCTATTACAAAGCTGTAATTATGAAGAGTATGGTACTGGCATGAAAACAGACACATAGATCAATGGAACAGAATAGAGAGCCCAGAAATGGACCCTTAACTCTACGGGCAACTAATCTTTGACAAAGCAGGAAAGAATGTCCAACGGAAAAAAGACAGTCTCTTCAACAAATGGTGCGGAGAAAATTGGACAGCCACATGCAGAAGAATGAAATTGGACCATTTTCTTACACCACACACAAAAATTTGAGTCTTCAAAATGGATGAAAGACCTCAATGTGAGACAGGAATCCATCAAAATCCTTGAGGAGAACACAAGCTGCAACCTCTTTGACCTCAGCCGCAGTAGCTTCTTTCTAGAAACATCACCAAAGGCAAGGGAAGCAAGGGCAAAAATGAACTATCAGGACTTCAGATAAAAAACTTTCGCACAGTAAAGGAAACAGTCAACAAAACCAAAGACAACTGACAGAATGGGAGACGATATTTGCAAGTGATATATCAGATAAAGGGCTAGTATCCAAAATCTATAAGAACTTATGAAACTCAACACCCAAAGAAGAAATAATCCAATCAAGAAATGGGCAGAAGATATGAACAGACATTTCTGCAAAGAAGACATCCAAATGGTCAACAGACAAATGAAAAAGTGCTCAGCATCACTCAACATCAGGGAAATACAAATCAAAACCACAGTGAGATACCACCTCAAACCAGTCAGAATGGCTAAAATCAACCCGTCAGGAAATAAAAGGTGTTGGCAAGGATGCAGAGAAAGGGGAACCCTCCTATATTATTGGTTTGAATGCAAGCTGGTACAGCCACTCTGGAAAACAGTATGGAGGTTCCTCAAAAAGTTGAAAATAGGGCTGTCCTATGGCCCAGCAGTTGCATTACTGCGTATCTACCCCAAAGATAAAAATGTGGTGATCCAAAGGAGCACATGCACCTGGCATGTTTATAGTAGCAATGTCCACAATAGCCAAACTATGGAAATAGCCTAGATATCCATCAACAGATGAAGAAGATGTATGTGTGTGTGTGTGTGTGTGTGTGTGTGTGTGTGTGTAAACATATATACAATGGAATACTATGCAGCCATCAACCCACCCCCCCAAATCTTGCTATTTGCTATGACATGGATGGATGGACTAGAGGGAATTATGCTCAGCAAAATAAGTCAGAGATCATATGATCTCTCTGATATGAGGAATTTGAGAGGCAGCACAGGGGGTCGTGGGGGGGAAGGGAGGGGAAAATGAAACAAGATGGGATCGGGGAAGAAGATGAATCATAAAAGACTCTTAATCTCAGGAAATAAACTGTGGGTTTCTGGAGGGGAGGGGGTTTGGGAGAAGGGGGTGGGATTATGGACATTGGGGAGGGTATGTGCTTTGGTGAGTGCTGTGAAGTGTGTAAACCTGGTGATTCACAGACCTGTACCCCTGGGGATAAAAATATATGTTTATAAAAAATAAAAAATTTAAAAAAAATGAAGAATAAGTGATTTCTGCCTGTAAGCTTACATACCCCTTTATTTTTTCAAAGTTCATTTTTAATTCAAATGATAGTAAAGCTATAAAAGTCAGGGAAGTTATAACATGAAAAAATAGCTGAAGTTGTAGGTAGGATTTTTATTTTTATTATTTCTTCTTATGTGGTTAACAATAAGAACAACCATTAAGCATAATCTATGTAAGATGTAAGAATGGTGTGGTTTTATCTGTAAAACTCATTGTTTATTTTTAAGGAATGTTATTGGGAGGTCAGTCAGTAGGATAGTTGTTTTTGGTAGTGAAGTGGGGTTATTCTACTGGGGATTTAAAAGCCCAGGGAAGGGGAACTTGGGTGACACAGTTGGTTAAGCACCTGACTCTTCGTTTCAAGTCAGGTTGTGATCTCATGGCCCAGAGATCAAGTCCTGCTTTGGGCTTCCTTTCCCTCTACCCCTTCCACTTGTGTGCTCTCTCTAAAATAAATAAATAAATCTTTAAAAAATAAAAAAATAAAGCCCAGTGAAAGCACTTGGCAGCTATCCATAAAGAAGTCAAACCTAGAGCCTCACTGATTTGTTGTTTTCTTCATGCTATTATACAAGTTCCAAAAGGGAATTTTTGTTATCAACTACATTGTCATCAGAAGACAATTCAGTCAATTCATGGGAGAGTTTGTGGTTTTCTTTTTGGAAACCCATGGATTAATTTCCCTAAACTTAATATTTTGAAATAAACCCATGTGATTTAAGTTTCCTTGTATTTGGAAAGACTACTTTTATGTACTACACAGCTGAAGAGTGTGTCTGAATGCATAGACAGATAAAAATAATCTGTCAGAAGTGTACATTTAATACTTGCATCACTGTTCTAATTTTGAGGGCAACTTGCTCTCCTGATTTTATTCCATTGTTTAAAATTAGAATTATCATAGGGCTATGTGAAATTTATTATTAGCTAATTAAAGTTCTGTGATATTATAATAGAGGCAACAGTTTCCACAGTTAAATGAAAGACACACTAAAGCAGACTGTGCTGTTTGGAAATTGGTAATTTATATTTGTGCTTATGGAAATTTAGGGTAAAAATTTTGGAAGAAAGAGCAATAGCTACTGAATTGTTAATACATGCAAGATTAAAAAAACTTTTCTACCATTTTGTATAATTGGAATTGCATAAATAACATTTTAAGGGCAATATACTAATTGCAACTGGAATTTTAAATTTAAACAGAAGAAGTTCAAATGTTACTTGTGTTTCTGTCATTGTATTTGGATCTCAGCATTTGTGTCAGTCTTGGGGCACCTTGGTGGCTTGGTCAGTTGAGCATCCAACACTTGATCTCAGCACAGGTCTTGATCTCAGGGTTGTGAGTTCAGCCCCATGTTGGGCTCTGTGCTGGGCATGGAAACCATTTTTAAAAAAAGAATTTTTGTCAGTCTTAGCCTTCTTAACACTACAAAAACCAGTTTTGTTTTTCAAAGCTGACATCCAAAATTTTTCTTCCTGTCATTTAGGAGTTACATGATGACAGTGAGTGTTTAGAAATTCTCAGAGTGTATAGGATACTTAAGCCATATATTCAACTATGGAATGATGGGAATGACACATAAGTCTGGAACTGCATATATCGATGAGCTTTCTTTTTTCAGTCTATTTTAAATGAGTTAGGTTTTAATCAAACACAGTGTGCACATGCACATACACAGACATATGGAATGGTTAAATATTGGAGTGATTAATATTTACATGATATTCACTGAGGGAAAAACACCTTTTCTTTATAGGCTACTTAAGCTCCTTGCTCTATCCTCCACACAAGACTGCCTCTGGAACCTTCCATTTTTGTGACTCCCTAACAAGTGTCTTTTAGCGTAATGAGAAGAATTTCATCCCTGTTCTTTTTCTCTTCCTTTTTCTACTCTCATTTCTTCTTTCCTCTTCCTCTTCCTTTTGCTCATTATCTTCAAGAAGATTTATTATGTGGAAATTTGGAGGTGTGGGAAATAGCAGAGCCACAACATCAAATATAAAACAATCAATCAAATATGCCTTGACACCTATTATCTAAAAAGGAGGCAAGAAGAAACATTGAAATAATGCTGTGTTTATGACTAAAACTAAAATACACACATACACCTAAAAACCTGGAAAGAAATACACTAATGTATGATTATTTATGTAATTATGACACTAAACAGTAAGCTGTTAGGTCTGGAATATGACAAAACCTCTTTAAAAATAAAAGTCTCTAAATTGTGTGTTATCTGTATTGAAATGTGGACAAGAAAAAAACTAGCTGTTTTCCCCATCTGAGACAAGTTTTTAATGCCACATGGCATTACATCTTGTTAATACATTATCACATCTTATACCTTTTCCCTAGTGCTGAGTCATTGAGTAGTTCCAATTTATTCAGAATATCAATGCAAATGTTTTGCTTTCAGTAATATGACTTCATATTTGAGTATCATCATTTTTATCTTCAAAAGAGCCTGCATGGAGAAAAGGTTATTTGCAGTTCATCAGCAGTACTCTGAGATATGGGTAATCCAGGTGTATAGTATTAACTAGTTATTCATCTAATTGAACACTGCTCACCATGGGCCTTCCCTACTCCCACCCCATTCCATCTCATCTTATTCTTTTTTTTTTAAGATTTTATTTATTTATTTGACAGAGAGAAATCACAAGTAGTCGGAGAGGCAGGCAGAGAGAGAGAGGGAAGCAGGCTCCCCGCTGAGCAGAGAGCCCGATGCGGGACTCGATCCCAGGACCCTGAGATCATGACCCGAGCCGAAGGCAGCGGCTTAACCCACTGAGCCACCCAGGTGCCCCGCATCTCATCTTGTTCTTGCCTGGAAAATATCAGAATTGGTCCAGTTTTAGAACAATGCACATTCTTCATAGAGATTTTGAAAATCTAGAACTAGAAAACAAAAAATCCATAAGGAGTCACATCATCGGATCTCATTATTGATATTTTAGTGTTTTTTTTTAAATTATGTTCAGTTTACCGGCATATAGTACATTATTAGTCTTTGATGTAGTGTTCAGTGATCCATTAGTTGCGTATAACACCCAGTGCTCATCATATCACCTGCCCTCCTTAATACCCATCACCAGGTTACACCATCCCCTCACCTCTCCCCCTTCTGTAAATCTCAGTTTGTTTCCTGGAGTCCATATTTCTCCCATGGTTTGCTTCTCCCTCTGATTTCTTTCCAGTCACTTTCCCTTCCCTTCCCTTATTGTCTTCTGTGCTATTCCTTATATTCTGTATATGAGGTATTATGGTAAGTGAAATCAGTCAAGCAGAGAAAGATATCTTAATGTTTTACCCCCTTCTCTTTGTTTGTATATTTGAGTGTAAAAATGCTTGCGTTTTGTTTTTGCATGTGTCCTTACTATAGAAGCAAAAATGGGCTGAGGGTATTCTTTTTGTATTTTTGTTTGTTTGTTTTTATAAATTATAGCTGCAAACTTTAGCTCTTTTTGAATGTTTTTAAAATATTTAATTAATTTATTTATTTGAGAGAGAGAGAGAGAGAGCCCAGAAGGAGAGTGAGGGGGAGAAGCAGACTCCCCACTGAGCAGAGAGCCTGACGACCTGGGTCTCGATCCCAAGACCCTGAGATCATGACCTAAGCTGAAGACAGATGCTCAACCAACCAATCAAGCCACCCAGGCACCCCTCTTTTTGAAAATTTTTAATTGTAATATTTCTTAAACATAGATAAAAAGAAAGCATAGATGTTATTGAAAAGATTATTGAACAACACTCTACTAGTGGTCATCCATATTAGATCTAATAATCTTCCACTAAGAGGCTTGGAAGTCACGTTTCTAGCCTCGCCTGCATTCTTTGCTCTTACAGACTCTGATTTTCTCAGGCTTACTTAAGATCTCCCCTCTATATCACTCCTCAGTAAACCCTTCTGGTTTAGAAATTTTGGAGGTGCTACCACAGGGAAGATAATTGGCACTGTAGGTTTGCTAAATATAACAAAGATTTGAACAAAGATTTGCCAATGACAGCTGCTCAACAAATAAAGTGATTATATCATCTGCACAAAGGGCTTATGGCACCTCCTGCTTTTGACAAGGCAGCTAGAGGGGAAGGCAGTTTAATCTGTTCCTCCTGTTGCAGCTTTAGGCCTCCTCTGATATTATACCTGCCTGCCCCTCCACCTCTTTATCCACCTCAGGCCAGTTTCCACAGCACCCACAGCTGAAGCCGTTTCCCCTTCAACTTCTGCCTCCATTTTAGACCCTGCCAGTGCCCACTGCCTGAGCTATAGCCATCTCTGCCACTTGTGAATCTTTTCCTATTAGAAAGGTAACAATGGAAGGTCTTGGGGAACATGGCAAAGCCAGTGAAGTGAGCTGACCAGTTGGCACTGGGGCAGCCACAGCCTCTTGAGAGGCCTTTGATGGGATACTCCTTAGATGAAGACTTTATTGAGAGCCTCTATCAGTCAAGTACTGAGTATATGCTTTCAAAAATCTTCAGGCTAAATATGCAGGGCTAGAGGCCAAGAACCTGAAGGATTTTCATTCCATTGAGAGGAAGTATTTTGACATTTATAGGCCCTTTTTGGAAAAGAGATGTCAGATCATCAGTACACTGTACTAACCCACAAAAGAGGAGTGTGAGGTCAGGTCCAAGGCCAAGGACTATGGTTATATTAGGGTAGAAGATGATTCTGATGCCCAGATGCAGAGTCTGGAGGATAATACAGAGTATGAGGACTTGGATGAGTATTGCTAAGAAGCCTTCGAAAATGTGGAGGAAGTGTTTGGAGAGTATGAAGGAACAGAGGGAAAAAATATGGATGAGGAGACAGCAGATCCTACAGGAACCCCCAATTTCTGGCTCATAGTTCTAAAGAACATTGAAGAGGTCACTCCCTTGATTCAAAAATATGACAAGCCCATTCTGAAGCACTTAAAAGTTCTACAGATCAGGTTTTTAAAACCTGATGAGCCTCTCACCTTCACTCTGAAATTTCTCTTTGAACCCAGCAACTTCTTCACAAAGGAGGTGTTGACCGAAACTTACACACTCAAGTCTAAGCTCCTCTACTTTTGACTCCTATTCCTTTAAGGGATCTGTGGTGGAGCATTGCATTGGTTATAAGACCAGAAGGAGGGAAAGAACGTCACTGTGCAAAAACACAGGTTTTGTCCTGAAAAACACAGGTTTTGGGGATGGATAAACACACAGTGACCCAGAAATTTCCGAGAGTCCTTTTTCAACTTCTTCAGTACTCTCCAGTGGGGTCTGGATGCCAGTGAAGATGAGGAAGATGTTTTCATAGCTCATACCTTACTGCACCTTTGTTATCCCAAGAGCTGTGTTATACTTCACAGGAGAAGCACTTGAGGTCAAGTAAGAAGGAATGATCAGGGAATAAAATAAACTTGGTTTCTGACAGAGTCACTTATGAGAACAGGGTGGCTGTTGTTGAGGGTACAGAAGGCCAAGGCCTTAACTCCCAAGCAGAAGATACTGACCTCTGAAGCAGGGTGGTTGGTGTAGGTGAGTCTCCACATTAACAGCCTACATTTACAATAACCAAAATTTAACCATAAGTTACTTACAGCCATAATGTGTGTGTCTCTTCCTGGTAGACTCAGAATAAAACTGCTCAGATACATTTAACAATGCATTCCACCTACAGCTCTGGTGGTATAAACTGTTTCAAGAAATGTAGAAGGTAGTGAATTCTCTAAGCATACGAATACCTTGCTATTGCAAATCCGTGGCTTTTGTCATGTTACTATTAGTTTTTAGCCATGGAAAACTACCAGAACTGGTAACTGAGACATACCTGTTCAGAGACTTTTTCTTAGAAAAAAATCAATGCCATATTACCCTGCTTCTAGCCCTGTCAATAAATGGGATTTACTCTACTCACACTACCTATGCCTTCCTCTCGTTGATATACAAATGAAGCAAGTTAACTAAAATACATTTGATTTATAATTTGAGAAACTAATAGCATAAGAATAAACATTTCTAGCAAATCTGCATTTATTTTAATTAACTGTTAGCTTGTTTATAGGTTTCTATATTTTATATGATATGGTGATTGACTCAGAAACAAGTTGCCTTATTGCTTATCAGTGAGGTATAGTTAAAACCATTTTTCCTAAAGCCTGCCATAAATTGTACAATGTGCTTCTGCAAAGTAGGGATAAAGTGTGCATATTCTTTTCTATAAAGCTTCTGTCTTCCATGAAAATAAGTTATATAATTAGTTAAGTTTTTTTCCTCATACTTATTCCAAAATAAAATTAATATGAATGTTAAACACTGTTTCTTCTGAGGGTATTGGTCTTTCCACTTCAAGTGCCAGGTGGAAGATTTGGTTTGAAGATATTAGCAGGTCAGTCTTATCCTTCGGGCACAGTATGCCCACTATACTTTTAAGAGTCCACAAAAATGTTTTAATTTCTCTTAAAATCAGAAGGAAAATGAATATAATGTTAATAATGTGTACATAATTAATCCAGTCGAGATTATGTTTGTCTTAAACTAAAAGACAAAATATTACTTATGTATATAAGGATGTCATAGAGGAAAGGGTCAGGGAAAGTAAAGCTTCCATGAAACTCATGAGAAGGGAGTGAAAGAAGGAGGAGATAGAGTGGTTGAGGGAGATGTTGATGTGACAAAGGAGAAAAAAAGAAGGAGTGGAGGAAGGAAAGAGGGACAAGCAGAGATGGGTTTATGAGGGAAAGGATAATGGATGGCCTCTAGCTCTAGGAGACAGTGAATGGATGGACTGGCAAGAGGGGAGAGGGTTATTAAAATGCTGGAGAGGGAGATGTGGGACCAAAGCCCAGTTGGGGCCTGGCCTGGGAGAAGTTGGAGCTTTGCTAGGGAGAAAAGAAGGAGGTGAGAGGATAGAGGAGGAAGAAGGAGAGTTAGGCAGGTGGGTGAGAGGTCTGGAGAGCAGAGAACCAGAAGATGAAAGGGTGAAGCTTTATTAGAGAGTCAATTATCATATGGTTTCACTTATTTGTGGAGCATAACAAATATCATGGAGGACATGGGGAGATGGAGAGGAGAAGGGAGTTGGGGGAAATTGGAAGGGGAGGTGGATCATGAGAGACTATGGACTCTGAAAAACAATCTGAGGGGTTTGAAGTGGCAAGGGGGTGGGAGGTTGGGGTACCAGGTGGTGGGTATTATAGAGGGCATGGATTGCATGGCGTACTGGGTGTGGTGAAAAAATAATGAATACTGTTATGCTGAAAATAAATAAAAAATAAATTTACAAAAAGATGAAAGAGCTTTATCTTTATTAAAGATAAAGATTACTGAATTTCAGGTTTTATAATTTTGATGCATTTTGCAAAATCAGTACCCTGTCCAGGAAGAAGAATCTGAAGAGGAACTAGAGAGGCTTTGGTCTATTTTAAGTAACCTTTAATCATGTTCTTTCATTACCTATATATATATATATATATATATATATATAATACATACATATATTTGAATTAATTCATTATTTTTATACAACAAACACCTTATGTTGTACTATTTCTATGGCTAGACAGTGTTCTAAGTATTTTACATATCTGTAATATTTGTAATTTATTAATATTGATTAATATTAATTTTATATTTAAAAAAGTAGTCATTTTCTTTTTTAAAAAGTTTTTATTTAAATTCCAATTAGTTACATACAGTGTAATATTAGTTTCAGGTGTAGAACTTAGTGATTCAGCACTTACACACAATACCCAGTGCTCATCATAATAAGTGTACTTCTTAATTCCCATTACCTATTTAAACCATCCTCTGCCCACCTCCCCTCTGGTAACCATCAGTTTGTTTTCTATAGTTGAGGGTCTTTTAGTTTGCCTCTGTCTCTCTTTTTTTTCTCCATGCTCATTTGTTTTGTGCCTTAAATTCCACATGTGAGTGAAATAATATATTTGTCTTTGTCTGACTTACTTTGCATAACATAATACTCTATAGCTCCATCCACGTGTTGCAAATGGCAAGATTTCATTCTCTTTTATGGCTGAGTAATATTCCATCGTATAATATTCCATCGTATTATAGAGGGCATGGATTGCATGGCGCACTGGGTGTGGTGAAAAAATAATGAATACTGTTATGCTGAAAATAAATAAAAAATAAATTAAAAAAAGATGAAAGAGCTTTATCTCTTTCATCTTTATATGTTCTTCAGTTGATGGACATTTGGGCTTTTTCCATAAACGGGCTATTGTTGATAATGCTGCTATAAACATTGGGGTGCATGTATCTCTTTAAATTAGTATTCTTACAGTCTTTGTACCTAATAGTGTGATTGCCAGATCATAGAGTAGTTCTACTTTTAACTTTTGGAAGAACCTACATACTGTTTTCCAGAGTAGCTGTACCAGTTTGTGTAAAATTAGTAAATGCAGGATAGGAGGATCCAATAACAAGGCAGAATTAATTATAATATCAACTAACACTTCCCTCCAAACCCCACTTACCTGTTAGTAAGCATACATTTTTGTATCCTGCTTTTATAAAAAGAAACTTACCATTATAGCATTAGTGTTTTCCTATATTTTAATTTATATTTAAAACATATTTAAGAATAATTTTATGCAAGTATAATTAACATACAATCTTGTATTAATATTAGGCATACAATATAATGATTCAACAATTCTACACATTACTCAGTGCTCATCACAGGTGTACTTTTAATCCTTTTATCTATTTCACCCATCCTCCCACCCACCACCACTGTGGCAACTGGCAGTTCTCTGTATTTAAGAGTCTTTTTTTTGTTTCTGTTTTTCTTTGATTGTTTTTTCTATTTCTGTTTTCTTTGTTTGTTTTGTTTCTGTTTTTCTTTGTTTTGATTCTCAAATTCCATATATGAATGACATCATATGGTATTTGTCTTTATTTGTCTGATTTATTTCACGTAGCATTATGCCTTCTAGGTTCATCCATATTGTTGCAAATGGCAAGATTTCATTCTTTTCTAAAGCTGAGTAATATTTCATTATATATGTGTGCATATATATATAGAGAGAGAGAGAGAGAAAGAGAGAGAATGCAATAAACATAGGCATGCACATATCTTTTCGAATTAGTGTTTTCATTTTCTTTGGGTCAGTACCCAGTAGTAGAATACTGGATCATATGCTGATTCTATTTTTAATTTTTTGAGGAACCTCCATACTGTTCTCTGCAGTGGCTGCACCAATTTGCATTCTCACCAACAGTACACCAGGGTTCCTTTTTCTCCACATCCTTGCCAACACTTGTGATTTCTAAAAAGGTATAATTATTAATAATCATGTAGTATTCCAATGTATGGGAATACAATTTATTATTTTAATGTTTAATGTTTAATGTTTTAATGTTAATGGTTTTATTAGTTTCTAATTTATTTAATTTAGTAGGCAAATGTTCTGCCTTTTAATATTAAGACTTTTCATTCAAGTTTCTTTTTTTTTAAAGTTTAACCACCGAGACTTAGGCAAACTCTATGAAGAGCTAAATGGAAAGTTAGAAGCAAGAGTCAGGTGGCTAGGTTATGGACATTGGGGAGGGTATGTGCTATGGTGAGTGCTATGAATTGTGTAAGACTGATGATTCACAGACCTATATCCCTAAAGCAAATAATACATTTTATGTTAATTTTTAAAAAAAGAAAACTTAGCCCTGGAAGAAAAAAGCAGAAGGTATATCAGTGATTAACCAGGGTTTCAATGAGAAATATAGGCACTAGAATGTAACTTGATCATTACCAAATGTACTCATAAACATTGGAGATGTTATTTTTCTACTCAAAATATATCAGGAATCTTTTACCTTCTCCCTGCATCAAAAAATATATATCATATTTTCACACATTTTTTGAACATGCAAGAACTTGAGAAATACAGCTCTCTTGAGCCTTTTTAAAAGGATGATAAATTTCAGGCCAAAAAAAAAAGTATGGAAGGTCTAGCATGAATGTACCAATGGTAAGCATTAAATAAACAATTATAAGAGTAAAACCAAAACAAACATATGTATTACGGTTAAACACTGAACGATTTAAATGTTAAGAACATGGTCAATGTAGACATAATGCAACTAGCCAAAGATGGGACTAAAAGGGGAATTTCTGCTTTTATAACTTGGGATCAAAGTATCTGGCAAGGTAAGGTGCCTGGTACAGGGTAGATGCTCAAAAAGTATATTAATCAGGGGGGAGGAGTCAAGATGGCGGAGAAGTAGCAGGCTGAGACTAATTCAGCTACCCGGAGATCAGCTAGAAAGCTTATCTAAAGATTGCAAACACCTGAAAATCCATCGGCAGATCGAAGAGAGGAAGAACAGCAATTCTGGAAACAGAAAAACAACCACTTTCTGAAAGGTAGGACCGGCGGAGAAGTGAATCCAAAGCGACGGGAAGATAGACCCCGGGGGGAGGGGCCGGCTCCCGGCAAGTGGCGGAGCAACGGCGCACAAAATCAGGACTTTTAAAAGTCTGTTCCGCTGAGGGACATCGCTCCAGAGGCTAAAAAGGGGCGAAGCCCACGCGGGGTCAGCGTGGCCTCAGGTCCCGCAGGGTCACAGAAGGATGGGGGTGTCTGAGTGTCGCAGAGCTTGCAGGTATTGAAACGGGAAAGCCGGTTACAGAGACAGAGCCGACAGTAAACTCATAGCTCGGTGTTACCTTGAACCGGTCGCAGGCTCAGTGAGCTCGGAGCGCGGCCGGAGGTCAGGCAGACGGGAGTAACTGGGCGCTGTTCTCTGAGGGTGCACTGAGGAGTGGGGCCCTGGGCTCTCGGCTCCTCCTGGCCGGAGACCAGGAGGCCGCCATTTGTATTCCCCGTCCTCCGGAACTCTACAGAAAGCGCTCAGGGAACAAAAGCTCCTGAAAGCAAACCCGAGCGGATTACTCACCCTGGCCCCTGATAAGGGCGGTGCAATTCCGCCTGGGGCAAAGACACTTGAGAATCACTACAACGGGCCCCTCCCCCAGAAGACCAACAAGAAATCCAGCAGAGACCAAGTTCACCTAGCAAGGAGTGAGGTTTCAATACCAAGGAGAGCAGCAGAATTCCAGAGGAGGAGAAAGCAAAGCACGGAACTCATGGCTTTTTCTCTGTGATTTTTTTTAGTCTTGCAGTTAATTTAATTTTTTTCTTTTTCATTTTTTGTTTTTTTTCTCGCCTTCTGGAAATTTTTTTTTAACTTTTACCTTTTCTTTTTTAACGTTTTTTAACTAGTTTATCTAATATATATATTTTCTTTTTTATATTTTTCTTATTTGTTTTCTTTTTTTTAAATTCTTTTCTTTTCTTTTTTTTCTTTTTCTTTTTTCTTTCTTCCTTTTTGAACCTCTTTTTATCCCCCTTCTCCCCCCTCACGATTTGGGATCTCTTCTAATTTGGTTAAAGCATATTTTCCTGGGGTTGTTGCCACCCTTTTAGTATTTTACTTGCTCCTTCATATACTCTTATCTGGACAAAATGACAAGACGGAAAAATTCAAGACAAAAAAAAGAACAAGAGGCAGTACCGAAGGCTAGGGACCTAATCAATACAGACATTGGTAATATGTCAGATCTAGAGTTCAGAATGACAATTCTCAAGGTTCTAGCTGGGCTCGAAAAAGGCATGGAAGATATTAGAGAAACACTCTCGAGAGATATAAAAGCCCTTTCTGGAGAAATAAAAGAACTAAAATCTAACCAAGTTGAAATCAAAAAAGCTATTAATGAGGTGCAATCAAAAATGGAGGCTCTCACTGCTAGGATAAATGAGGCAGAAGAAAGAATTAGTGATATAGAAGACCAAATGACAGAGAATAAAGAAGCTGAGCAAAAGAGGGACAAAGGGCTACTGTACCACGAGGGGAGAATTCGAGAGATCAGTGACACCATAAGACGAAACAACATTAGAATAATTGGGATTCCAGAAGAAGAAGAAAGAGAGAGGGGAGCAGAAGGTATACTGGAGAGAATTATTGGGGAGAATTTCCCCAATATGGCAAAGGGAATGAGCATCAAAATTCAGGAGGTTCAGATACTGTCCCTCAAAATCAATAAGAATAGGCCCACACCCCGTCACCTAAGAGTAAAATTTACAAGTCTCAGTGACAAAGAGAAAATCCTGAAAGCAGCCCGGGAAAAGAAGTCTGTAACATACAATGGTAAAAATATTAGATTGGCAGCTGATTTATCCACAGAGACCTGGCAGGCCAGAAAGAGCTGGCATGATATTTTCAGAGCACTAAACGAGAAAAACATGCAGCCAAGAATACTATATCCAGCTAGGCTATCATTGAAAATAGAAGGAGAGATTAAAAGCTTCCAGGACAAACAAAAACTGAAAGAATTTGCAAACACCAAACCAGCTCTACAGGAAATATTGAAAGGGGTCCTCTAAGCAAAGAGAGAGCCTACAAGTGGTAGATCAGAAAGGAAAGGAGACCATATACAGTAACAGTCACCTTACACGCAATACAATGGCACTAAATTCATATCTCTCAATAGTTACCCTGAATGTTAATGGGCTAAATGCCCCTGTCAAAAGACACAGGGTATCAGAATGGATAAAAAAACAAAACCCATCTATATGTTGCCTCCAAGAAACTCATTTTAAGCCCAAAGACACCTCCAGATTTAAAGTGAGGGGGTGGAAAAGAATTTACCATGCTAATGGACATCAGAAGAAAGCAGGAGTGGCAATCCTTATATCAGATCAATTAGATTTTAAGCCAAAGACTATAATAAGAGATGAGGAAGGACGCTATATCATACTCAAAGGGTCTGTCTAACAAGAAGATTTAACAATTTTAAATATCTATGCCCCCAACGTGGGAGCAGCCAACTATATAAACCAATTAATAACAAAATCAAAGAAACACATAAACAATAATACAATAATAATAGGGGACTTTAACACTCCCCTCACTGAAATGGACATATCATCCAAGCAAAAGATCAGCAAGGAAATTAAGGCCTTAAACGACACACTGGACCAGATGGACATCACAGATATATTCAGAACATTTCATCCAAAAGCAACAGAATACACATTCTTCTCTAGTGCACATGGATCATTCTCCAGAATAGATCACATCCTCGGTCCTAAATTAGGACTCAACCGGTATCAAAAGATTGGGTTCATTCCCTGCATATATTCAGACCACAATGCTCTGAAGCTAGAACTCAACCACAAAAGGAAGTTTGGAAAGAACCCAAATACATGGAGACTAAACAGCATCCTTCTAAAGAATGAATGGGTCAACCGGGAAATTAAAGAAGAATTGAAAAAAATCATGGAAACAAATGATAATGAAAATACAACGGTTCAAAATCTGTGGGACACAACAAAGGCAGTCCTGAGAGGAAAATATATAGCGGTACAAGCCTTTCTCAAGAAACAAGAAAGGTCTCAAGTACACAACCTAACCCTACACCTAAAGGAGCTGGAGAAAGAACAAGAAAGAAACACTAAGCCCAGCAGGAGAAGAGAAATCATAAAGACCAGAGCAGAAATCCATGAAATAGAAACCAAAAAACCAATAGAACAAATCAACGAAACTAGGAGCTGGTTCTTTGAAAGAATTAATAAAATTGATAAACCCCTGGCCCGACTTATCAAAAAGAAAAGAGAAACGACCCAAATAAATAAAATCATGAATGAAAGAGGAGAGATCACAACTAACACCAAAGAAATACAAACTATTATAAGAACATACTATGAGCAACTCTATGCCAATAAATTTGAACAATCTGGAAGAAATGGATGCATTCCTAGAAACATATAAAATACCACAACTGAACCAGGAAGAAATAGAAAGCCTGAACAGACCCATAACCAGTGAGGAGATTGAAACATTAAAAATCTCCAAACAAACAAAACCCCAGGGCCAGACGGCTTCCCGGGGGAATTCTACCAAACATTTAAAGAAGAACTAATTCCTATTCTCCTGAAACTGTTCCAAAAAATAGAAATGGAAGGAAAACTTCCAAACTCACTTTATGAGGCCAGCATCACCTTGATCCCAAAACCAGACAAGGATCCCATCAAAAAAGAGAGCTATAGACCAATATCCTTGATGAACACAGATGCGAAAATACTCAACAAAACACTAGCCAATAGGATTCAACAGTTCATTAAAAGGATTATTCACCACGACCAAGTGGGATTTATTCCAGGGCTGCAAGGTTGGTTCAACATCCGCAAATCAGTCAATGTGATACAACACATCAATAAAAGAAAGAACAAGAACCCTATGATACTCTCCATAGATGCTGAAAAAGCATTTGACAAAGTACAGCATCCCTTCCTGATCAAAACTCTTCAAAGTGTAGGGATAGAGGTAACATACCTCAATATCATCAAAGCCATCTATGAAAAACCCACCGCAAATATCATTCTCAATGGAGAAAAACTGAAAGCTTTTCCACTAAGGTCAGGAACATGGCAGGGGTGTCCATTATCACCACTGCTATTCAACATAGTACTAGAGGTCCTAGCCTCAGCAATCAGACAAGAAAAGGAAATTAAAGGCATCCAAATCGGCAAAGAAGAAGTCAAATTATCACTCTTCGCAGATGATATGATACTATATGTGGAAAACCCAAAAGACTCCACTCCAAAACTGCTAGAACTTATACAGGAATTCAGTAAAGTGTCAGGATATAAAATCAATGCACAGAAATCAGTTGCATTTCTCTACACCAACAGCAAGACAGAAGAAAGAGAAATTAAGGAGTCCATCCCATTTACAATTGCACCCAAAACCATAAGATACCTAGGAATAAACCTAACCAAAGAGGCACAGATTCTATACTCAGAAAACTATAAAGTACTCATGAAAGAAATTGAGGAAGACACAAAGAAATGGAAAAATGTTCCATGCTCCTGGATTGGAAGAATAAATATTGTGAAAATGTCTATGCTACCTAAAGCAATCTACACATTTAATGCAGTTCCTATCAAAGTACCATCCATCTTTTTCAAAGAAATGGAACAAATAATTCTAAAATTTATATGGAACCAGAAAAGACCTCGAATAGCCAAAGGGTTATTGAAAAAGAAAGCCAACGTTGGTGGCATCACAATTCCGGACTTCAAGCTCCATTACAAAGCTGTCATCATCAAGACAGCATGGTACTGGCACAAAAACAGACACATAGATCCATGGAACAGAATAGAGAGCCCAGAAATAGACCCTCAACTCTACAGTCAACTAGTCTTCGACAAAGCAGGAAAGAATGTTCAATGGAAAAAAGACAGCCTCTTCAATAAATGGTGCTGGGAAAATTGGACAGCCACATGCAGAAAAATGAAATTGGACCATTTCCTTACACCACACACAAAAATAGACTAAAAATGGATGAATGACCTCAATGTGTGAAAGGAATCCATCAAAATCCTTGAGGAGAACACAGGCAGCAACCTCTTTGACCTCAGCCGCAGCAACATCTTTTTAGGAACAACGCCAAAGGCAAGGGAAGCAAGGGCAAAAATGAACTATTGGGATTTCATCAAGATCAAAAGCTTTTGCACAGCAAAGGAAACAGTTAACAAAATCAAAAGACAACTGACAGAATGGGAGAAGATATTTGCAAACGACATATCAGATAAAAGACTAGTGTCCAGAATCTATAAAGAACTTAGCAAACTCAACACTCAAAGAACAAATAATTCAATCAAGAAATGGGCAGAGGATATGAAAAGACATTTCTGTAAAGAAGACATCCAGATGGCCAACAGACACATGAAAAAGTGCTCCATATCACTGGGCATCAGGGAAATACAAATCAAAACCACAATGAGATATCACCTCACACCAGTCAGAATGGCTACAATAAACAAGTCAGGAAATGACAGATGCTGGCGAGGATGCGGAGAAAGGGGAGCCCTCCTACACTGTTGGTGGGAATGCAAGCTGGTGCAGCCACTCTGGAAAACAGCATGGAGGTTCCTCAAAATGTTGAAAATAGAACTGCCTTATGACCCAGCAATTGCACTATTGGGTAACTACCCTAAAGATACAAACGTAGTGATCCAAAGGGGCACATGCACCCGAATGTTTATAGCAGCAATGTCCACAATAGCAAATTATGGAAAGAACCTAGATGTCCATCAACAGATGAATGGATCAAGAAGATGTGGTATATATACACAATGGAATACTATGCAGCCATCAAAAGAAATGAAATCTTGCCATTTGCGACAACATGGATGGAACTAGAGCGTATCATGCTTAGCGAAATAAGTCAAGCAGAGAAAGACAACTATCATATGATCTCCCTGATATGAGGAAGTGGTGATGCAACATGGGGGCTTAAGTGGGTAGGAGAAGAATCAATGAAACAAGATGGGATTGGGAGGGAGACAAACCATAAGTGACTCTTGATCTCACAAAACAAACTGAGGGTTGCTGGGGGGAGGGGGTTTGGGAGAAGGGGGTGGGATGATGGACATTGGGGAGGGTATGTGCTTTGGTGAGTGCTGTGAAGTGTGTAAACCTGGTGATTCACAGGTTGACCTGTACCCCTGGGGATAAAAATATATGTTTATAAAAAATAAAAAATTATATATATAAAAAAAGTATATTAATCAATATCTGTCTTAGTGAATGTGAATGGTATAACTCATCTAGGAATTTATCCTAAAAATATATTTATGCAAAATGCATGCTAAAGGATGCTTATTGTAACATTCTTATACCAAAACAATCAGGAAAATTCCAAGTCCCTTGGTAAGATATTGTTTATATAAATTATGGCCCATATATACAGTAGATTTTTAAATAGTATGAGATAGCTACATGTTTATACCAGTGAGGAGCCTTCATTTACTAAAAGAATATTCAATAGAAAGATTTAAAAAAAGGTTCCTGATTGTCTTTAGTGCCTCTGGAACACAGCTTTTAAATTAACTTTAACATATAGTATGATGGACACATTGTCAAATTTTCATGGCCTTGATGGGTACTCTGATTTAAGTTATAGTTATACATGGGGATCGCACTAAATTTAAACAAAGTATCTCCTACACTCTTAGAGGAGATTCCAAATAGGTAATGCCTCATCTTAACAACTGAAAAAGTTTGGGCAGAAGATATGGACAGACACTTCTCCAATGAAGACATACAAATGGCTATCAGACACATGAAAAAATGTTCATCATCACTAGCCATCAGGGAGATTCAAATTAAAACTACATTGAGATATCACCTTACACCAGTTAGAATGGCCAAAATTAGCAAGACAGGAAACAACATGTGTTGGAGAGGATGTGGAGAAAGGGGACCCCTCTTCCACTGTTGGTGGGAATGCAAGTTGGGGCAGCCACTTGGAGAACAGTGTGGAGATTCCTCAAGAAATTAAAAATAGAACTTCCCTATGACCCTGCCATTGCACTCCTGGGTATTTACCACAAAGATACAGAGGTAGTGAAAAGAAGGGCCATCTGTACTCCAATGTTTATAGCAGCAATGGCCATGGTCACCAAACTATGGAAAGAACCAAGATGCCCTTCAACGGACGAATGGATAAGGAAGATGTGGTCCATATACACGATGGAGTATTATGCCTCCATCAGAAAGGACGAATACTCAACTTTTGTAGCAACATGGACGGGACTGGAAGAGACTATGCTGAGTGCAATCAGTCAAGCAGAGAGAGTCAATTATCATATGGTTTCACATATTTGTGGAGCATAACAAATACCATGGAGGACATGGGGAGTTAGAGAGGAGAAGGGAGTTGGGGTAAATTGGAAGGGGAGGTGAACCATGAGAGACTATGGACTCTGAAAAACAATCAGAGGGTTTTGAAGGAGCGGGGGTGGGAGGTTGGGGTACCAGGTGGTAGGTATTATAGAGGGCATGGATTGCATGGAGCACTGGGTGTGGTGCAAAAAATAATGAATACTGTTATGCTGAAAATAAAAAATAAATTAAAAAAAAAAGTTGCCTTGTCTAAATTCCCTATAGTCATAGCACCCAGTGATTAAGACATCCCACAGTAAGCATTGGTGTTCTGACTCAGAGAACAATAAATTAAAATTTAAGTCTTTGTCATTTATCATTAGCTTGAGGAAATGGGACCCTATGAAACTTTCCCCAAGTTAAGACAAGATATATAAGAATTAAGAACCATTATATGGGGGCACCTGGGTGGCTCATTGGGTTGAGCCCCTGTCTTCCGCTCCGGTCATGATCTCAGGGTCCTGGGATCAAGCCCCGCATTGGACTCTCTGCTCAGCAGAGCCTGCTTCCTCCTCTCTCTTTGCCTGCCTCTCTGCCTACTTGTGATCTCTGTCTGTCAAATACATAAATAAAATCTTTAAAAAAAAAGACCCAATATATGACTTCTCTATGAAGCCATTATTTTTACTGTCTTCCAGTTTAATATCTTAATTTGGCCAATGCCAAAAAAGGAAAAAAAAAAGAAAAAGAATATCACTAAACAGTAATTATTACAACCTTAATGTTATGATACTCCTGATTAAAACAGCCCATGTCCAATATTATTAAAATTATTGACTTCCTCAAATAAAAAAATTGGAAACCATCTTACTTTTGTAGATTTGATTAATATGTTCTATTTAGTGCCTATTTCAGTAGACTGTCACAGTTTGCCATCCCCTTTAAAGAAACACAATACACATTTACTCAGGTACCCATGAGGAATCCCAGTAGCCCTCCCATGCCACACAGTATTTTGAGGCAAGATATTTAACTTGTCTAAATTTCCCCAAGACTGCAAATAAGATTATTTATTCAAACATCCTCCAAGAAAATTCAACCCACACATATATTCATAACATAACATTCATAAAGGAGCCCACAAGCCACTGCCTCACATAAAATATAAGTCCCCACAACCTCAGTAAAATTTCAGGGTAACATTCAGGTAGTTGTGGGCTGCTCCAACCCTGAAACTGTAAAGCAACAACTACTGAAACCAAGTGTTAATACAAGTCCAAAAGCTTTTAGTCCATTTTGGTTTTTGGAGGTAACATATTGCTTATGCACAAATTTTACTTAAGCCCATCGTTACTCACAAATCAGCTGACTTTGATGAACGGGGTCTCCTGTAACGAAAGGTTCTAGACTGTCCAAATTATAATACAGTAGGAACTTCCATCAGTTTCCACCAAGCTGTTGTCACTGTAGAGGCTTAACAATCTCCTGTCATGCCTCATGGAATCTCTGGACCACCTATAATAGCCACAAGTTTCCCATGGGTGGCTGGTACCAAAAAAAAAAAAAAAACAAAACTGATTTCCTTGTCCCTGTACTTAACACAATTATCATGAGAACTGCTGGCTTCATACTGAGCCCTTCTGGAAAATGTGGCTCTCATAGGTCCGAGCCTGTAACTTCCTGTACTTAACTGCCCATTATGCCTTGAATCTTAGAGACAAGACTTGTGGCTTGGCACAGCCACAGAGGCCCTCTTATTGAAATAAAGTGATACTTAAAGAGCCAAACCAGAACCCTCTAGCATTGGTTGAACTTCGGACAACCATTTTTGCAGTAGAGGATACTCATGCCAATAGTTATCACTATATGCTCATTATTAGGACACTTAGTCACTGTCAGTTTTTGAGCCATTGGGTTTGAGCAATGACAACAACAAAAATTTCTTGTCCAAGGTTTCCCACTTTGGAATAAAGTCTTCTGAAAATTTCTTACCTCACAGATACCCCAAAATATAATTTAGTGTCACATATTTTTCTGCATGTATGTATTAGTCTGCCTGGATTTCATAACTAAATACCACAGACTGGGTGGTTTAAACAACAGAAATTTATATTTTACAGTTCTAGAGGTTTGAAGTCTAAGATCCAGGTGCCATCAAGGTTAGTTTTTGAGGAAGATTCTCTCCTTGGTTTGCAAATGGCTACCCCCTCACTGTGTTATCACATAGCCATTTTTTTTCATTTTTTATTGTGTTATGTTAGTCACCATACAGTACATCATTAATTTTTGATGTAGTGTTCCAAGATTCATTGTTTACATATAACACCCAGTACTCCATGCAATATGTGCCCTCCCTAATATGCACCACTAGGCTCACCCATACCCCCCACTCCTCCCCTCTAAAACCCTCAGTTTGTTTCTGAGTCCACAGTCTCTCATGCTTCATCCAGTTTCCCCTAACTCACTTCTCCTCTCCTTCTCCCAGTGTCCTCCCTGTTATTCCTTATTCTTCACAAGTAAGTGAAACCATATGATAATTGACTCTCTATGCTTGACTTATTTCACTCAGCATAATCTCCTCCATTCCTATCCATGTGTATACAAAAGTTGTGTATTCATGTTTTCTGATGGAGGCATAATATTCCATTGTATATATGGACCGTACCTTCTTTATCCATTCCTCTGTTGAAAGGTATCTCATCTCTTTCCACAGTTTGGCTATTGTGGACATTGTGGCTATGAACATCGGGGTACATGTGGCCCTTCTTTTCACTACATCTGTATCTTTGAGGTAAATACCTAGTAATGCAATTGTCATGTCATAGAGTAGCTCTATTTTTAAATTTTTTTGAGGACTCTCCACACTGTTTTCCAAAGTGGCTGCACCAACTTGCATTCTCACCAACAGTGTGAGAGGATTCGCCTTTCTCTATATCCTCTCCAACATTTGTGGTTTCTTACCTTGTTAATCTTTGACATTCTAACTGGTATAAGGTTACCACCTTATCTCAATTGGTTTTGATTTGGATTTTTCTGATGGCTAATGATGATATTTTTTCTTGTGTCTTCTTGCCATTTGTATGTCTTCATGGGAGAAGTGTCTGTTCATGTCTTCTGCCCATTTTCTTTGATATGGTTATCTGGTTTTGGGGGATTTTGAGTTTGAGAAGTTCTTTATAGATCTTGGATTTTTTTTTTTTTAACGAATATCTTCTTCCATTCCGTGGGTTGCTTCTTTGTTTTGTTGACTGTTTCCTTTGCTTTGCAGAAGCTTTTGATCTTGATAAAGTCCCAAAAGTACATTTTCATTTTTGTTTCCCTTGCCTTGGAGATGTGTCTTGAAAGAAGTTGTTGTGGATGATGTCGAAGAGGTTACTGTCTGTATTTTCCTCTAGGATTTTGATGGATTCCTGTCTCACACTGAGGTCATCCATTTTGAGTTTATCTTTGTGTATGGTGTAAAAGAATGGCAGAATTTCATTCTTCTGTACAAAGCTGTGAAATTTTCCCAGCACCATTTATTTAAGAGACTGTCTTTTTTCCACTGGATATTTTCCCCTGCTTTGTTGAAGATTATTTGACTATAGAGTTGAGGGCTCTCTACTCTGGGCTCTACTCTCTACTATCTACCCTCTATATGGGCTCTCTACACTGTTCCACTGGTCTGTGTGTCTCTTTTTGTGTCAGTACCATGCTGTCTTGGTGATCACAGCTTTGTAATAAAGCTTTGAAATCAGGCAATGTGATGGTCCCAGCCTTGTTTTTCTTTTTCAACATCTCCTTGGTGGTTCATGCTTTTTTGGTTCCATCCATGGCCATTTTTTAAACTTATCTATCATTTCATATAGTTACCTTTTGTGTATGTGTGTGTTTGGTGAGAATGGTAGCCAAGATATGCAAATGCCCCAAGTGTCTGTTGACAAATGAATGGATAAAGAAAATGTCACACACACACACACACACACACACACACACACACACACACACTTATCCAAACTTAAAAATAGAAGCAAATTACATGGCCTTTTCTCTGTACTTAGCACCTCGGGGGGGTTTTCCTCTTATAGGAACACCAAACCTATGAAATTAGGGCTTTAGTAGTATAACTTCTTTTAACTTTGAATATCATATCCTTAATGGTCCTATTTCCAAATATAGTCACATTGCTAATTAGGCTTCAACATATAAATTTTGAGGAGACATAACTCAGTCCCTAACAATATAGAAAAGTTACCATACAAAATTACACCAAAAGTCTTATTCCTTTCGACATTTTAGACAAGACCAAGACACTCATTTCACTTAAAATACAGAACATCATGTTTTTGAATAGGCATCCAGTTGGACTTCCATCTTCGTCATTAGCTTCAGACCACAAGCCCCTTAGCGTGCCATAAACAAATTAAAATTTAATTAAATAAAACACAACACATTTCAGTCAGCAGTAAAATATCAAAAGTAAGTTGTAGTAAGGAACATGATTACAATATTGTTGTTTAACTGCTGAGAGCTTAGAGGCTCCATACCTCACCATTCACTTCTTGCTTCACATCTGCAGAAGCAGATAAGACAGCCTGATTGTTCTGTCCCTTGGTGCCTATGGGTAAGTTCAAACCAGGCAAAATCCTGGTCCATGTATGAAAACCCTCATTTGGCTGTATCCTCTAAACATAATAAAAACAATAATTCCCCCCTTCCTTTACTAAAGTCATTCTGAACCAGATTAAATACCTGTCCTTCCATCCTCAGAAAGGCCCATTATATAAATAATAAACTTATTTACACCTGCTTGGCATGTTTGTTGTGTCTCAGCATTGACATCCAAACCAATGGATTAGGTGGCTGGAGGTTGGTCCTGTTCTCTAGGGGTAGTTATAAAACACTCAGTAAGTTGGACTACATAAATGAAAATGAACATCTGTGAAGGAATAAATGAAGTAAAAATATTATTTTTTTATTTCTAACCTAAAAACTTTTAAAAATAGTAATAAATAGAAACATTGATTATAGTGTATAGTTAAATAAAAAGTTAATGGCAACAATATTGCAAGGGACAATTAGAATTAGCAATACCTTGTGATAAGTGCACTGCATTATATATGAAGAGGTGTATACAATTATTTGAAGGAGGACTTATTCAAAATGCTTACTGTAAACCTTAATGCAGACCACTAAAAATGTTTTTAAAGAAGTATAAATGACACATCAAGAGAAGATAAAATAGAATAATATAAAATGTTCAATTAAGAGCAGATATGGTAATAAAAAATGAAGAACAAGTGCAATGAATAAAAACAGATACAGCACAAAGCATGAGAGACTCTGGACTCCAGGAAACAAACTGAGGACTACAGAAGGGAGGGGGATGGAGGATGGGGTAGCCAAGTGGTGGATATTAAGGAGGGCACATATTGGGATGAACACTGGGTGTTATATGCAACTAAGGAATCAGTGAACACTATAACAAAAACTTTTGGTGTACTATATGCTGGCTAACTGAACATAATAAAAAAAAATACAGCATGATTGATTTTATCCCAACAATGTCAATAATCACTTTAAGTTTGAGTGGTCTGAGCAAATTATTTAAAAGATATTGTCAACTTCAATACAAAAGAATAAGCCTCAACTATATGCTGTTTCAAAGAAACCCACTTTAAATAGAAAGACTCAGGTAGGTTAGAAGTAAATGGATGGAATGAAAGGCATTCAAACTGGAAAGGAAGGAGAAAATTAGCTTTGTCCATAGGTGATAATGGTCTTATATGTAGAAACCCTTAAAGACCGCACACACAAACACACAGACACACACACACACACACACACACACACACACACACACATCTGTTAGAACTAATAAATCAGCAAAAGTAGTAGGATACAAAGTCAACACACAAAAAAATCAGTTGCATTTCTATACTCTAAAAATGAACAATCTGAAACAGAAATTAGAAAACAATTCCATTTGGAAAACTTAATATTATGAAGATGTCAACACTACCCTAAAGGACCTACAGATTAAACGCAATTCTTAAAATCCCAGTAGTGTTCTTTGCATAAAAAAAAAAGCCCATCCTAAAATTCATGTGGAATCTTCAGGAAACCTGAATAGCCAAGAAAAATAATCTTCAAAAAGAACAAAGTTAAGAGTCACGCTTCTTGATTTCAAAACTTACTGCAAAGCTACAGTAATCAAAACACTGTGGTACTGGTATAAACTCAGATACATAGATCAATGGAATAGATTAGATTCTAATCTAATCTTTTAGAATAGATTAGACCCAGAAATGAATCCTACATGTATGGTCAAATGATTTTTGACAAGGCTGTCAAGACTGTTCAATGGGGGAAAAAGACAATCTTCAACAAATGGTGCTAGAAAAACTGGATACACACACACACACACACACACACACACACACAGACAACAAAACTCAAAATGGATCAAATACCTAAATGTAAGGCTTAAAACTATAAAACTCTCTGAAGAAAATATGACAAAAGCTTTATAACATTGGATTTGGCAATGATTTTTTGACTATAGCACCAAAGGCTAAGGCACACACACACACACACAAAGACAAACTGGACTTCATGAAATTTTTTTGAAAAACTATGCATCAAAAAACAATATCAACAGACTAAAAAGACAACCCACAGAATGAGAGAATATATTTATAAGTCATACATCTTATAACAGATTAAAATCCAGAATACATAGGGAACTCCTAAAACTTAACAACAAAAAATCCCAAACAACCCAATACAAAAATGGGAAGAGTACTTTAATAGTAATTTTTGCAAAGAAGATTTATAAGTAACCAGTAAGTACATAAACAGTTACTCAAAAGTCACTAATAGTAAGGAAAATGCAAATTAAAACTACAATGAGATGCAACCAGACACTCATTAGGATGGCTTACTATACAAAAGTAGAAAACAACAACTGTTCATGCTAATACAGAGAAATTGAAATATTTGTACACTGTTGGTGGGAATGTAAAATGGTGTTGTTACTATGAAAAATATGGCAGTTCCTCAAAAAATTAAAAATAGAATTTTCATATGATCCAAGAATTCAACTTCTGAGGATGCACCCCCAAAGGATTCAAAGCAAGCTCTCAAAGAGATATGTGTATACCCCTGCTCATAGCAGCATTATTCATAATAGATGAAGTTTGGAAACAACCTAAGTGTCCATCAGTGGATGGATAAGCAAAAAGATATGTATATATGATGGAATACTAACTAGTCTTACAAAGGAGGAGATTCTGACATATGCTACAACATGGATGAACCTTGGCAACATTATGCTAAGTGAAATAAGTCTGTCACAAAAGACAAATACTGTATGATTCTACTTACATGAGGTAATTAGAGTAATCAGAATTATGGAGATAAAAGTAGAATGGTGGTTGTCAGGATCTGGGGAGAGGGGAGAATCGAGCTATTGCTTAATGGGTATAGAATTTCAGTTTTATAAGATGAAAAGTGGTGTGGAGATGGATTGTGATGATGATTGCACAACATTATGAATGTATTATCACCAATCTGTATACTTTAAACTGGTTAAGATGGTTAATTATATGTTAGGTGTATTTTACCACGATTTTGAGAAATAGGAAAAAATAAAGGGATGGCAAAAGATATTTCATGTTTTCACTACTCCAAAGGAAGCTGTAATAGCTATGTTAATTTCAAACAATGCAAAGTTTAGAACAAGGAATGTTACCAAGGAGAAAGAGGGACATTGCTTAATGATAAATGGGTCATTCTCCAAGAAGACATGTCAATCCTAAATATGTATTCCTCTAACAAGTGAGCATCAAAAAATACAAGGCAAAAACTCAGGACTGAAAAAAAATCAGATGAATCTACTATTATAGCCAGAGACATTAGCATCCCTCTGTTAGTGGTTGATAAATCAAGGAAGAAGAAAATCAAGAATATTCATGATCTGAAGAGCACTATCAATCAGCTTGACCTATTTCACAATTACAGAATACTCCATCCACCAACAGCAGAATACACATTCTTCTTCCAAGCACATGGAACATTCACCAAGATAAATGAAATTCTGGGCCACCAAACACACTTTGAGAAATTTTAAAGGACAGAAATCATACAATGTATATTCTTGGACAGCAATAGAATTAAACTATAAATTAATAACAGCAAGATAGCTGAAAAATATCCCCCAAATCAGAAATTAAATAAAAGGGGTGCCTGGGTGGCTCAGTGGGTTAAAAGCCTCTGCCTTCAGCTCAGTTAATGATCCCAGGGTCCTGGGATTGAGTCCTGTGTCAGACTGTATGCTCAGCAGGGAGCCTGCTTCCACCCCCCCTTCTGCCTGCCTCTCTGCCTACTTGTGATCTCTGTCTGTCAAATAAATAAATAAAATCTTTTTAAAAAAGAAATTAAAATACTTCTAAATGACTCATAGGTCAAAGAAGAATATCAAGAGAAATATTTTAAATATTTTAACTAAGTGAAAATGAAAATGCATTTGATCAAAATATGTGTACTGTATATAACAGTGGCTGGATATCTCAGTTAGTTAAGTGTCTGTCTTTGGTTCAGGTCCTGATCTCAGGGTCCTGGGATCAAGCCCTGCATCAGGCTCCCTGATCCTTGAGGAATCTGCTTCTCCTTTTCCCTTTGCCTCTGCTCCCCACTCATGCTAGCTCTCTCTTTCTCTCTTTCAAGATAAATAAAATAAAACAAACAAACAAACAAACAAAACCCAGCACCTAGAGGGCAATATATAGCATTAAATATATTAGAAAAGAAGAAAGATCTAACATGATCTAAACTTCCCTCAATAAACTAGAGAAATAAGAATAATTAAACCTAAAACAGAAGAAAATAATTTAAAAAATGGTACAAAAATCAATGAAATTGAATACAGGAAAGATACCAAAAAATAAACAAAATCAAAAGCTTGTTCTCTGAAACAATCAACAAAATTGATAAATATATATACATACATACATATATGTGTGTGTGTATATAAATATATAAACATATATATATATATAAACATATAATGTATTATTTGTTTCAGGGGTACAGGTCTGTGATTCATCAGTCTTACACAATTCACAGTGCTCACCATAGCACATACCCTCCCCAATGTCCATCACCCAGCCATCCCATCCCTCCCACCGCCCTCCACTCCAGTAACCCTCAGTGCTTCCTGAGATTAAGAGTCTCTTATGGTTTGTCTCCCTCTCTGGTTTCATCTTGTTTCATTTTTGCCTCCCTTCCCCTATAATCCTCTGTCTTTTTTCTCAAATTCCTCATATCAGTGAGATGATATGATAATTGTCTTTCTCTGATTAACTTATTTTGCTTAGGATGATACCCTCTAGTTCCATCTACATCTAGTTGTTGCAAATGGCAAAATTTCATTTTTTGATGGTTGCATAATTTCCATTGTGTGTGTGTATATATACACACACACACCTTATATATCACATCTATGTACATACATACATAGATATATATATATCTATGTGCATATATATATATATATGTGTGTGTGTGTGTGTGTGTGTGTGTGTGTGTGTGTGTATCACATCTTCTTTATCCATTCATCTGTTGATGGACATCTAGGCTCTTTCCATAATTTGACTCTTGTGGACATTGCTGTTATAAACATTGGGGTGCGTGTTCCCCTTTGGATCACTACATTTGTATATTTAGGGTAAATACCCAGTAGTGTGATTGCTCTAATTTTAACTTTTTGAGGAGCCTCCATACTGTTTTCCAGAGTGGCTGTACCAGCTCATATTCCCACCAACAATGTAGGAGGGTTTCCCTTTCTCCACAAAAATTGATAAACTTCTATCCAGGCTAACCACAAGAAAAGGAAGAGAGGACAGAGAGGACACAAAATACCTGTCAGGGAGTTGAAAGATGGCAGCAAAATGGGAGGGCTCTAGGCTCACCATACCCCGTGTATACAACTAGATAATCATCAAATCCTAAATACTCCAGAAATTAATCTTAAGATTGGCAGAATGCTTCACAACTAAAAGCAGAGAAGAGACCACATACAAGAAGGTAGGAAGTGTGGAGAGGTTTGGGAAAGAGAAAGATTATTGCCACTGTGGTGGGGAGGAAGCTGTGGTCTCAGAGAAGGGTGAGAGGCAGACTAGCACACAGGGGAGTACATGGGGAGAAAAGAATCCCCTTGAAACTGACTAGGAAAGCAAAAGTGGCCACGTTTCATGACTTATGGCAACCAGTGGGGCTTAAATCCTAGAGTTTTAAAGGTTAATGAGCATGGCTGGGATGAGGCCTGAAAGGCATTGCTCTGCTCTTAGAGAGAAGGCAGGCAAACAACGCACAACATACAGCATGGAAACAGCCATCTAAAGAGCACCTGGATCACATGCTCTATGGGCAAATAAATATATTTGGAGCATGGCCCAGAGAAGCAGCTTTCACAGAGATACCCTCTCCAGGATCATTTCTCTCAGCGTCATTTCTCTCCCCTGGCCCTCAGCATAAGCACAGGACCTGTGGATGCCAGCATAGCACTGACACTAGGTACCTAACTTGTTTACACCAAGCCAGCACTCCATCCCCACACACTGGTGGAACTGCCCTTCCTAGTCTGTTTGCCTCAGTCTCAGTGTGGAGAGGGGCCCTCTGTCAGAAGACTGGCCCAAACCCCTGCTCACAGTGCATCTCCCCATGCAGGAATTTTTCACAGCCACAGTTTCAGTGATGGTGGTGACAAGTCTCATTTCATGAGCAGACCAGAGCACACACACCTAAAATGCACCACATTCAGTCCAGGATCCAAACACTGCCTATAACAAGCAAATAAAGCCTCTGTAGACAGCCAGCATGAAGGATAAAGTGGACAGGACAAAAAAGCAGAGCACACGCAGCACACAATGGGGACAGTCCTGGAAGTTCCAGGCCCTAGGGAAGGACACTACATGGCAGGGCATTACAGGACTTCTTCTTCATAAGGTCAGTAATGTCAAAACAGGAGACTTAGCTGATTTTCCTAATACAGAGAAACAGGCACAGAGACTTAGACAAAATAAGACAGAGGAATTTATACGAAATGAATGAACAGGAAAAGGCCCTGACCAGAGATCTAAGTGAAACAAATATAAGTAACATACCTCAGAGAATATTTAAAACAATTACCCATAAGGATACTCCCCAGACTTGAGAAAGGACTGGAAGGTATGAGTGAGACACTAAATACAGAGATAAGGAATAACATGGCAGAAAGAAAGGGTCAATTAGAAAAATGAGAAACATGTTTGATGGAATGAAAAGAAGGCCAGAAGAGGCAGAGGAATGAAATAACAACCTAGAAGACAGAGTAATGGAAAATAATGAAGCTAAACAAAAGAGAAAAAATAATTGTGCAAAACGGGAATAGACTTAGGGAACTCAATTACTCCATCAAATGTAATAACATTCATGTTACAGGAATCCTATGAGAAGAAGAAGAAGACAGAAAAGGGGACAGAGAATTTATTTGAAGAAATAATAGCTAAAAATTTCCCTATCTGGGGAAGTAAAGAGATATCCAGATCCAGAAGGCACAGAGAACCCCCACCAAAATCAACAAAAGCAGATCCACACTAAAATATACTGGAATTAAATTTGAAATATAGTGATAAAAAAATTTAAAACAGTATCTCAAAAGAAAACAGTAAAATACAAGGGAAACCCTATAAGGCTACCAAGGGATTTTGCATCAGAAACATTTCAAGCCAGAAGGGAGTGGCATGATATATTCAAAGTGTTATATGGGAAAGTTTATAGCCAAAAATATGCTATCTAGCAAGGCTGTCATTCAGAATAGAAGGAGAGTTTTTCCAGACAAAACTAAAGGATACAGATGTAGGGAAAAGAAGGGCCATCTGTACCCCAATGTTCATAGCAGCAATGGCCACAGTTGCCAAACTGGGGGAAGAACCAAGATGCCCTTCAATAGACGAATGGATAAAGAAGTTATGGTCCATATACACAATGGAGTATTATGCCTCCATCAGAAAGGATGAATACCCAACTTCTGTAACAACATGGAGAGGACTGGAAGAGATTATCCTGAGTGAAATAAGTCAAACAGAGAAAGTCAATTATCATATGGTTTCACTTACTTGTGGAGCATAAGGAAGAACACAGAAGACATTGGGAGATGGAGAGGAGAAGTGAGTTGGGGGAAATCGGATGGGGTGAAAACCATGAGTGACTATGGACTCAAAAACAAACTGAGGGTTTTGGAAGGGGAATGGGGTGAGCCTGGTAATGGGTATTATGGAGGGCATGTATTGCATGGAGCACTGGGTGTGGTGCATAAACAATGAATTTTGGAACACTGAAAACAAAAACAAAAAAAATTAAAAGAGTTGGTGACCACTAAACCAGCCATGCAAGAAAAATTAAGTGGAATAATTTGAGGGGAAAAGAAAAACCAAAAGTAACTGTGAAGATACCAAACACAAAAAAACTATAAAAATGAATATTTCTGTAAAAAATCAGTCAAGGAACTCACAAAATAAAAAGGTGTAAAATATGACAACGTATACCTAAATGTGGGGAGGAGAGGAAAAAAGAATGGGTTCAAACTGAAATGACCATCAATTTAACATAGACTGCTGTATGCAGAAGAGGTTATGTATAAACCTAAAGGAAACCATGTATCATAAACCACAAATAGCTATGCAAAGAATGAATAGAAAGATATCCAAATAGGGCTTGCAGCAAGATGGTGGAGGAGTAGGAGACCTAAATTTCATCTGGTCCAGGCATTCAGCTAGAAAATCTCATCTCCAAAAAAGAAGAAAGAAAAAGAAAAAGAAAAAGAGGCAGTATCGACTGCCAGGGACCTCATCAGTACAGACATTAGTAAGATGTAAGAACTAGAGTTCAAAATGATGATTATAAAGATATTAGATATTAGATATTATAAAGATATTGAAAAAAGCATAGACAATACTAGAGAATCCCTTTCTGGAGAAATAAAAGAACTAAAATCTAACCAAGTCAAAATCAAAGAAGTTATTAATGAGGTCTAATAAAAAATGGAGGCTTTAACTGCTGGGATAAATGAGGCAGAAGAGAGAATTAATAATATAGAAAACCAAATGATGCAGAATGAAAAAGCTGAGAAAAAGAGAGAGAACCAACTACTGGGTTATGAGGGGAGACTTTGAGAGATAAGTGATACCATAAGATGAAACAATAATAGAATAATTGGGATCCCAGAAGAAGAAGAAAGAGAAAGAGGGGTAGAAAGCATATTGGAGTAAATTATAACAGAGAACCTCCCTAATTTGAGGAAGGAAACAGGCATCAAAATCCAGGAGACATAAAGAACTCCCCTCAAAATCAATAAAAATAGGTCAACACCCTGACATCTATTAGTAAAATTTACAAGTCTCAGAGACAAAGAGAAAATCCTGAAAGCAGCTCGGGACAAGAGGTCTGTAACATACAATGGTAGAAACATTAGATTGGTAGCAGACCTATCCACAGAGACCTGGCAGGCCAGAAAGGACTGGCATGATATATTTAGAGCACTAAATGAGAAAAATATGCAACCAAGAATACTATATCAGCTAGGCTGTTATTGAAAATGGAAGGAGAGATAAAAAGCTAACGGGACAAACAAAAACTAAAAGAATTTGCAAACACCAAACCAGCCCTACCGAAAATATGGAAAGAGGTCCTCCAAGCAAAGAGAGCCTAAAAGTAACATAGACCATAAAGGAACAGAGACAATATATAGTAACAGTCACCTTACAGGCAATAAAGTGGCACTAAATTCGTATCTTTCAATAGTTACCCTAAATGTAAATGGGCTAAATGCCCCTATCAGAAGACACAGTGTATCATACTAGATTTAAAAAAATAAAAGACCCATCTATATGCTGTCTGCAAAAGACTCATTTTAGACCCACAGACACCTCCAGATTTAAAGTGAGGATGTGGAAAACCACTTACCATGCTAATGAACATAAAAATGAACATCAAAAGGTGGCAATCCTTACATAAGACAAATTAGATTTTAAACCAAAGACTATAATAAGAGATGAGGAAGGACACTATATCATACCTAAAAGGGTCCATTCAACAAGAAGATCTAAAATTTGTAAATATTTATGCCACTAACATGGGAACAGCTAATTACATAAGCCAGTTAATAACAAAATCAAAGGAAAACATCAACAATAATACCATATTAGTAAGGGATTTTAACACTCCCCTCACTGCAATGCACAGATCATCTAAGCAAAAGATCAACAAGGAAATAAAGGCTTTACATGACATACTGGACCAGATGTACTTCACAGATATATTTAGAACATTCCATCCCAAAATAACAGAATACACATTCTTCTCTAGTGCATGGAACATTCTCTAGAATAGATCACATCCTGGGTCACAAATAGATTACATCATCCATCTCAACTGGTACCAAAAGGTTGGGATAATCCCCTACATATTTTCAGGCCACAATGCTTTGAAACTAGAACTCAATCACGAGAAGAAAGTTGGAAAGAACTCAAAAACATGGGGGGCTAAAGAGCGTCATACTAAAGAATGAATGGGTCCACTAGGAAATTAAAGAAGAATTTTAAAAGTCACTGAAACGAGTGAAAATGAAAACACAACTGTTCAAAACCTTTGGGCTGCAACAAAGGCGGACCTGAGAGGAAAGTATATAGCAATACAAGCCTTCTGAAGAAACAAGAAAGGTTTCAAATACACAACCTAACCATACATCTAAAGGAGCTGGAGAAAGAACAGCAAATGAAGCCTAAACCCAGTAGGAGAAGAGAAATAATAGAGATCAGAGCAGAAATCAATGAAATAGAAACCCAAGAAGAATAGAACAGATCAACAAAACTAGGAGCTTGTACTTTGAAAGAATTAATAAGATTGATAAACTTCTAGCCACACTTATCAAAAAGAAAATAAAAAGGACCCAGATTAATAAAATCATGAATGAAAAAGAAGAGATCACAACCAACAGCAAAGAAATACAATTATAAGTACATATTATGAGCAGTGGTATGTCAGCAAATTAGGCAATCTGGAAGAAATAGATGTATTCCTAGAGACTTATATACTACCAAAACTGAACCAGGAATAAATAGAAAACTTGAATAGACCCATAACCAATAAGGAGATTGAAGCAGTAATCAAAAATATATTATGTTTATAAAAAATAAAAAATTAAAAAAATAAATACATAAAAGTAAAATTTTATCAAGTTCATTGAACGTCCTGTATACTTTTCTCCAGTTGCATCTACTTAACTTCCTGATAAGAATTAATGCTATTTTAGCGTGGAGGACAAGGGGAGATGGTGAGGAGAAGGGAGTTGAGGGAAATTGGAAGGGGTGGTGAACCATGAGAGACTATGGACTCTGAAAAACAATCTGAGGGTTTTGAAGGGGCGGGGGGTGGGAGGTTGGGGGAACCAGGTGGTGGGTAGTAGAGAGGGCACGGGTTGCATGGAGCACTGAGTGTGGTGCAAAAACAATGAATACTGTTATGCTGAAAAGAAATAAAAAAAAAAAGAATTAATGCTAAAATAATAATTAAAAAAATCTCCCAATAAACAAAAGCCCAGGGCCAGACGACTTCCTAGGATAATTCTACCAAACATTTAAAGAAAAATTAACACCAATTCTCCTGAAACTATTTAAAAAAATAGAAATGGAAAGAAAACTTCTAAACTCATTGTATGAGGCCAACATTACCTTGATCCCCAAACCACAAAGACCCCACCAGAAAGGAGAATTACAGACCAATATCCCTGATGAACATGGTTGCAAAAATTCTCACCAAAATACTAGCCAATAGGATCTAACAGTACATTAAAAAGATTATTCACCATGACCAAGTGAGATTTATTCCTAGGCTGCAAGTATGGTTCAACATCCATAAATCAATCAATATGATATAATACATTAAAAACAAGAACTATATGATACTCTCAATAGATGCAGAAAAAAATTGACAAAATACAGCATCCTATCTTGATCAAAACTCTTCACAGTGTAGGGATAGAGAGAACATACCTCAATATCATCAAAGCCATCTATGAAAAACCCACAGCAAATATCATTCTCCGTGGGGAGAAACTGAGATTTTCCCCTAAGGTCAGGAACATGGCAGGGCTGTCTACTATCACCACTGCTATTCAACATAGTACTAGAAGCCCTAGCCTTAGCAATCAGACAACAACAACAACAACAACAACAATAAATAAATAAATAAATAAATAAATAAATAAATAAATGGCATCTGAATCAGCAAAGAAGTCAATCTCACTCTATGCAGATGATATGATACTTTATGTGGAAAACCCAAAAGACTCCGCCCCAAAACTGCTAGAACTTATACAAGAATTCAGTAAAATGGCAGGATATAAAATCAATGCACAGAAATCAGTTGTATTCCTACACACCAACAACAAAACAGAAAAAAGAGAAATTAAAGAGTCAATCCCATTTACAATTGCACCCCAAACCATAAGATACCTGGGAGTAAATCTAACCAAAGAGGCAAAGAATCTGTACCAAGAAAACTATAGAATACTCATGAAAGACATTGATGAAGACACAAAGAAATGGAAAAATGTTCATGCTCATGGATTGGAAGAACAAATATTGTGAAAATGACTATACTACCTAGAGCAATCTACACATTTAATGCAATCCCTATCAAATTACCAAGAACTTTTTCTTTTTTAAAGAGATGGAAGAAATAATCTTAAAATTTATATGGAACCAACAAAGACTCCAAATAGCTAGGGGAATGTTGAAAAAGAAAACTAAACCTGGAGGCTCATTACAATTCTGGACTTCAGGCACTATTACCAAGCTGTAACTATCAAGACAGTATGGTAGCCATGAAAACAGATGCATAGATCAATGGAATAGAATAGAGAACACAGAAATGGATCCTCAACTTTATGGTCAACTAATCTTCAACAAAGCGGGAAAGAATGTCCCATGGAAAAAAGACATTCTCTTCAACAAATGGTGCTGAGAAAATTGAACAGCCACACGCAAAAGAATGAAACTGGACCATTTCCTTACACCACACACAAACATAGACTCAATTGGATGAAAGAACTCAATGTGAGATAGGAATCCATCAAAATCCTTGAGGAGAACACAGGCAGAAACCTCTTCCACCTCAGCCACAGTAACTTCTTCCTAGAAACACCACAAAAGGCAAGGGAAGCAAGGGCAAAAATGAACTCTTGGGACTTCATCAAGATCAACAGCTTTTGCACAGCAAAAGAAACAGCCAACAAAACCAAAAGACAACTGACAGAATGGGAAAAGGTGTGTGCAAATGACATATCAGATAAAGGGCTAGTATCCAAAATCTATAAAGAACTTATGAAACTCACCACCCAAAGAAGAAATAATCCAATCAAGAAATGGGCAGAAGACATGAACAGACATTTCTGCAAAGAAGACATCCAAATGGTCAACAGACATATGAAAAGTGCTCAACATCACTCAACATCAGGGAAATACAAATCAAAACCTCAATGTGATACCACCTCATACCAATCAGAAAGGCTAAAATTAACAAGTCAGGAAATGACAGATGCTGGCGAGGATGTGGAGAAAGGGGACCCCTCCTACACTGTTGGTGGGATGCATGCTGGTGCAGCCACTTTGGAAAACAGTATGGAGGTTTATCAAAAAGTTGAAAATAGAGCTATTCTACAACCCAGCAATTGCAGTAAGTATTTACCCCAAAGACTCAAATGTAGTGATCAGAAGGGGAACATGCATCATAATGTTTATAGCAGCAATGTCCACAATTTTCAAATTATGGAAAGAGCCTAGATGTACATCAACAGATGAATGACTAAAGAAGATGTGGTATATATATATACAAAGGAATATTATGTAGCCATCAAAAATATGAAATCTTGCCATTTTCAGTGATGTGGATAGAACTAGAGGGTATTATGCTGAGCATAATAAGTCAGAGAAAGACAATTATCATATGATCTCACTGATATGAGGAATTTGAGAAAGCAATACAGAGGATCATAGCAGAAGGGAGGGAAAAATGAAACAAGATGAAACCAGAAACAGGACAAACCGTATGAGACTCTAAATCTCAGGAAGCAAACAGGGTTGTTGGAGTGGAGGAGGATGGGAGGGATGGAGTGTCTGTGTGATATATATCGGGGAGGGTATGTGTTATGATGAGTGCTGTGAATTGTGTAAGACTGATAAATCACAGACCTGTATGTCTGAAACAAATAATACATTATGTGTTAATTTAAAAAAATAAAATAAAAGATATCCAAATATATCATAGAGAAAATCAGCAAACCATGAAAGAGACAAGGAAGGATCAGAGAAAATATTCAGAAACTACCACCAATCAAATAATAAATGACAATAAATATATATCAATAATTATTTTGAATATAAATGGACTTAACATTCCAATCAAAAGACATGAAGTGACAGAATGGGTTAAAAAAACAGAACCTATCTATATACTGCCTTCAGGAGACTCATTTTAGACCTAAAGACACCTGTAGATTGGAAGTGAAGTGATTGAGAAAGATTATCATGCAAACGGATGTCAAAAAAAAGGCTGAGTAGCAATACTTGTATTGGACAAAATAGACTTTAAAACAAAGACTGTAACAAGAGAGAAAGAGACAAAAATAGATATCATTACAATGTCTATACTATCCAATGAAATCTCCACATTCAATGCAATGTTTATCAAAATACCAGCAGCATGTTTCACAGAACTAAAACAAACAATCCTAAAATTTGTATGGAAACACAAAAGATCCTGAATAGCCAAAGCAATCTTAAAAAATAGAAGCAAAGCTGGAGACATCATAATTCCAGACTTTAAGTTATATTACAAACTGTAGCAATAAAAGCATTTGGTACTGGCAAAAAAATAGACACAGAGATCAATGGAACAGAACAGAAAACCCAGAAATGAATCCACAACTATATGATCAAATAATCTTCAAAAAAGCAGGAAAGAATATCCAATGGGAAAAGGCAATAACTTCAACAAATCATGCTGGAGTAACTGGACAGTAACATGCAAAAGAATGAAACTGGACCACTTTCTTACAACATACACAAAAATAAATTCAAAGTGGATTAAAGACATAAATGTGAGACTTCAAATCATAAAAATCCTAGAAGGGAACACAGGCAGTAACTTCTTTGACATTAGCTGTAGCAACTTTTTTCTGGATATGTTTCCTGAGACAAGGGAAATAAAAGCAAAAATAAACTATTAGGACTACATTCAAAATAAAAAACTGCACAGTGAAGAAAACAAACAAAACTAAAAGGCAACCTATGGAATGGGAGAAGATATTTGCATATGATGTATATGATAAAGGGTTAGTATCCAAAATACATAAAAAATTTATACAACTCAATACCCCCCCAAACAAATAATCCAATTAAAATATAGGCAGAAGACATGAAAAGACATTTCTCCAAAGAGACTCCAGATGGCCAACAGACACATGAAAAGATGTTAATCAACATTTGCCATCTGGGAAATGTAAATCAAAACCATGATGAGATATCATCCCACAACTGTCAGAATGGTTAAAATCAATAACACAAGAAACAACAGGTGTTGGTGAGCATATGGAGAAAAGGGAACACTGTTGGTGGGAATGCAAACTGGTGACGTCACTGTGGAAAACAGTACAGAATTTCTTCAAAAGTTAGAAATAGAACTACCTATTATGTAGCAATATCACTGCTGAGTATTTACCTAAAGAATACAAAACACTTATTCAGAGTGATATATGCTCCCATATGTTCATAGCAGAATTATTTACAATAGCTAAATTATGGAAACAGCCCAAGTGTCCATTAACTAATGAATGATAAAGATGTAGCATACGAGTGTGCCTGGGTGGCTCAGTTGGTTAAGTGACCAACTCGTGGTCTTGCTCAAATCTTGATCTCAGAGTCCTGGGATTGAGCCCCCCCTCAGGCTGTATGGTCAGTAGGAGTATTCCTGAGGATTCTCTCTCTCTTCCTCTGCCCCTCCCCCCACTCATGCACTCTCTTTCTCTAAAATAAATAAACAAACAAATAAATAAATCTTTTTAAAAAAGATCTGGTACACATACACAATGGACAATTATTGAGTCATGAAAAAGAATGAAATTTTGCCATTGTAATGACATGGAAAGAGCTCAAAGTATAATGCTAAGCAAAATAAGTCAGTCAGAGAAAGACAAACACTATATGATTTCACTTACATGTGGAATTTAAGAAAAAAAACAAATGAGTAAAGGGAGAAAAAAGAGATAAATCAAGAAATAGACTCTTAATAATAGAGAACAAACAGATGTGTACCAGAGATGATGGATGTGAGAGGTTGGATTAAATAGGTGAAGGGGGTTAAGGAGTGCACCTCTCATGATGAGCACCAGATTATGTATGGAATTCTTGAATCACTATACTGTACACCTGAAACTAATAAACCACTGTATGTTTAAAAAAGTAAAGTGCCTCTGTTGCACATTTCTCAATATTGGCAGTGAAATCTCTTGGCTGAGTTTGTTGGTATTCTACAGAAAGTAGCCTTTAAAAGTACAACAAGACAGAAGACATCCAGATGGCCAACAGACACATGAAAAAGTGCTCCATATCACTCGGCATCAGGGAAATACAAATCAAAACCACAATGAGATATCACCTCACACCAGTCAGAATGGCTACAATAAACAAGTCAGGAAATGACAGATGCTGGCGAGGATGTGGAGAAAGGGGAGCCCTCCTACACTGTTGGTGGGAATGCAAGCTGGTGCAGCCACTCTGGAAAACAGCATGGAGGTTCCTCAAAATGTTGAAAATAGAACTGCCTTATGACCCAGCAATTGCACTATTGGGTAACTACCCTAAAGATACAAACGTAGTGATCCAAAGGGGCACATGCACCCGAATGTTTATAGCAGCAATGTCCACAATAGCAAATTATGGAAAGAACCTAGATGTCCATCAACAGATGAATGGATCAAGAAGATGTGGTATATATACACAATGGAATACTATGCAGCCATCAAAAGAAATGAAATCTTGCCATTTGCGACAACATGGATGGAACTAGAGCGTATCATGCTTAGCGAAATAAGTCAAGCAGAGAAAGACAACTATCATATGATCTCCCTGATATGAGGAAGTGGTGATGCAACATGGGGGCTTAAGTGGGTAGGAGAAGAATCAATGAAACAAGATGGGATTGGGAGGGAGCCAAACCATAAGTGACTCTTAATCTCACAAAACAAACTGAGGGTTGCTGGGGGGAGGGGGTTTGGGAGAAGGGGGTGGGATTATGGACATTGGGGAGGGTATGTGCTTTGGTGAGTTCTGTGAAGTGTTTAAACCTGGTGATTCACAGACCTGTACCCCTGGGGATAAAAATATATGTTTATAACAAATAAAAAATAAAAAAAAAAGTACAAGACAGCATGGTATTGGCATAAAAACAGACACATAGACCAGTGGAACAGAGCAGAGAGCCCAGATATGGACCCTCAACTCTATGGCCAATTAACCTTCGACAAAACAGGAAAAAATATACAGTGAAAAAAAGACATTCTCTTCAATAAATGGTGCTGGGAAAACTGGGCAGCTATATGCAGAAGAATGAAACTCGACCATTCTCTTACACCGTACACAAAGATAAACTCAAAATGGATAAGTCCTCAACGTGAGACAGGAATCCATCAGAATCCTAGAGGAGAACATAGTCAGTAATCTCTTCGATATCAGCCACAGCAACTTCTTTCAAGATATGTCTCCAAAGGCAAAGGAAACCAAAGGGAAAATAAACTTTTGGGACTTCATCAAAATCAAAAGCTTCTGCACAGCAAAGGAAACAGTCAAAAAAACAAAGAGGCAACCCACGGAATGGGAGAAGATATTTGCAAATGACAGTACAGACACAAGGTTGATATCTAGGATGTATAATGAACTCCTCAAACTCAACACACACGAAACAGGCAAACATATCAAAAATGGGCAGAAGGTATGAACGGACACTTCTCCAATCAAGACATACAAATGGCTATCAGACACATGAAAAAGTGTTCATCATCACTAGCCCTCAGGGAGATTCAAATTAAAACCACATTGAGATATCACCTTACACCAGTTAGAATGGCCAAAATTAACAAGACAGGAAACAACATGTGTTGGAGAGGATGTGGAGAAAGGGGACCCCTCTTTCACTGTTGGTGGGAATGCAAGTTGGTGCAGCCTCTTTGGAGAACAGTGTGGGGATTCCTCAAGAAATTAAAAATAGAACTTCCCTATGACCCTGCCATTGCACTCCTGGGTATTTACCCCAAAGATACAGATGTCATGAAAAGAAGGGCCATCTGTACCCCAATGTTCATAGCAGCAATGGCCACGGTCGCCAAACTGTGGAAAGAACCAAGATGCCCTTCAATGGACGAATGGATAAGGAAGATGTGGTCCATATACACTATGGAGTATTATGCCTCCATCAGAAAGGACGAATACCCAACTTTTGTAGTAACATGGACAGGACTGGAAGAGATTATGCTGAGTGAAATCAGTCAAGCAGAGAGAGTCAATTATCATATGGTTTCACTTATTTGTGGAGCATAACAAATATCATGGAGGACAAGGGGTGTTAGAGAGGACAAAGGAGTTGGGGTAAATTGGAAGGGGAGGTGAATCATGAGAGACTATGGACTCTGAAAAACAATCTGAGGGGTTTGAAGTGGCGGGGGGGTGGGAGGTTGGGGTACCAGGTGGTGGGTATTATAGAGGGCATGGATTGCATGGAACACTGGGTGTGTTGAAAAAATAATGAATACTGTTTTTCTGAAAAGAAATAAATCAATTAAAAAAAAGTAAAAAGAAATACCCAAGTTAAAAGTAAAGGAGGCATTATCACTACTAATTCTACAGTCAATAGGATGCTATGAACAACTCTATGTCCACAAATATGGTATGTTCAACATTCAGTATGTTCAATAAAATGGAACAATTTCTTAAAAGACAATATGAAAATTCACTCAAGGATATATATCTCACCTGAATAGTCCTATATCTATGAAATACAGTGAAAAAGTAATTTAGAAGTTATTTTTTTTAAAGGATGAAAATATCTGGCCTGGATGGTTTTACTGGGGAATTCTAACAAATATTTAAGGATCAAATATCATGGTATGCCTGGGTGGCTTAGTTGGTTAAGAATCTGCCTTTAGCTCAGGTCATAATCTCAGGGTCCTGGGATCAAGTCCCACATCAGACTTCTTGCTCAGCAGGGTGCCTGAATCTCCCTCTGCCACTCCCCCTGCTTGTTCTCTCACTCTCTGACAAATATATAAAATATTTTCAAAAAAAGGTTCAAATATCACTGATGCTATACAATTTCTTCCAGAAAATATTTATTTTTGATATGGTTTTAGGTCTCTAATTTTTCATCAGCATAATTAGTAAAAATGAGGGGAAGCTATAAATCTCACCACATATAGACACCTACCACCTACTTCTATATCCAAGTGATCTGGAGAGGCTCACTGGCATATTCTTTGCCAGACATATGCCTTGTATGCGTCTGTTGCATTACTCTTCCTACACTGCATTTAATTATCTGGTTCTATGTCTGTCTCAGTAATGTTCTTGAAAGCAGGATCTCTTGTCTCATGTGTCTTTGTCTCATGGCATCTTACACAGTATATAATTTTGGTATATGTTTGTTGTTAAACAAATTGTTGTGGAATGCATAACAATTGTGTGTTGTTGATCATGTATTAGATGATCTTCTAGATTAGTGCAAGTGACTCTTCTCTCCCACCCTTAACAAATAAATAGAAGACAAAATGTTGGAAAGCAACAGTATAAGAGGGGTAGTCGAATATGTTTTATCTTTTCCTCACGTCATGATCTGTTTTTAAAAACTTAGTAAAGTCCATCTATGAGATTGTGAAGGATGCTGGAAGTGTTCCAAAATATATGATGGTAGTGAAGCTCACAACCGAAGTTGGCAAGATTGTCCTGGTGATCATTCTGACACCTTATCACCAGAGTGCAAAAAAGCAAAAACAATAAATGGAATAAGGGCAGATAGAAGAGGAAAGACATGAAACATTTCTGTAAACATAAACATGTCTTAAACAATGGGACTTGTTAGATGAAGTGGTGATGAAAAAACAGAATTATACTAGGATTAACCAAATCTAAAAAATTTAAGTGGCAGAATTATTCATTTATACTTTCTTTCAACAAATAGACATTGGGGAGGGTATGCTATGGTGAGTGCTGTGATTTGTGTAAGAATGATGAATCACAGACCAGTGCTTCTGAAACAAATAATACATTATATGTTAATAAGAAATAAAAATAAAAAACAAAACAAAACCAAATGTTTACTGGATGCCTCCTCTGTGCCAATTACAGAATAATTATATATACGCTACAAATTAAACCACATGGGCTCAAGGGCATATTAGACATTGCAGAAAAAAACAAATAGTGAATAGTGAAATAGTGAATTTGAAGACATAGAAATAGAAAAATCCAAAGTACAATAACCTTACTTTGTCCCCTGCAATTCCAGGCTATTTGTAGGCATAAAAAACATATAGCACCCAACAAGGTAAAATTCACAATGTATGACATCCAATCAAACCAGGCATGCAAACATACAGGAAAATACTCCCGTATAATATTTCATATAATCAATTAGAAGCAAACCCAAAATGACAAAGATTTAAAATTAGTAGATTAGGACATTTAAAATACTATAACAATATTCCATATGTTTCAAAAATTTTAATTGAATCACAGATGGTATAGAAAAAGACCAAAATTGGGCTTCAAGTGATGAAAACTACATTATGTGAGATGAAAAATAAAATGAAAAATAAATGGATGGAATGAACAGATTAAACCTTATGCAAAAAAGATTAGTAAGCTCAAAAACACAGCAATAAACTGTATAACTATAAAACACAAATAAATAAATAAGTTAAAAAATGAACAGATTACCTGGAACCTGCAGAACTTCAAATTTCCTAATATAAGTAGGATCCCTAAGGGAGGGAGCAGAGAAATAATGGTGTCCCAAACTTGCTGAAAATTATATATTCACAGACATAGGCTTGACAAAGTTTACTTACAAGAAACATGAAGAAAAGTATAAGTGCTCATCAAAACAAAATTGCTCAAGAGCATTTGTAGAGAAATCTTAAACAGTGAGAAAAAAAATCCATAGCATATTAAGAGAAGCACAGGTAAGGATGGCAGCAAATTACCTGTCAAAATAATGGTCATGTAAAGAGAGAGAAACAACATTTTAGAGCAACGAAAGAAAATGTTCATACACAAACTCTATACTGGCCAATAAGAGCTTTCAAAAAGGAAGGCAGAATAATGTCCATTTTACCATTCAAAATTTCTATGAATATATTACCAGAAAGCTACCAAAAAAACTGAAAGAAAGTCCTCAGGCAGAGCAAAAATGTTACCAGATGGGAAAATGGATCTATTCAAGGGAATAAAGAGCACAGAAAATGGTAAATGGGTAAATGGGTAAAATGGGTAAATACAGAAGATTTTTCTGATTATTTTATTATTTAATCTACTTATTAATTAATTGATTAATTAATAATTATTTAAATATATTTAAAATACTGTCAGCTGTTTTAAAAATAATAATGCATATGCTGATTATAACATATGTATGATGACAATAACACAAAAGGCCAGGGAAATAATACCTATTCTCCTGAAGCTTTTTCAAAAAATAGAAACAAAAGGAGAAATAAATTTATGTAAACCTGGTGCTTCACAGACCTGTACCCCTGGGGATAAAAATATATGTTTATAAAAAATAAAAAATTAAAAAAAAATTTACTAAAGTAATGTTATTACATATGTGATATTTATGTCATATGAAGGAAGACAACAATAAGATAAAAATGTATACTAGCAACCCTAAAACAACCAGGAAAAGTATAAAACTTTGGAGGAGACATTTAATATGGGGGTATGAGGACTTGGAGTCATGGAAGATGTCACCTAGGATGAACCCAACAGTCGACAGGGGTCAACATGATGAATGAGTCCATTTCTGTTTGCAAGGCTGAGATCATCATAGGGAATAGGTACGGCTGCAATTCTGATGTCATTGTCAGGGATGAGTCCAGCTTCTAGGCTGGACCATCAGGCCTTAACATATTTGGTTGACAGGGGGACCATGGTCCTCAATGTTCTTGTAAAAATTTGGGACTGAATTTAGGACCTTAAATCATAATGCTTTGTTGGTCATAAAGTCACAGAAATGTATAAATATAGTTGGATAAAGAGGATAAATGTAGTTGGATAAATGAGCTAAAAAATCAGGCTACAGTTTTATCATCACATTGGGGATATAACAATAATCCCTACATGAAGCTTTCCATTGCCCTTTCTTTAATGGTCTGAAATGTACTTTAAGAGGCAATATCTGGGCATTAGGACATTAATTCAAGAGGCTTAGCAGTGAGACATTCCACAAATGTATGTGTGGACTCCTTTGCAATGTAACTCCTTTGTGAATTTCAAGTAGTCAATAGGGACTGGTTTAAACTGTAGAAAACGTTGCCAGTGGAGTGGGAATGAAATTACCAGTTAGTGGCTGACTATAGCAATGTTCTTGAGAAGGCCAAGTAAGTATCGGCGGCAGCATGGCCAAAATACAGGCCAGTACCTTTTCTATTTCCAGGTGGGGTCCTCCCAATAACCTAGTTTTACAGGCCAGGTTATTTCCCAAAGTAGGCATAGTGACACTATGATAAAAGGTAAAACAAAAATATGCATGCTATGTGGGTGATAGAATCTGATGGACTGAGGAGCAATGGACTCAGCGGGCACAGTGGGAACTGATTGCTGTTTCCATTCCAGAATCTATCCTATCTAGGTGGGCAGGCATAGCATGCATTTCTTAATGAAGGAAGCTTCTGGACAAGAACAATTTTAATCAGTATTGCCTATTTCTATTATCCACACAGCTCTAGGTGTGGGTCCTGGAGCTATGATCTCTACTTTGTGAGTGACTTCATTATTGAGATTATTAAACATCCTTAGTAGCCAGAAAATTTTGACAAAGTTTGTGATTTAGGCATATCACCATTACCATCATTATTTCTTCTTCTCTTCCATCTTCTCTTCCTTCTTCTCCTTCATGCCAGAATAGCTCTAAAATAAAGCCAGAGCAGCATTTATTTAACAGTGAATGGAACACAATTAACAATTCATCTCTGTTCTACTTCCCATCTCGATTTCGATGGGGGAAAGAACAAAAACGGTGTAGATGAGAGATGAGGAGAGTCGGGAAAGAATAACTACTTTAGTATGACCTTCATAAATTCTGATATCCCAAGTGACATCACAGAGGGCAAGGAAAGGCAACTGAGGTGTTTTCATGGCATTTTTCATAGTGTAGGGGGCCCCAAAGGTGGGAATTTAGTATAATGACGCCTAAAGGAAGAAAGGAGAAAAATCCATATAGAATATCATATGGTTTTTCTTTCTTATTTCAGTGAACATTTTTGAAACAAATCATTGTGATACACTAAAACTGGCGGCCTTGAGTCAACAGAGAAGGTGAAAGCTCTATTGAATACCTTGTTCAAGGGCCTAGTGTTGTGTATTGTGGAAAATAAAGTCAGTTCATTGGACACTCTCAATAATGTCTGGAACTCCAAAGGAAATGAGGAATACTTTAGTTGGGCTCTATTAGCTTCAACAGTAGCATGTCTACTGCGGTGGGTGAGTAAGATATCAGTATATGGGTTCACCACAATCAAGACATAATGAGCACAACAGTGAAGGGGGATGGTGGTCCAATAAAATGAATTTGTCAACAATTATAGTAGAAGGATTGCCATGAAGTGGCATCCAGTGATTGCTACTGCCAGATATTCCTGAAAAGAGTGGATTAGCTTGTCACCATGTGGGCAAGAGCAGAGGAGAGTGATACTCTGTACATTCGCAGAGGAGAGTGATACTCTGTACATTCAACCAAACCTCAAGAGCAGATGGTCCTCTATTTCATTGGTCCTTTGGGTCAAAATTAAGAGCCTAGGATCTGAAGATGTTTGGCCCTAGTCTCTAAAATTTGTGCTAATATATCAACTTGGACATTAAGTTGGACATGAGTGGAACAATTGGTGTGGGCAGAGATATCTGTCACCTTAATGTGTAGCTTTTTGTCTCTGAAAGGCAAAGAATTTTCCAATATTCTTCACTGCAAAGTGGGCATCCTTGAATGAGAAATTATTGTTGCAAACGCCCAGACTAAATGGCTAGACCACTGGCAATGACCCAAGAGAGTCTGTAAAGATGTATATTTGGGCCAGTTATTGGTCAGGGTATCATCCAAAACCAATATAACTTCCTGGAGTTTGGTCAGTTAATTGGGGGTGCCATCCTTTGGAATATCTTGGTTAGAGCACCATGCCTCCAACAAGCTCCATTACAATTGATGTTGGTGCTGACATAATAAAGTAAATTAACCTCCTTTGTTGTTCACTTGGTTAATCTCAAGAGGATTACAGGTAGCCAAAGGGTTTGAAAGAGAACTGGCTTCTTCCAGCACTGTGGCATCTGGCAAAGGACTGAGGACAAGAAGACCATTGCCTCTTGCCAGTGGGATAGGTTAAGAGGGCCACATTTGGCCCTATCCTGTATGTACTGTTTTCACATAAGCAAGGATGGCTTGGTTGCAATGCAAAGCTTCTGGGATATTTCTTCTACAGGCCAAGGTATAATGGGCAATTGGGTGCAGAGGGTCACAAATTTAGGTTCTGTGAAAGCCTCCATTTCCAGGAGGTCTCAGTAAGCAAGCAGAAGTTGTTCTAATGACATGTAATGCAGAGCTAAAATTGGCACTCTATTGTACCAGAAGCTCATGGTAGCAATTGTGTATAGTCCAGAGACTCCAAAAATTATAGGCGGTCATTGCCAGAGATTTTACCATAAAGGAATCTCCATAAAGCACTAAATAAAGTGACAGTTATATGTTTTCTTTAGACTTATGATAGAGCATGGTGGTTTAAAAGGCCCAGTTCAAAGTGGAACAATTTGGAAAGATTGCATACGTGGGCTGAAGTAGGTATGCAGATGGGAAATATGTTGCCTCCAGGAGCCAAAGAAACCTGAAATATGTCAGGCCTTCTTGAGAGTGGATAAGGATGACTAATTTAGGAGTTTCTTTTTAACTACATCAGGAAATGGAGAAGGCCTCAGCAGGCTAGTTGTTGCCCAAGAATTTATGACTGAGATGTATGGTCAGGCATCATCTGAACACCTTGCTACTGAGGAGAGAGGTATGAATGCTTCTATATCCTCTAGGAGAGAATTTAGTGATTCTCCTTGCAGAAGTATGTCACAGTTGTAGTTCAGACCTGAGTATCTGAGGACAACTCGGTCAGGTTAAGATATTGCCAACAGAGGTTGTACGCTATGGCTGGGCTATTGAGGCACCCCATGAACAACTGAATAAATGTGCATTTTGTCATTTCATGGGTGAGTGTGAACTGAGGCCTAGAAACTGTTAGAGTAGGCATTGAAAATATAACGTGTTAGCCAAATCTGTAGCAGCAAATATCTTGGGTGGAATATTGAATGGCTTTGGTCATACCAACTGCATTAGGTGTAGGGGCCTTAATGGGTGAGATGATGGCATTAGGTTTGTGGTATTCCACTATAAGGCACTATTCATTCTTTTCACATTTAGGAACAGACAAAATTGGGCTGTGAAACAGAAACAGTGGGCATAATTACCTCTCTGCTTCAGAGATCTTGTATAATGGGTCCATTTCAATTCATGCTGGGTCATAGTAACAATTGTCAGGAGTTGGTGCAGCTGTACAGGGTCCCATGTGGTGAGGCTGATAGTACAGAAGTCAGCTAAGTTATTCAAGTAGGCCACTGAGCTAGTTAGAAGCTATATCCCATCAAAGGGAAAGCCAAGGTGGGGGCTGGGGGGAGGGTGGGTGTGGGAGCTGTAACCAAAGAAAAACTAGGCAAATTACTGTCAAAAGGCAGTATGGCAGACTTGCTTGTTTTCAGGCTTATGTCTGGCAATTTCCTGAAAAACATAGAGAATTAAATTTAGTGGGGTTTCTGGGGATCACTGTAACTTGGGAACCAGTATGAATTGGGCCAAAAAGGTATTGTGTGACAACCAATGGACTGGCATGGGAGGTTTTCCTCAAGAAAGTAAGAATGACTTGGAAACATGCTTCATATCTGGGGGTGGGGCATTTGGGCCTAATGACCTGGGGATGAGTTCCAGGGGAAAGGAGATGGGATGTTTTGTACAGCCTGTTCTAGAAGAGCCATCACCCAAAATCATATAGGTAGGGAAACTCAGGTGTGATCACAGAGTCTACAGTGGGGGAACGTGGGGTCTGGAAACTCTGAAATGAGGGCTTACCTCAGTAGTAGTGTTACCTTGAGAAGTGAAGACCTAGGTCTCAGGGCCATCTTCATGAGAAGTCAGTCAAATTGAGGGCCACTTTAATAGGCACTTGAATAAATAAAAAGAGTGGTGAAGCCCTATAATCTGGTGATGGTCCCATGAGAAATATCTGCCTGGTGTTGGTTTCAAATGGAACCTACCTGGGACTGGTTCTATTCTCCCACCCACTGGAGTGCTCAGAATAGTGATAAACCATTTGGGACATACCAATTTTCCTTAATAATTGCCCCCAACAGCAAGTACTCCAACTCATGAAGACATGCTCATTTTTACTTCAATGGCATATGCTATGAACACCCGGAGGAGCAAGGAAAAAGCCACAAGATGTGCCTGTGAATGTTAAGCTGGGTGGACAACATAGGCGTGTACACCTATTTCCATAAGTCTCATAGATCCCATAACAAATTACTAAGTTGAAGAACAAAAGCTATATCAGCCAATTGGCTCAACTTGGCAGAAGTTGAAGTTAATTTGAAGCCAGCCTTATGTATGCATAGGAGCCAATCAACACCCTCTTCACCTGCTAATTGCTTAAATCTTTAATTTTTTTTTGAATTTCCATTTACCTCAAGCCTAGACCTCTATTCCAGTTCCCTCTTCCTTAAATTTTTTGTTTGTGTGGTTATGCCATAGGATTTAAGGGGGGAATCTTCTATGCTCAGTTCATGTCAGTAAGCTCTTATATTAGTTCCATGAGGCTGCTGTAACAAATTACCACAAATGTGGAGGCTTGGCAAAACAACAAATTATATTTTTACAGTTCTGGAGGCAAGAAGTTTGGAGTTAGTTCCACTGGGCTAAAATCAAGATGTCTACAGCATTGTGCTCCTTCCAGATGCTCTAGGAGACAATCTCTTCTTGCTTTTCTCAGCTTTTGGGAGCTGCTTGCGTTCCTTGGCTTATAGCCAAAACACTCCAATCTTTGCCTCTGTGATCACATTGCTTTCTCTTCTATATGAAATCTTCCTAGTCTCCCTCTAACAAGGTTGCTTGTGATTGCCTTTAGGACCCACTTGAGGGATCCAGCACAGCTTCCAAACCTCAAGATCCTTAATTGCATATTCAAAGTCATTGCCATATAAGGTAACATTCAAAGGTTTGGCGATAGAATGTGTACATCCTGGGAGGCCATTATTCAGTCTACCATAGCTTCTTCCTCCAGGGAGTCCCAATCATTATCATCAGGATTAGGAGAATCCTCTGTGGTTGTCACCATATTAGCTTGGGCCCAAGCCAGCCGCAGAGTGTAGAGTATCCCTTTGGCTTGTTGATATGCTTCAGCGCTTAAGAGGACCCATCCATGCTCACTGTCTGTCTTACAATTAACCAGTATCATCATGGTGATTTCTGGTCTATTAGGAAGTTTGGAGATAAGGTATTCAGGGTCACTTTTCATAAACATTGATGCCACAGGACACAGTGGGTGTTTTCTCCTACAACCTACAACCCCGAGGATCAAGATGAGAATGTATGTGAGAGAAGCATAGGCAGCACCATCATCAGAGAGATTTAAGGGTCTTAGTAAGCTGACTGCTCTTACAAATATAGACCTTAACACGGCTGCTTTCTTTGTTTCACTCCTTTCCATATTTGTGTTTTTCACTCTCCAATGACGGCTTTCTCATGAGCAACCACCTGCGGGACCTGTATACTGCACAGGGTACGAAAATTTCTTTTGAGCTCTATAGAACAGAGGCCAAGGCTTTCTTAGGGACACACACCAACCAGTCTCAGGGTTAGAGTCTTTGCCCTGAGCATAGCATCAGCCACAGCTCATGCATTCCAAGACACAGACAGATAGGGAATTTAAAACAACAACAATGAATATATTTAGAGCTCTAATGGATGAAGCGCCTGGAGGGCTCAGTCTGTTGAGCATCTGCCTCTGCTCAGGTCATGATCCCAGGGTCCTGGGATGGAGCCCCACATTAGTCTCCTTAGCCAGTGGGGAGCCTGCTTCTCTCTCTCCCCCTCCTGCTTGTGCTCTCTCTTGCTATCTCTCTTTCATAAATAAATGAACAAAATCTCTATTTTAAAAAGAGCTCTAATGGAAAAAAATACACAACATGCAAGAACAGATGAGTATTGTAAGTGGAAGGATGGAAACTCTAAGAAAGAATCACAAGTAAATGGTGAAAATTAAAAATGCTTAAAGATATGAAAACTACCTTTGAGGTATACTGGACACAACTAGTGAAATAATTAGTGAGCTTGAAGATATGTCTGTAGAAACTTTGCAAACTTTGCAAAGAAAGAATATTTTAAAAGTAAAATACCATCAAAATATTATAGGATAAGTTCAAAACAAGGAACACAAGCATAATCAGAATACCAAAAGCAGAAGAAAGAAAAAAATGGAACAGAAGACATATTTGATGGAACAGAAGAACTGTTTGATGTAATAATGGCTGAGAATATTCCAAAGGGCAGATACCAAAACATGGATTGAGGAAGCTCAGAGAACACCGAGCAGTATAAATGCGAAAGCAAAACAAACCAGAACAGAACAAAAAAAAAAATGGGAATCTTATATTTTAGGCTGCAAAACAAAACAAAAACAGACAATGGATGAAATCTTGAAAGAAGCCAGGGGAAGCAGGGAAAGGTCATGAGTGTAGAGAAACAATGGTACGAATCACATTGGGCTTCTGGTCAGAAACAATGCAAACAAGAAGAGAGTGGAGTGAAATTTTAGTTAAAATGTTGAGAGGGAAAAAGACAAAAAGATCACCAATTGAACAGTCTCTATCCAGTGAAATTTTTCTTCAGAAATGAAAGCAGAATAAAAACGTCCCCAGATAAACCCAAACTGAGAGCATTCTTGGACTGGAGACCTACAGTGCACAACATGTTAAAAGAAGTTCCTCCAAGAGGAGGAAAATAATAAAGGTCAAAAATGCAGATCTACATAATGAAATGAAGAACTTGGAAAAAGAAATCAAAAGCTTCTGCACAGCAAAGGAAACAATCAACAAAACAAAGAGGCAACCCACGGAATGGGAGAAGATATTTGCAAATGACAGTACAGACAAAGGGCTGATATCCAAGATCTATAAAGAACTCCTCAAACTCAACACACACAAAACAGGTAATCATGTCAAAAAATGGGCAGAAGACATGAACAGACACTTCTCCAATGAAGACATACAAATGGCTACAGGACACATGAAAAAAATGCTCATCATCATTAGCCGTCAGGGAGATTCAAATCAAAAGCACATTGAGATACCACCTTACACCAGTTAGAATGGCCAAAATTAACAAGATGGTAAACAACATGTATTGGAGAGGATGTGGAGAAAGGGGGACCCTCTTCCACTGTTGGTGGGAATGCAAGTTGGTGCAGCAACTTTGGAAAACAGTGAAGATTAATTAAAATAGGGCTTCCCTATGACCTATGACCCTGCAATTGCACTACTGGATGTTTACCCCAAAGATACAGATGTAGTGAAAAGAAAGGCCATCTGTACCCCAATGTTCATAGTAGCAATGGCCACGGTCGTCAAACTGTGGAAAGAACCAAGATGCCCTTCAACGGATGAATGGATAAAGAAGATATGGTCCACATATACTGTGGAGTATTATGCCTCCATTAAGGAAGATGAATACCCAACTTTTGTATCAACATGGATGGGACTGGAAGAGATTATGCTGAGTGAAATAAGTCAAGAAGAGAGAGTCAATTATCATATGGTTTCACTTATGGGAACATAAGGAATAACATAAGATGGAGCTCCATATGGAGCATAAGGAATAACATGGAGGACATGGGGAGATGGAGAGGAGAAGTGAGTTGGGGGAAATTGGAGAGGGAGATGAACCATAAGAGACTGTGGACTCTGAGAAACAAACTGAGGGTTCTGGAGGGGACGGGGATGGGGGGTTGGGTGAGCCTGGTGGTAGGTATTATGGAGGGCACGCATTGCATGGAACACTGGGTGTGGTGCATAAACAGTGAAATCTGGAACACTGAAAAGAAATTAAAAAAAAAAAAGAAATGAGGGAAAATTCAAACCAAAGTAGAGCCAAATCCAAGCCAAAGTAAAGAAGATAGGGAATAGTAAATATCAGAGCAGAAATCAGTAAATCAGTAAACAGGAAAACAATAGAGAAAATCAACAAAATAAACGCTATTTCCTTTGAGCAAATCAATAAAACTTATAAGCCTTTAGGTTAACCGTTCAGGAAAAAAGAGAGAGAAGACACAAATTACCTATATCACAACAAGGCAGATGACATCAAGACAGAACCTGCAGATATTAAAATGATAATAAGGAAATATTGTGGAAAAACTCTATGCCAGTAAACTTGACAACTTGGTTAAAACAGACAGATTTCTTGAATTATACAAACTACCAAAGTTCATCCAATAAGAAATAGATAACCTGAAGAGTCTTGTATCTATTAAGGAAACTGAATTTATAATTACAAACATTCCTACAAGGAAAGTAGCAGATAGGTCCACTGGTGAAATGCACCAAACCCTCAAGGAACAAATAGTACCGACTGAACCTAAGCTCTTTCAGATAACTTCATTTTAATGTTCATGCTGATTCTATCATGCCAGCATCACTCTGACACCAAAAACCAGAAAAAAGACATTACAAGAAAGGAAAAGTATAGACCAATCTCACTTATGAACAAGATGGAAAATTACTGAAGAATACTTTAACAAATCAAATCTAAACAATACATGTAGAAAATAATCCATCATTACCAAATGAGGTTTATCCTTAGAGTATGATGTTCATTTGACTTTCAAAATTCAGATAATGCAACTCACCATGTTAACAAACTAAAATCAGAAAAACCATATGACAGTCTCAACAGAGCATTTATAAAACCATTTCATGATAAAAACTCCAACACCATTTCATGATAAAATCTCTCACCAAACTGGGAAGGGATGGGAGCTTACTCAACCAGATCCTGGACATTTATGAACAACCAACAGCTGACGTCATACTTAACAGCAAAAGACTGAATTGCTCCCCCCTGAGGTCAGGCAGACTCACCTGATGTCCACACTCACCACATCTACGGAGGTTCTGGCCAGGGCAAAAAAGCATAAAAGAGAAACAAAAGGCGCCCAGGTTGGAAAAGAAGAGGTAAAATGATCTCTATTTGACAATGTTGTAGTCTGATACACATAATATCTAAAGGAACACACATGCACACACATGCCCACACACATACACACAAGCAGTAAGACTAAGTTTAGTCAGGTGGCGGGATACAGTACAACATCAATATATAATCAGTGTATTTGGATATACTGTAACAAGTAGTGAGAAATTGAGATAAATGTACAACTGCATCAGAAAATATTAAAGTGCAAAATACTCAGGGATGACACTTTCAAGGTATATACTCTGACACCACTGTTGGGAGAAATTAAAGGAAACATGAACAAATGGAAAGATATTTCATGCTCATTGTGTCAGGAGACACAATAGTTAACAGTTCAGTTCTCCCCAAACTGACCTATAGAGTCAATGCCATCCCATTCAAAATCCCAGGAGGAATTCTTTTGTGGAAATTGGCAAGAATATTCTAAGTTCCATATGGGGTTACAAAGGATGTACGATAGCCAATATAACCTTAAAAAGTGAGCAACAAAGGTGGAGAATTAACAATACCTTATTTCAAGACTTACTCTGAAGCAACAGTTATCAAAACACTGTGATACTGACGCAAGGAGAGACAAATGGGCCATTAGAACAGAAGAAATAATGCAGAAATAAGCCCAATAAGAAATAAGCCCATGTAAACACAACTAATTTTTGACACAAATACAAAGGCAGTTCAGTGAAGAAAGGAGAGTCTTCCAAGAAGTGGTGGTAGCACAATCAGATATTCCTATTCCCCAAATATGGGCGTTAATCAATACCTCATACTATATATAGGCAAAACTCATTATTAAGAATACAGACAACTGGGTGCCTGGGTGGCTCAGTTGGTTAAGCGACTGCCTTCAGCTCAGGTCATGATCCCGGAGTCCAGGGATTGAGTCCCACATCAGGCTCCCAGCCCCATGGGGAGTCTGCTTCTCCCTCTGACCTCCCCTTCATGCTCTCTCACTTGAACTCTCTCTCTCTCTCTCTCTCTCTCTCTCAAATAAATAAATAAATAAAATCTTTAAAAAAAATGTATACAAACAACCAAGTAAGAGGTGGACAAAAGATTAAAACAGATGGTTCACCAAAAAGGATATATGGATGGGGATATGCACATGAATACATGTTCAACACCTCAGGCCATTAAGAAAATACAACTAAAAACGGCATGTGATACATTAAAAAAGAGTCTCCATAAGTAGCAATACTTACAACAGACAAAATTGACTTTAAAACAGAGACTGTGGCAAGAGACAAAGAAAGATGCTATATAATAATAAAGGGCACAATCCAACAAGAAAATATGCCAACTATAAACATTTATGCACCCAACATGGGAGCACCCAAATACATAAAGCAGTTAATAACAAGCATAAAGGAACTCACTGATAAGAATACAATAGTAGGGGACTCTACCACCCCACTGAAATCAATGAACACATCATCTAAGCAGAAAACCAATAGGGAAACCATGGCTTTGAATGACACACTGGACCAGATGATTTAATAGATATATTCAGAACACTGCATCCTAAAACAATAGGATACACATTCTTTTCAAGTACCCATGGAACATTCTCCAGAATAGATCCCATATTAAGCCACAAAGTAAGCCTCAACAAATTGAAAGGATCAAAGACATAACATCTATCTTTTCTGACCACAAACTTTGAAACTTGAAGCCAACCACAAGAAAAAAATCTGAAAAGACCACAAACACATGGAGGTTAAATAACATGCAACTAAACAATGAATGGGTCATCATGAAAATCAAAGAAGACATTAAAAAACACATTAAAACAAATGAAACTGAAAACACAACGCTCTAAAATCTTTGGGATGCAGCAAAAGAGGTTTGAAGCGGGAAATTTCTAGCAATACGGGCCTACCTCAAGAAGCAAGAAAAATCTCAAATGAACAACCCAACCTTACACCTAAAGGAGCTAGAAAATGAAGAACAAACAAAACCCCAAACCAGCAGAAGGAAGGAAATAATAAAGATTAGAGCAGAAACAAATAGTATAGAAACTTAAAAACAAAACAAAACAAAACAAAACTGAGGACAGATCTGTGAAACCTGAAACTGGTTCACTGAAAAAAAAATCATTAAAATTGATAAACCTCTAGCCAGACTTATCAAGAACTAAAAAAAAAGGACTCAAACAAATAAAATCACAATTAAGAGAGGAGAAACAATAATCCACACCACAGAAATACAATCATAAGAGCACATTATGGGAAAACTATATGCTAACAAATCAGACACCTTAGAAGAAATACAGCTAACATCATCCTTAATGGGGAAAAACAGATCTTTTCCCCGAAGCCCGGGAACAAGACAAGGATGTGCACCCTCATCACTTTTATTCAATATAGTACTAGAAATTTTAGCCGCTGCAGTCAGATGATGAAAAGAAACAAAGAAAAGGCATCCAAATTGGTAAGAAAGAAATAAAACTTGCACTCTTTGCAGATGACATGGTACTATATAGAGAAAACCTGAGAGACTCCACCAAAAAAAAAAAAAAAAAAGACTAGAACTGGTAAACAAAGTCAGAAAAGTTGAAGCACATAAAATGAATGTACAGAAATCAGTTACATTTCTATATGCCAATAATGAAGCAGCAGAAAAAGACATTAAGAAAACAATCCCATTTACAATTGCACCCAAAATAATAAGATACCTAGGAATAAACCTAACCAAAGAGGTGAAAGACCTGGACTCTGAACACTAGAAAACATTGATGAAAGAAATGGAAGACGCCACAAAGAAATGGAAAGACGTTCCATGCTCATGGATTAGAAGAACAAATACTGCTCAAATGTCTATACGACCCAAAGCAATCTACACATTTAATGAAATCCCAATGAAACTACCAATAGCATTTTTCACAGAAGGAGAATAAAACAATCCTGAAAATTGTATGAATCCACACAAGGTCCCAAATAAGCAAAGCAACCTTGAAAAGGAAAAGAAAACCAAAGCCAGAGGCATCACATCTGTGGACTTTGAGTTATATTACAAAGCTGTAGTGATCAAAGTAGTATGGTACTGGCACAAAACACAGACACATAGATCAACGGAACAGAATAGAAAACCCAGAAATGAACCCACAACCATAAGGTCAATTAATCTTCGACAAAGCAGGAATGAACAGCTGGTGGGAAAATGAATGCCTCTCCAACAAATGTTGCTGGGATAACTGGAGAGCAACACGTAAAAGAATGAAACCGGATCAATTTCTTACACCATACACAAAAACAAATTCAAAATGGGTAAAAGACAGATATGCAACTGGAAACCATAGAAATCCTAGGAGAGAACATAGACAATAACGGCTTTGACATTGGCTGTAGCAACTTCTTTCTCCCTAAGTCTCTTGAGACAAAGGTAAGAAGAAAAAAAAAAAGTACAGAGACTATATCAAAATAAAAAAAGAAAAGCTCCTGCATGGTGAAGGACACAATCAACAAACCTAAAAGACAACTCACAGAATGGGAGAAGATATTTGCAAATGACATAGCCCATAAATGGCTAGTATCCAAAATATATAAGGAACTTGAAAAAACTCAACTCCCCAAAGACAAATAACCCAATTTAAAAGATGGGCAAAGGATATGAACAGGCATTTCTCCAAAGAAGGCATCCAGATGGCCACTAGACACATGAAAAGATGCTTAACATCACTCATCATCAGGGAAATGCAAACCAAAAACCACAACAAGAGGGGCGCCCAGGGTGGCTCAGTCTGTTAAGCATCTGCCTTTGGCTCAGGTCCTGATACTGGGTCCCGGGATCCAGCCCTGTGTTGGGCTCCCTGTTTAGCAGACAGCCTGCTTCTCCCTCTTCCTCTGTTCCCCCCAACCCCTCCCCCCACATGCTCATACTCTCTCTCGCTAGTCTCTCTCTCTCTCTCACATAAAAAACATAATGAGATATCACCTCACACCCGTCAGAAAGCTTAAAGTACCAACACAAGAAACAACAGGTGTTGATGAGGATGTGGAGAAAAAGGAACCCTCTTGCACTATTGGTGGAAATGCCAACTGCTGCAGCCAGTGTGGAAACCAGTATGGACGTTCCTCAAAACATTCAAAATAGAACTACCCTATGACCCAGCAATGGGTATTTACCCAAAGAATACAGGAACACTAATTCAAAAAGATACATGCACCCTTATGTTTATAGCAGCATTGTTTGCAACAGCCAAGATATGGAAGCAGCACAAATGTCCATCAGATGATGAACCGATAAAGAAAAGGTGGTATATATACACAACGGAGTATTACTCAGCCATAAAAAGAATGAAATTTTGACATTTACAATGACATGGATTGAGCGAAAGACTATATTGCTAAGCAAAATAAGTCCATCGGTAAAAGATAAATGTCACATGATTTCACTCATATGTGGAAGGTTTTTTAAAGATTTTATTTATTTATTTATTTGACAGAGATCACAAGTAGGCGGAAAGGCAGGCGGGGGGGCTGGAAGCAGGCTCCCCGCTGAGCAGAGAGCCCAATGCAGGGCTCGATCCCAGGACCCTGAGATCATGACCTGAGCTGAAGGCAGAGGCTTCACCCACTGAGCCACCCAGGTGCCCCTCATATGCAGAATTTAAGAAACAAAACTCACAAGTCAAGTGGAGAGAAAGAGAGAGAGAGAGAGAAACAGACTATTAATTATAGAGAAAAATCTGATGGTTACCAGAGGGGAAGTGGATGGGGGGATGGGTTAAATTGGTGATAGGGATTAAGGAGTGCACCTATTGTGGTGAGCCCAGGGTAATGTCTGGAAGTGTTGAATTACTATATTTTGTATCTGAAACTAATATAACACCATGTTAAATCCCTGGAATGTAATTTAAAACTTAAAAAACAAAATAAAAATAAAAACTAAAAAGATCAAACAAAGAAAAAGAGCCTTTGGGCTCTTGACCTTTGGGACATTATCATTCATTGACCTTTGGGACCTGATCAAATCACCAAATCTACTTGCCCTTAGTGCCTCTGAGGGGGAAAAAAAAGGAGGGAGGGAGAGACAGGAAAATATTTGAAGATAAAATGGTAGAAATTGCTCCAAATATGAGGCAAAACCCAAATTCACAACTGCAAGGTGGTCTTTGCATTTAAGGCCCACCACAAACCAATTGCTTTGAAAACAAAAATAAAGAGAAAGTCTCAAAAGCAGGCTGAGAAAGAGACACATTATGGAAAAGGGAGCAAAGGTAAGAATGACTTTGGTCTTGTCTGCAAAAATAAAACATGGAATAATCAGGGCATTGTTGCATTAATTTGTTTGTCATTAATGTAGATTTGAATAAAATAAAAGTAACTTGATCTGCATGTGTTTACCTGTTCTGTGAATGTAGAAATTCTCAGAAAAATACAAAGTGCATGATACCACTTAAAAAAAAAGATTTTATTTACTTATTATAGAGAGAGAGACAGAGTGAGAGAAAGCATGAGAGGGGAGAAAGTTAGAGGGAGAAGCAGACTCCTCATGGATCAGGGAACCCGATTCGGGACTCAATCCCAGTACTCTGGAATCATGAGCTGAGCCAAAGTCAGTTGCCTAACCACCTGAGCCACACAGACACCCTCACAATACCACTTTTGACAAGAAGAAAGAAAAAGACAAGAAGATGGAAAGACAGGAAGGAAGGAAGGAAGGAAGGAAGGAAGGAAGGAAGGAAGGAAAATGTCAACCTGTTTTTATAGATTTCTATGAGCTTGAGAACAGTGTAAAAAGAAAAAACTAAAACAGACAATATCGTTTTTTTGTAACCCCAGAGTCTGGGGTTGGTGGGGGTTGTGACAGGAAGGGGATGGACTGCCAACCACTATTCATTTATCTGTGCACTGCCCCACCTATTTTAACAGCATGGGGTATATCTGTGGATCCTGATAAAGTAAAAAGGAGACACTTAGTGAAGCATAACATAGTGGTCGCCAGGACCAACTGTGGAATGAGACTGCCTTTCTTCAAATCAGATTCGAGGCTCTGTCTCTTAACCTTTGTGAGACTTTGTTGGGCAGGTTATTTAAATACTTGCTTCCAAAGTTTTCCCAGTTGTAAAATGAAGATTATAATAACACCCATTTTATAAATTGTTACAAGATTAAATTGTTTAGTGATCAATTGCTTAGCAGCCATTTAATGTGTGTGTGTGTGTGTGTGTGTGTGTGTGTGCGCGCGCGCGCGCGCGAGTGAGAAAGAGAGAGTCAGAGGGAGAGAGAGAAAGTGGGAGAGGGAGGGAGGGAGTGAGTTTGATGCCTAAGTCAACTATAAAGGAAACTCAAAGGCAGCAGACCTTTTAGAAGTTAATAGAATAAGTTAAAGGGAGAATTTGAACTTGATTCTAGGATTAATCTCCTTCTAGTGCCCCAGGCAGCATATGGTGAGGAAATGTGGCTCTATGGTCAACATTATTAGAGAGTCCTTGAAAGGTAAAAGGCTGTATTGCTTTTCAAAGCAGAGAAGATTGGATTAGATTTCCAGAAGTGGATGTCAGTGATTATGAGTCCGACTGGAAGAAGAGGTAGAAAGGAGGTAAAGAAGTTGAAGGAAGGGAAGGATAGGCATGGCATATACTCATTTTATAGAAAATCAAGGTAAACTGACTAAGGTAAGCTAATTCACTTGTGACTCAGTACCCCTGTTTCACTGAGATTGTACAAAAAATAAAAAATAAAAAAACAACCCAAAACAAAAACAAAACTGAGGTTTACACCATACACAAAAATAAATTCAAAATGGATGAAAGACCTAACTGGCAGGAAACTGTCAAAATCCTAGAAGAAACCATCAAAATCCCAGAGAACACAGGCAGAAACCTCTTTGACCTTGGCCATAGCAACTTTTTACCGGACACGTTGCCAGAGGCAAGGGAAACAAAAGCAAATATGAACTTCATCAAGTTAGAAAGCTTCTGCATAGCAAAGGAAACGATCAACAAAACTAAAAGGCAGCCTACAGAATGGGAGAAGATATTTGCAAACAACATATCTGATAAAGCATTTGTACCCCAAATCTATAAAGAACGTATCAAATTCGATACCCAAAACCAAATAATCCAGTATGGAAGTGGGCAGAAGACATGAATAAACACTTTTCCAAAGAAGACATCCAGATGGCTAACAGACACATGAAGAGATGTTCAACATCCCTCATCAGGGAAATACAAATTAAAACCACCTCACACCTGTCAGAATGGCTAAAATTAGCAACACAAACAACAGGTATCGGCAAAGATGCAGAGAAAGGGGAAATCCTCTTCCACTGTGGGAATGCAAACTGGCGCAGCCACTCTGATGAACAGTTTGGAGGTTCCTCAAAAAGTTAAAAATTGAAGTACCCTTGTGGTGCATAAACAATGAATCTTGGAACAGCGGAAAAATAAAATGAAATTAAAAAAAGAAAATTGAACTACCCTACAATCCAGCAACGTCACTATTAGGAATGAACCCAAAGGATACAAAAATACAAATTCAAAGTGGTACATGCACCCCAATGTTTATAGGAGCATTATCAACAATAGCCAAACTATGGAGAGAGCCCAAGTGTCCATCGACTGACGAATGAATAAAGAAGATGTGTGTGTGTGTGTGTGTGTGTGTGTGTGTGTGTGTGTGTGATGGAATGTTATTCAGCCATCAAAAAGAATGAAATTTTGCCATTTGCAGTGACGTGGATGAATGGAACTAGAGTGTATTATGTTAAGGGAAATAAGTCAGAGGAAGACAAAGACCATATGATCCCACTCATATGTGGAATTTAAGAAACAAAACAGATGAACATATGGGAAGGGGGAAAAGAAAAAAAAATGGAGAGAAGGAAACAAGCCATAAGTGAGTCTTAATGTTGGAAAACAAACTGATGGTTGATGGAAGGAGGTGGGTGGGGGATGGGTTAGTTGGGTGATGGGTATTAAAGAGGGCAGTTGTTGCGATGAGTACTCGGTGTTGTATGTAAGTGAAGAATCACTGAATTATGTTCCAGAAACCAATATTGCACTGTACGATAACTAATAAAATTTTTAAAAACTAAAATAAAGTTACCAGAGTCACCAATAGAGGAACTAAACACCAAAAGTAGGTATAAAAGCCAAGAGAAAGAATGTGAGGGCAGATTGAAGACATGTGAGTGAGTTGAAGTCTCCTCTGTATGCAGAATGTGATCAACTGATGATGTCTGAAGTTGATTGATTATTGAAATAGCAGATTAAGTAAGCACTTTATCTGGATGTAAGAAGGTAACTGCCAGAACAGTGCAAACAGGAATTATTAAAATGCCCTACGCTGGGAAGTACAATAAGGGGTTGAGAAGTGATGGGGTCTTGAACCTTTGCTTTTTGTCATAAGCTCTTTTGTACTTTTTGGTCATCACTATTTTATTTACCATGTGCATGACTTCCTTTCAGTGATAACGATGCTTTTCTTTTTCCTTTTTGAAGAATGGTTTTTAAAAGATGGTGTGTATGTCTGGCAGGAGGCCCTATGGTTAACCACTGTGCCTTTAGCAAGACTTTACCATATGGGAGGAGATTCCATTTTACATTTATTATATAGAGTAGGAAGTTAAATTGCTCAACAACTCATAGCACTGAGAATCAGCCATTCACACATCCATAACCCATGAATGTGTCACAGCACCATTGTCAATGTTGGTAACAGTGTTCCAGAGACATCATGGAGGCATCAAAATGCATTCGGTATCCTACAACAAAGAAGTTGAAGGAGTGTATTACCTAACAGCAATTTATGTCCACATTGTCCCCCAAAAGGGTGCTTGGAGGGCTGAAGAGCAGCTGAGGGAAAATTCACTTGTGACTCAGTACCCCTGTTTCACTGAGATCGTATTATCAAATCTTCTGGGTGGTTTTCTCCAGTACGGGATATAGCAGGCTTTCCTGTGTTGACTTGTAAAGTCCCCGGACCTCAGGGAAAATAAATACATGGATTATAAGAAGGTCCTAAGGTGAGGAGAACCAAGGAAAACCTGAATGAAGGTGTAAGAAAAGTGAGTTCAGGCAGGGGAATCAGGCAGTCGCCTGGAGTAAAATCCAGTTATAACCTGGGATGTGACTCAGAGGATTAGAATCCCCCCAAACAGACACTTTGCTCTTGGTTAGAGAGAAAAAGCCAGGCTCCCTTGGACACCGGAAAGGAAAGACACAGGGTCTTCAAGAACAAGCCAAACAGGGATATCCTCAAGACAGAGGGAAATGGCATTAATAAGGAGTCTCTTGTGTTGGGCACTGAATCCATGCCAGGCACTGGGAAAAACATTTCCCCTATATTATCACTTTTCATTCTTACAACTATGCCCTTGTATAGACGAAGACTCCAAAGCTAAAGAAACAAACAAAAAAGGTAAAGCAACTTGGACAAGGTAAGCACGGCTAGTAAGTCATGGCCTGGGGCATATCTATAGGTATATTTTTATAAGATCATGTCTCTAAACTGCCTAAGATTATGACAGTGAGGGCATTAGTTAAAATCATAAGCATGTATTGGAAGGAGAATTGGTTCCCAGGGACAAACATACCTGAAATGCTATATAAAAATTATCTGTCAAGACAGCCCTTTGTTCTTTTATTTTTATTCTTATTCTTACTTTTATTTTTATCTATTTATTTTTATTTTTTTGCCCTTTGTTCTTGGTTCCTAACCAGGGTTGCGGCAAAAACTACTTGTTACAAAGGAGATCCCTAAGAACCTTACTTAGGGTTTCTGAAGATCAAACTCAGAGCATGCACTGAGGCTCAGTCAGAGTGGTTACGTGTTTTGCTCTGGGATTCTGCCCTTACAAGTCTGTTTGACTCCAATGCCCATGTTCTTGGAGGAATTTTGGCTCAGGAATTTAGGAATATTCAATGACGGCTAGGAGTATAGGCTTCTTCATTTCTCATGACCATGGTGAGCCCAAATATCACCAATCATGTTGCCTTTTGCAGACCCAGTCTGCTTCTGAGGGACAACAAGCAAAGGGTCAAAGAAGTGCTCAACCTCAGGGAAAGAGTGAGGGAAAAGAGACAGAGAGAGAAAAAGAAACAAGAGGGAGAACCCGAGGACTTGCTTTTCTCTTGCCTTTCATCACACCCCAAAGTGACCTAGGTATGTGCCCTATTGAGGTGGGGAGGAACAGAGGGGATTAGGATTGGGGACCGTTCCGAAAGGGATGGCGGATGTATTTTGCATTACTTTATTGTCCTAAAATCTAAAACGTCTGAAACAAAAGTAGGACAAACAAAATAGGACAAAAATAGGACAAATTGTGTATGCTTTGTTTGTCTTTTTTTCTTTCATTCTCAGGGACATGCACTTGGGTGAGTGCTCTGTGACTCACAGTAACCTTCTGGGTGTTTAAAAACCTGTTTATGATTTTAAAAGGATCAAGAAAGACAGGTTCAGGTAGACAGAAGCCCTCACGAAGAATCAAGTTTGAATCCAAGAGTGGTCAAGAGTATTCAAAGAAGGCCCACAATGACCAGGATATAGAAAAGTGAGAATGGGGAGGTTGGCAAGGGCCAGGTTATGCAGTTCATTTTATTTAAGCCACATTGAGGATTTTGTACTTTAGTCAAAGTGAAATGGGGAGACTTTCTGGGACTTTGGGTAGGGGAGGCAAGAAGAGCCATTCATTTTTCAGAAAGATCAGTCTGGCCACTGAATGGAGAAGGCAGTTTAGTGGAAGCAGGCGACCAGTTAGTTTGGAGGCTATGGCCGAACCCATGAGAAACATAATGGTGGACTCCAGGGGAGCTGGAGAGGTTCAAGTGGTGTTTTGGAAGCAGAGGTGATAGGACTTGCTGAAAGATGACAGAGTGGCCAGAGGAAGATGTGGGAGTGGAAGAAGAAGGAAATAGGGGTGCCTCTTCATTTTTATTTCATTTTCATACCCAGATGGGTGGTGGGACTATTCGTCAGGAAGGGGAAGACTTCTGTGAAAGGAGCAAAATTGAGGGAGTGTAGGAATCCGGAGGTGAAAGAAGATCAGGAATTCCATTTTTTGCCATTTAAGGATGAAATGTCCACGAGATATCCAGGTGGAGATGTCAAATAGGCAGACAAGTAAGTGTGAGATCACAACCTCCTATCCCCCCCACCAACACATACACACACACACATGGGACCATGTACTGCTCTCTGTTCTGCAATCTTTTTGCATTTAATAATAGCATATTTTGGAGGTCCCCCCCCAAATCAGTCTATATGGGCATAATTCATACTTGCTAGTGGTTGCATAATGATCAGTAGACACGTGGATCTCGAATCCACTCGTGGCTGGAATCATGGCAGCACTGCAATGTCTTCAGTCATTTCCCAAATGATGAGTGTTTGCTTTGTGTCTTAGTTTGCCCAGTATGAACCCTCCCACAATAAACATGCTCCTGCATATGTCTGGATGTCCTGGAGCTCTTAATTCTATAGGTCCGATTCCCCACTCCTTCCCTGCCCCACATATCTGTCTTCCTTAACATTTCACTTTACGAGGATCCAAAGGACCTTTTGCTCAATGTGCTATATTTACTCAAGACAACATAATAATCATTGTTATTATTTGTTACATAACAGGGGCACATCCAAACACTTTCTAATTCTTCCTAAATTAAAGCCTAAGGCTGCCTTTTTCTTGGCTCGTATCTCATAATTATTTTCATTTGGGGGAGTTTGGGGAGATGGTGTGAATTGACAGAAAAGATTTCCTTATGCCAAAATACAGTTATGCTTTCATTCTCTTTCCCCCGGGCATCCTTCCTACAGCTACGTCAACGAGAAATTCATGGGAAGAGACTTCTTTACATAGATCACTGTTTTCAGTGTTTTGATTCATTTTTGTATGTGGAGTTGATCTGTCCATCTCCCCATTTGTTACCTGCCCCCACCACCATCCCCTACCTTCTTCCATTCATTTTTCCCCTTTAGCCTAGTCTCTGAACTGCACTTCCACTCCTTTCCATTTCCACTCCTTTCCATTTCCACTCGAGCACACAAAGTGTCTTGCTGTCCCGTCATTTTAAACCAATTCCCATTTATGTGCAGCCAGGAACACTGAAAGAAAGCAGGACCTGAGTGAGAACATTGAGGCTGGACCATGCAAGTCAGGTTTGGGGCAAGCCCTTTTTAAGACCCAGTCCCTTTCAGTCTCTTCTGCTGGCTTCTTATCCTCAAGGTAACTTCTAAATGTGGGTGTGTCTCAGGGAATAGCCCTGCACCTTCTTCCCTGACTATACCCTCTCTAGGTGGTCCTGCCCAATCCCCTGGTTTTAAATACCATGTCTGTGCCCTGTTGTCTTAACAGTCCTCCCTCTCCAGCCTATGTGGACAACAAACAGACTTCAGGCCCTTAACATGTGCAAATAAGAGCTCTTGACAACACTGCATTGCTTTTTTCTCCCTTCTCCAAACCTATCACATCCACTTCCTATATTGCCGATAACCATACACAACACCTCCATGATCAAGACTTGAAAGAAAATAATCTTATAGCAATCACTCATTTTTTAAGTGTGTTTACCAGCTGCTTTCAATGCATCAGCAAGTGATGTCTCTTCTCTTTCCAGAATGTCCTGTGACCCCATGCACTATTCTCCAAATCCATGCTGCCATTCCTGGCCAAGTCACTGCCATCTCTCAACTGGACTACTGTGAGAGGGTCCAAATTGGTCTCCTCACTTTTTTGTGTGCTCTGCCCACTTGCAGTATTTTCCACAGAGAGCAGCCAGCAAGAAATTATTGACTATAATTAGGTCAAGGCACTTCCTTGATTCAAGCCTCTCTCTAGTTCCCCAGAGTACTTTTGAGTAAAAACAAAACTCTTCATCATGGCTCCTTCCCACCACTGCACCGTCTTCTGGTCCCTCCACCCCGCCTCTCACTGGGCTTCAACCACACTGGCATCATTTCTGTTCCTCTGGCACCCCAGTCTTCTGTGACAGGCCAGGGGGAACTGTAGATCTCTCTGCTGGGCAGGCTCTTCCCCCGATTCCTGGCAGGACTGATCACTTATCGCTATCCTCAGGAAGGCCATCCCTGACTTTTGCCACTTTTTTTTGGGGGGGGGGGTTCCTAGGTAGTGCGTACCAAACCATCTTGTTTATTTCCACGAGGGCATTTGTAGCAAACTTTAAATGCTTTAGTATTTTCTGATGTGTTTATTGTTTGTCTTCCGTACTGGAAAATAAGCTCCCTCAGTACAGGGACCTTCTGCCTAGAAGAATGCATTGTACAGCATAGGCCTTCACCCCCAAATACTTGTTAAATCATTGGACGAATGAAAAGAAGAATACTTCTACCCACAAGAAAGAGACATCTCCCTCCCTGCACTGATGCTTCATGGGACTCAACATTTCTGCCTCTGTCACAGTGCCTAGTAGTCAGAACAATGTTGATTGTAGATGGCAGGGACTGACCAGGAATGGACTAAAACAAGGAGGGACCTCATGGAGGCCTCTGTGAGAAAGGCCTTGGAGAGCATCCCCCAGATTCTCTCCTTGTCACTTAGTAGCCCTGTTCCTGTAGCTGGAGGTTCAGCGATCTAGGGATTGTCTTCAGGTTTGACAGGTTTGGGAATTTGCTGAGCGTAGCATGACTTTCTCAAACCTTTTTCTCCTGCTGTTTCACTGATTTCTGTTGGCCCTGTGGGCTGGAAGTCAAAGCCAGAGAAAGAGATATTGTTGAGTCTTGGTCCTTGAATTGGTCCCGCTTGGTATTTCTGTCTCCAACAACAGGCCAAGAAGTTCTTCTCATAAGCTACACATCCCCTAACCCCCCCCACACCCTGACCCAGGAATCATGGCTTCCCCCTGGCCACTACTTCCTTCTTGAGTCCCTCTTGGATGGCCACCTGGAATGGTGAGGCACAGCTCATCTGCCTCCTGCCTATAAGCAACCTAGACCCCTAAGAGTTGGCTCTTAACAGCAGTGACAGTGATCACCTTGGTCAAGCACTGGCAATACAGCAGGCTTTTCCTATGTCTCTGTCCTTTTCCTTTGTTGGCACTAGCGCTGTCTAGGGGCAGTGGGCTGGATTTTGCAAGCTGGTGAGATACATATCTGTGTGTCTGCTTCTCAGCCACCTTGGGATGCTCTCCAGCCAGCGATGGGAAAGTTCTCACTGCCTCACACCCCCCAGCGACTCGATCAGTTCTGCAGGCTTGGGGTTTGTTCTGTCCTGTGCACCTGCCTAGGTCCAGCCAGTACTGCCATCACAAAACACAGCTTTATTGACCCAAAGAAGGTGGATGGGCAGGAATGAGGGAGAGGAGAGAACATGTGCTGGGCAGATGAAATTCCATGGCCATCACACACACGTGTGTGTGTGTGTGTGTGTGTGTGTGTGTGTGTGTATCCCAAAGCCCAGGCATTCAATGCCTGGCTCACAGTATGTGAGGAACTCCTATTGATGGGAGGAAAGGAAGGACAGAAGGAAGGGTTATTCTGACTCGTTTGGAACTGGTCACATCCTGACTGTCTTTTTGTTCAATCATCTGTCTCAGTTGTGTGTAGGGGAGGGTGCATGCACACTTATATATGTATTGATGGGGGGTTTTTTTGGTCCCAGTTTTATTGAGATATAATTCACATATAACATTGTATAAGGTTAAGGTGTACAACACAATGCTTTCACGGATAGATAAATAGATAGATAGCTATAGATAGAGCTTTAGAGATAGAGATATAGGATTGCCACAGTAAGTTTAGTTAACGTCTATCACCTCACATAGTTACACATTCTTCCTTGTAATGAGAGCTTTTAAGGTCTACTCTCTTAACTACTTACCATATTGATGTTTAAGTTGTGCTCTTTCTAAGGATCTGAGGACACCGATTCCCTCCTTGAACGTGCTGAGTGGTGCCTGTGAGCTTGGGTGCAGAGTGCAAGCACCTTAGCTTGCTTTTCAGGGCTCCACAACTTCCAGCTCCATCTCCTGCCATGAGCTCTTAGAGACCATGATCTCTGTCCACGCCAGAATATTGGCTTTGTGTGTGCTAAAGTGCCACAGGGCCTTGGGCACAGACTGACTCCTCTGTTTGGATTGTCTTCCTTCCTGCCTCCACCCGGTGGACTCATCTTTCAGAGCTCACCTTGGGGCTCTCGTCTTCTGTGCAGCCTCACTTGACTCCTACCAGGACGAGTTCGTGGCTGGGCCCTCCTTTCTGGAGCAAGTGAGCAAGTGGGACCCTCGCTTCTGTTGCACTCTATGCTAATGGTTGCCCAATTGTCTATCCCCTCAGCATCTGGCACTGTGTGGCCTCTGCTTCCACAACACATACCGCTCACCTTTTCTCACCAGGCGCCGAACCTCACACACATCAACACTCACTGCTCACTTATCACATGGCCTGCCCCTTAGCTCCCAGTGCCAAGGACTTGATAAGGCTTTCACAAATATTAGCTGATGAACTGGGACGAAGCACCTCATTCTAGCGATGTCAGGTTTTGTTTTTGTTTTGAACATGGAGGTGTAATTCTTGGTTCCTTTTGGTAACCTTAGCACCTTGAGGGCAGAGCCAAGAACAAACAAGTGCTTGGCTCTGGACCAGGCCCTGTCGCCAGCCCTTGGTTTGGCTTTCCTCGGGGTATCATTGAAGACAGCACTAAGGACAGGGTGCTCTGAATTTCCCCTCTGTCTGGCTGTATGTATGGAGGCAGGGTGGCAGGAGGAAGAACTGGGGGCGGGGGGGGGGGGTGGGGGGGGCTGCGCGAAGAACTCCAGGTCTCTAGTTTTCCCTTAGGTAGTCTGGCGCAGAAACAGGGTTTCCAGCCCAGACTGTCTGTCCCCAAGGACAAGCTCAAAACCAGCTTATGTCTTGTGCTTCCCAGACCCCTGTATCCCTAGGGACCCGCACAGGCTCCATAAATATTTGTGGCTTGGCATTATGAATGAATGAATACGTGTTCTTTATTCCCTCTTCAGCAAGTGTTGCAGAGGAGGGAAGGAGCTGGAAAAGGGGGAGGAACTCTGAGAAAATGGGTCAGCAGGCTGCAAGGGGGGCTTGCCCCGCTGGCCCCAGCTGCTGCTCAGAGTAGGTGCTGTTTCCTTGGTGGCGGTGATGTTCGGGGGGTGTGTATGAGCGGAAGTGGGGAGAACCCCTGGATGTGAGAAACCCATTTTCCTAGGCTTTGTTTAGGTCAGGCAAGTGTATTCTCCATGCCACCCACCCGCTCTTGCAAGGTACTGGATTTAATCATTTAAATGATCTATTGGGAGAGGGGGGATAAAACAAAACCCTCTCAATCTAACCCGTATTCCCGCAGTCCACAGCGGAGCCCTTTCCCTGCCTTCCTCTTCATGAATATCCAGGCGACCTGAGAGGCTGAGAACTCACCCCCCACCCCCTTAACGTACTCCCCCCGCCCCCGCCCCCGCCTCTGCCTCAAGGCTCTCGCTCACGTCCCCTCCCACAGCCCGCGGCCCCACAGCCCCGCAGCAGCCACAGGGGGAACCAAAGAGACAGAAGCCTTCCCAGCTGCCCGGACCACAGACGCCAACACCCCCCCGCCCCCCACCACACGCCGCCCGCCCGCGCCCCGCGCCGTAGCCCACGACCGAGCAGCGGCGGCAGCAGCAGTCTGCACAGGCTGCGGCGACTCGCACCGGCGCGCTCCTGGCAGCGCTCACTTGCTATCCCAAGTGACTTGGACTCGCCAGATCGACTGGCCCCAGGTCCCGGCCCCAGCTCCTACTCGCGCGCTCGGCCCAGATTCCAGCGCCCACCCTCCCTCCTGTCCTTTCCCGCCTCTCCGCCCCCCAGCTCGCGGGAAGGGAGGTCGCGGCAGCGGCCTGGCGGCACCGGCGACCCTGGCGACAGCGGCGACGGTGGCGGCGGCGGTGGCGGCAGCGGCTGCAGCGGCAGCGGAGGCTGCGGCGGCGACCGTGGCAGAGGCTGTGGCGGAGGCCTCCGTAGCGGAGGCGGAAGCTGAGGTGGAGACTGAGGTGGAGGCCGAGGCCTCAGTAGAGGAGGCAGTGGCGGAGGCCACCCGCGGGGAGGCGACGGCCGCCCTGGCAGAGGGGGAGGAGGCGGAGGCCGCCCTGGCGGCAGCGGTTTTGGAGGCCAGTGCGGCTGAAGCCGGCGCCGCCGCCGGCGCCCCAGCCGCAGCAAGAGTGGAGGCTGCGGAGCCCTCCTTGGGGGAGGCGGATACGGATGCGGCAGCGGCGGCGGCTGCAGCTGCGCATGCAGCTGCGGATGCGGAGACCAACCGGGGCTCCGAGGGGAACCCAGACTTTCCCATGGCCTCGCTGTACGTGGGCGACCTGCACCCTGAAGTGACAGAGGCAATGCTGTACGAGAAGTTCAGCCCGGCCGGGCCCATCCTCTCCATCCGCATTTGCAGGGACAAGATCACCCGCCGCTCTCTGGGCTACGCGTACGTCAACTACCAGCAACCGGTGGACGCAAAGCGGGCCCTGGAAACCCTGAACTTTGATGTCATCAAGGGCAGGCCGGTGCGCATCATGTGGTCCCAGCGGGACCCCTCGCTCCGCAAGAGTGGGGTGGGCAACGTCTTCATCAAGAACCTGGGCAAGACCATCGACAACAAGGCTCTGTACAACATCTTCTCGGCGTTCGGCAACATCCTGTCCTGCAAAGTGGCCTGCGACGAAAAGGGGCCCAAGGGCTACGGGTTTGTGCACTTCCAGAAGCAGGAGTCCGCAGAGCGCGCCATTGATGCGATGAATGGCATGTTCCTGAACTACCGCAAAATCTTCGTCGGGAGATTCAAGTCGCATAAAGAACGAGAGGCCGAAAGGGGAGCCTGGGCCAGGCAGTCCACCAGTGCTGACGTCAAGGATTTCGAGGAAGACACTGATGAGGAGGCCACCTTGCGATGAAGACATGCCAGGAATGAGCCAGCCAGCAGAGCCAAACCTTGGCTCCCATCCGGTTTACAACCCCCTTCTTTGCCCCCCCTAACCCACCAGCAGTGTATTGTATTGTACTGGGAGTGCAGGTCTCTCTCTCTCTGTCTCTGTCTCTCTCTCTGTCTGTCTCTGTCTCTGTGTTCCTCTCTCTCTCCCTCTTCTTCTCCCTACCTCCCCCTCCTCCCTTTCTCCCTCTCCCTCCTTCTCCCTCTCTTCTTCCCTCCTTTCCTACCCTCCTCCTCCCTCTCCCTCCCTTCTGCTCTCCCCACCTCTCTTCTCTGACCCCCACCAAGGGCGCTGCTAATAATCTTGGTAATCTGTGCCACTTGATAGATTAGAGGCTGCCTCATCTCCTTGTGGTTTGGTTAAAAACACTTTCATTCTCTCTGTTCCCTACACAAGTAATACAATTTCTTGGTAGGAATATCAAAAAGGAGAAGCATCCCTCAGATGAGGGAAAACCAAGGGAGTAATTGTTCCCCATGATCTGACTACCCAGAGACAACCACGTTTTGGTGTGCTGTTTTTCCAGGTTCTCCTCTGTCCCTTTCTCTCTCTCCCTTCCTGACTCCCACCCCACCTTTCCTTCTAACACACTGTTATAGAATGGTTCATGTGTGTGGTGTTTCTTAACCTGCTACTTCAGAAACTAAAACCAAACAAAAATCAACCCATGGAACTTCTTTCCATGTTATTCAACAGGCTTCCGAAATGTCATCTTCAGGGCCTGGGAGTGTATGGATGGATCTTTAACATTTCTGTCATCAGTCCCGCATTGTTGGACATCAGGTGGTGCCTAGCTCTTTTCTTGTGTTTAAACCCAACACTGCATACTCTGAAGAATGAATCCTTCCTTGTCAACCCAAATCTTTGCTAGCCTACCGGATGGTCTTCTTAATTGTGTACTTGCAGGATCCACAATAAAATATCCTTGCAGGATATTTTAAGGACTTCCCCTGTGTGTTGCCAAATGGCCCCTTCATGAGCATTGTACTGATTTGCATCCATGCCAGTCAGCACAGCTAGTAAAAAGAGTATGCTCATTTCCCCTGCATAGTCTCCTGGTCACTATAATTGGTGTGTGTGTGTGTGTGTGTGTGTGTGTGTGTGTGTGTGTCTTGGCCAGCTTGATAGGCTGCAAATGGGATTTCGCTGTTTGAGGTTGTTTTACTAGATGTAAATGATCTTTATCACCTTTTTTCCCTGTGCCCACTTCCTGCCCTTTTCCCCATTGTCACCAAAATCATTCAGGTTCGTTGAAGGGAAAAATAAAAAAGCAGACAGGTAAACAGAAGAAATGTAATATCCGTACTAATCAGTTCTAATTGCCACCCATATCATCCTGAAATATTTTCATCCATGTGTCTGTAATATTTTCCAAGAACTACCTGAAGCATTTTTGGCTGTACCTCTAGTATTTTTTTGCATATGTCATATATGTATATAAGAATGTATATACTGTTTTTATATCTGCTTTTTCACAGAAAAATGTGTGTGTATATATGTTTATACACACATACTTTTTATTTCATTTCATGTCATTAAAGTTACTGTTAAAAATATTTTCTCTGGCTGTTAATATAACATTGAATTAATGACTCAATAGATGGACAGAGGGATTAGGTATATATATATATATATATATATATATATATATATATATATATATATATATATCTCCATGTCTGTACATCTGTTAGTATCCATGTGAGTATATATATTTTAACTGCTTCCTAATTGTTTAACATCTAGTTTGATACTTGTTTTTCTTCATCCAAACAAAGCTGCCAATCATAGTGCACAAATTTTTGCAGACTTTCAGGATAATTTTCTGAAAAAAAAAAACTGAAAAGATAAACTGAATTTGCAAATATTTGGCTGACCAAATATTTGCACCAGTAGTGTAACAAGACCCTGATAGCTATATTATTTTCTGCTCTTGGTTTTGCAGTCATTTCTGTATTTACCTAGATCTTCTCAGGGAAGCAAGATCATTTGTTTTTCTCTATTTTGAACACTTCTAATGCAAATTGTACATGATTATAATAGAAATATTTTTTAAAAAATTAATGTAACAAAATAAAGCAAAAATTCTAATACCATTCTTAATAGCACTACTTTACAAAATACATAATGCACTGAGCCACCCAGGCTCAGTGCATTAAGTCTCTGCCTTCAGCTCAGGTGATGATCTCAGGGTCCTGGGATTGAACCCTGCCTTGGTCTCTCTGCTCAGCAGGGAGCCTGCTTCCCCCCTTCTCTCTCTGCCTGCCTCTCTGCCTACTTGTGATCTCTGTCTGTCAAATAAATAAATAAAATCTTTTAAAAAATACATTTTAAATAAATATATATCTACATATTTTTTAAATACACTATGAACTCTTTCATTGGAAGGTATTTTCCCTATGACAATTTTCTGGGATCATATTTCTGAATCATTAAATATTCTATTAATTCAGTTGTTACATAATAGTGCATTGTGGGATGAGCTATAATTTCTATAACCAGATCTCCTTGGGGTATGTATGACTTTTACATGTAAGATCAGCTCTATGGTGAACACTTTTGCAGCTGAATGTCTTGGAAAATTTTATTGCTTTCTAGTCCTTACTGTAGGAATTTCAGAGAGATAGATATGGACATGTCAAACGTTTTCCTTGTTTTCTGCTTGATGTTTCTCCCTTGAAGTTTTTATCAACCAGTAGTGTAGAAGAGAGCGCCCAGTCCTGCTGAACTTCTTAAATTGGCCAAAATTGGTCAAAAAAAATTTAAATGGACTGCACATTTTTCTTTTATTACTTCATTTTACAAGTGCATTTTTAAAAGGTGAGATCAAGCACACTAAAATGTAGTTAAAAGTAGTTGAGACATACTATTTTATATACTTTTACAAACTATAACTATCCATTCACAAATATTTAAATTATTTAAGTTTTATTTTAAATCCATTTAGTTAACATACAGTGTTATATTAGTGTCAGGTGTACAGTGTAGAGATTCGACATTTACAAACAACACCTAGGGTTTACCACCACAGATGCCCTCCTTAATCCCCATCACTTATCTATAACCCATCCACCCACCTACCTCCCCTCTGGTAACTATCAGTTTGTTCTCTATAGTCTGTTTCTTGTTTGTTTGTTTGTTTTTTAGTTTTATTTTATTTTTTTCCAGTGTTCCAAAATTCAGTGTTTATGCACCACACCCAGTGTGTTTCTTGGTTTGTCTCTCTCTCTTTTTTTCCTTTTGTAAGTTGTTTTATTTCTTAAATTCCACATCTGAGTGAGATAATATATTTATCTTTCTCTGGTTGACTAACTTTTATTTTTATAATCTTAGCTCCATGCATGTGATTGCAAGTGGCAAGATTTCATTCTTTTCATGGCTGAAAAATTCCATATCTATCTATCTATCTATCTATCTATCTATCTATCTCACAACTTCTCTCTCTATTCATCAATCAATGGACATTTGGGCGGCTTCCATATCTTGACTATTGCAAATAATGCTCTTATAAACATAGGGGTGCATATATCCCTTCAAGTCAATGTGTTTGTATTCTTTGGGTAAATGCCCAGTAGTGTAATTGCTGGATCATAGGGTAGTTCTATTTTTAACTTTTTGAGGCACCTCTATAGTGTTTTCCACAGTGGCTGCACCAGTTTTCATTCTTACCAACAGTAAACAAAGTTTCTTTCTTCTCCATATCCTCACCATCTGTTGTTTCTTGTGTTGTTGATTTTAGCTATTCTGACAGGTATGAGGTGATGTCTCATTGAAGTTTTGTTTGCATTTCCCTGATGATGAGTGATGTTGAGCATCTTTTCACGTGTCAGCCATCTATATGTCTTCTTTGGAGAAAAGTGTTTTCATGTCTTCGGTTCATTTTAAAAATTAGATTATTTCTTTTTTTTCTCATTTTTAGTTGTATAAGTTCTTTATATATTTAGAAACTATCAGATAAATCATATGAAAATACCTTCCCCCACTTCCATAGGTTGCCTTTTAGCTTTGTTGATTGGTTCCTTTGCTGTTCGGAAGCTTTTCATTTTTATGTACTCCCAATAGTTTATTTTTGCTTTTGTTTCCCTTGCCTCAGGAGACATATCTAGAAAAAAGTTGTTAGGACCGATGTCAGAGAAATTATTGTCTGTGTTGTCTTCTAGGATTCTTTTTCAGGTTTTTCATTTAAAGCCTTAATCCCTTTTGAGTTTATTTTTGTATATGGTGTTACAAAGTGGTACAGTTTCATTCTTTTGTATGTAGCTCTCCAGTTTTCCCAGGACCATTTGTTGAAGAGACTGTCTTCCCTATTATATATTCTTGCCTCCTTTATCATAGGTTAACTGACCATATAAGTGTAGGTTTATTTCTGGTGTCTCTATTTTGTTCCATTGATCTATGTGTCTGTTTTTGTGTTAGTACCATACTCTTTTGATTACTACAGCTTTGTAGCATGTCTTGGAATCCGGTATTGTGATAGCTTTGTTCTTTTTCTTTGGCTATTTGTGGTCTTTTGTGGTTCTATACAAATTTTAGTGTATTTGTTCTAGTTTTGTGAAAAATGCTGTTGGTATTTTTAAAAGGGATTACATTGAATCTGTGGATTCCCTTGAGTACTGTGTACATTTTAACAACATTAATTCTTCCAATCCATAAGTATAGAACACCTTTCCATTTGTTAGTGTCTTATTTCTTCTATCAGTGTTTTATAGGTCTTGGAGTATAGGTTTTATCTTCTTTGGTTAAGTTTATTCCTAAAATATTTTATTATTTTTGGTGCAACTATAAGGGGTGTTTTTTTTAATTTCCTTTACTACTACTTTATTGTTATTGTATAAAAACAGTACAGATTTCTAGGTATTAATTTTGTATCCTGCCACCTTATTGAATTTGTTCATTACTTCTAGTAGATTTTTGGTGGAGTCTGGGATTTTTTATGTGTATTACCATGTCATTTGCAAATAGTAACTGTTTCTTCTTCTTTATCAATATAGATGCCTCTTATTTCTTTTTCTTGTCTTACTGCAGTGGCTAAGACTTCCCACACTATTTTGAACAAAAGTGGTGAGAGTGAAAATTCCTGATCTTATAGGAGAAGCTGACATTTTTTACCATTGAGTATAATCTTAGTTGTGGATTTTTCATATATGGTCTTTATTATGTTGAGATATTCTCCCTCCAATCTCACTTTGTTGGGCTTAATTTAACCCCATAAATGGATGTTGAATTTTTTCAAATATTCTTCCTGCATCTGTTGTGATGATCATAGCATTTTATACTTTGTTGATGCGTTTTGTGATGTTGATTGATTGGTAAATATTAAACGATTCTTTCATCCCCAGAATAAATCCCACTTATCAGGGTAAATGGTCTTTTTAATATGTTGTGTGGGATTTGCTAATATTTTTAGAATTTTTGCTCATCTATGTTTATCAGGGAAATTGGCCTGTAATATTTTTTGGTGTTATTTCTTTGTCTGGTTTGGGTATCAGTATAAAGATGGCCTCATAAAATGAATTTAGAACCTTTCCTTCTTCTCCTAATTTTTTGGAATACTTTGAGGAAAATATGTACTAATGCTTCTTTAAATGTTTGGTAGACTTCACCTGTGTATTAGTGATTGAAGAGAGAGTAATGGGAATTAATCAATCGGGACATTTAGTTTCTGGTAGTTTTTTTAATTACCAATCTAATATTGTCATTTGTAATTGGTCTATTCGGATTTCCTATTTCTTCCTGGTCCATTTTAAAAGATTGTATGTTTCTAGGGTTTTATTCATTTCTTCTGGGTGGTTTGTTTGTTGACATATATTTTTTCTTGTTTCTTGAGGTAGGCCTGTATTGCTGTACACTTATCTCTTAGAACTTCTTTTCCTGTATCCCAAAGATTTTGGACTCTTGTGTTTTCATTTTCATTTGTCTCCGTGTAGTTTTTTTTTATTTCTTCTTTGACTGCTTCATTGACCCATTGGTTATTTAGCACCTTTTTGTTTAGTCTCCACATGTCTGGTTTTTTTTTTTCCAGTTTTTTCTTGTAATTTATTTCTAGTATCATATGTTGTGATTAGGAATCATGCATTATATAATTTCTAGTTTCTTAAATTTATTGAGGTTTGTTTTATGGCCTAATAAATGATCTAATCTGGAGAATCTTCTGTGTGTACTTAAATGTGAATTCTGTTTCTTTTGAATGGGATATTTTGTGTATATCTGTTATCTCCCTCTGGTCTAATGTGTCACTCAAAGCCATTGTGTCCTTATTGATTTTCTGTCTGGATGATTTATCCATTGATGTAAGTGGGGTGCTAAAGTCCCCTACTGTTGTATTACAATCAATTTCTCTCCTTATATCCATTAATATTTGTATTTAGGTAATCTATTGTTGGGTACATAGATATATAATAATGATATCCTCTTGTTGGATTGATCCCTTTATCGTTACATAATGCCCTTCTCTGTCTCTTTTTGTAGTCTTTATTTTAAAGTCTATTTTGTCAGATATAAATATTGCTATCCACTTTTCTTTTTGTTTCCATTTGTATGGTGAATGTTTGTCTATCTCTTCATTTTCTGCCTGGATGTATTTTTGGGTCTGAGGTGAGTCTCTTATAAGTAGCATGTAGATGGGTCCTGATTTTTTGTCCAACCCACCACCATATGTCTTTTGATTAGAGCATTTATCTATCTATATTTAAAGTAATTATTGATAGGTATGTACTTACTGCCATTTTGTTATTTGTTTTCAGTGTCTTTTGTAGTTCTTCTTTGTTCCTTTCTTCTCTTACTCTCTTTGTGATTGATGAGTTTCCATAGTGTTATGCTTGAGTTTCTTTTTATCTTTTGTGTATCTATTATATGAATGGGTTTGTGGTTCCCATAGTTTCCATATATAACATCCTAAGTAAATAGCAATCTATGCTACTTTGATGGTCATTTAAGTTCATACATGTTTTAAAAAAAAACAAAAAAAACCTGAACAAACAAAATTCTTTTTCTTTTTTCCCTTCTCTTCCCTTTATACTCTTTCCTCCATGATAGATAGATAACTATATCTATATCTATATCTATCTATATCTATATCTATCTTTTTATTCATGATTTCATTATGTCTAATTATGGCCATTTCTTTTCCACTTAAAGAAGTTTCTTTAACGTTTCTTATAAGGCTGATTTAGTGGTGATAAATTCCTTTACCTTGTGTTTGTCTAGGAAACTCTGTTTTTCAAATCTGAGTGATAAACTTGCAAGGTAGAATATTCTTGGTTGGAGGTTTTTTTTTTTTTTTTTTTTTTTTTTTTTTTTTTTAACTTTCAGCATTTTGAACATATCAGGCCACTCATCTTCTGGCCTTCAAAGTTTCTGTGGAAAAATTACCTGACAGCCTCATAGGTTTTCTTTTTATTTTTTTTCTCATAGGTTTTTCTTTGTGGGTAGCTCTTGTTTCTCTCTTGCTCTTTTTAAGATTCTCTCTTTAATCTTTAAACTTTGATATTTTAATTATTATGTATCATGGTGTGGATCTCTTTGGGTTCATCTTGTTTGGAACTCTCTGTGGTTCTTGGATTTGTATGTCTATTTTCCTTCCCTAGGTTAGGGAAGTTTCTAGGTTTTTTTAAATTTTTTTTTCATATAAAAAGTAATTTATTTTCTTACAAAGTAAACAAAACAAACAAACAAACAAAAAACCCCAAACCCTCCCATGTGTCCTTTTATCTCTTATGATAAGGGTATATTTAAACATCTAGTTATTATTTTTCATGTAAGTTTTCTATATCATTCTCTCTCTTCTTCTCCTGGGACCCCTATAATTCAGTTGTTTTTTCACTTGATGTTGCCAAGAAATCTCTTGTTGATTAAGAAATCTCTTAATCTATGATCATTTTTAAAATTCTTTTCTCTTTTTGCTATTCTAATTGTGAGTTTGTTACTTCCCTGTCTTTCAGATTGCTGTTATATTTTTTGCATCCTTTAACCTACTGTTGATTTCCTCTGTTTTATTTTAAATTCCAGTTATTGTATTCTTTAAATCCACTTTGTTCTTTTTGATATTTTCTATCTTCTTATTGAAAGTCTCACTGAGTTCTTCCACTTCTGTAGCCTGGTATCATTATAATTTCTAGTTTAAATATTCTATCAGGCATATTGCTTATCTGTGTTTAATTTAGTTATTTTTCTGTTGTGTTTTCTTGTTCTTTCTTTTTTTTTGGCAATCTTTTTTTTTTTAAATTTTTTATTTTTTATAAACATATATTTTTAACCCCAGGGGTACAGGTCTATGAATCACCAGGTTTACACACTTCACAGCACTCACCAAAGCACATACCCTCCCCAATGTCCATAATCCCATCCCCTTCTCCCAAACCCCCTCCCCCCAGCAACCCTCAGTTTGTTTTGTGAGATTAAGAGTCACTTATGGTTTGTCTTGTTCTTTCTTTTAAGGAATATTCCTCTGTCTCTGCATTTTACTCAGCTTTCTGTATTTGTATCTATGGATTAGGCAGAAAGACTACTTCTTCTAAACTTGGTGGAATGGTCTTGCGTATGGTGTCCTGTATGTAGACTATGTGTTTGGTGACTTTTTTGGGGTGGCTGGATATATGGCTTTGTATACTTGTTACTCTTTTAAACCACAACTTTTTACAGAATAAAGAAATAAGAGGAAGAAGAGGAAGAGAAAGAAGAAGAGAAGAGGAGGAAGAAAATGAAGAAGAAGAAAAGAAGATAATAAAATGAAAGAAGAAGAATAGAAGATATAAAATAAAAGGAAAAAAGAAAATGAAACAAAACAAAAAAGAACAAAAATAAAAACAAGACAAGACAAATGAAAGAATAAAATAAAAATAAAGTAAATTTGTTGGGGCGCCTGGGTGGCTCAGTGTGTTAAGCCGCTGCCTTCGGCTCAGGTCATGATCTCAGGGTCCTGGGATCGAGTCCCGCATCGGGCTCTCTGCTCAGCAGGGAGCCTGCTTCCCTCTCTCTCTCTCTCTGCCTGCCTCTCCATCTACTTGTGATTTCTCTCTGTCAAATAAATACATAAAATCTTTAAAAAAAATAAAGTAAATTTGTAAATAAAAAAATGATGCTTATTTTCTGTGCCCTAGCACCACAGGGGCTGGTGTGGACTTGTGGACCTGGAGTCACTGAAGTCACTAGCTCACTGTTACATGAGCCCTATTTTGTTTTGAGGAGAAAGAGAAAGTGTCCATGCAGCTCCTTGGCTCTTTTAAACCATGGATTTTTTTTTTTTCCTGTGTCGCAGCATGATGTGAGCTGGTGTGAGCTTGTAGATCCTGGGTTTGCTGAGGTCGCAAGATCAGTGTGATGACAAGTACATCTGTAATGGTGTCCAGACTTTGCTCCAGTTTAGGCTTTTATGGTGGAGTAGGAATGTAAACCCTGTCATTCTACAGTTCCTCTGACATGCACAGCAACCCCACAGTTCCTTAGCTGCTTGGCAGAGTCTAGTGTTATCTGTATTATGTGCTAGCTGCTTTTTATTTTATTTATTTACTTACTTATTATTTTTTTATTCTGAGAGAGCTAATCAGCTTTTGTTGAGATATATGTAGATAACAGAATGAAACATCTAGAAAGCAGACTAGAAAGCAAAACTAGCTTATCACAAGGGGTTTAGTATTTGCTTTATCCTCATAAATCCCCTGCTTACAATATCCTATTTTCTAGGTGACCATAGTAATATCCTGAATTGATATAGCAATTTATTTTATTTTATTTTTTTACTGTGTAATATTAGTCACCATAAAGTACATCATTAGTTTTTGATGTAGTGTTCCATAATCCATTGCTTGCATATAATAGACAGTGCTCCATGCAATTGATACCCTCCTTAATACCTATCTCCAGGCCAACCAACACCCCCAACCCCACCCTTCCAAAACTCTCAGTTTGTTTCCTGGAGTCCATAGTCCCTCATGGTTCATCACCCATTCCTATTCTCCCACTTCATTTTTCCTTTCCTTCTCCTAATGTCCTCCACATTATTAGTTATGTTCCACACATAAGTGAAACCATATAATTGACTTTCACTGTTTGACTTATTTCACTTAGCACACTCTCCTCTAGTCCCATCCAAGTTGATGCAAAACTTGGGTATTCATCCTTTCTGAAGGGTGAGTAAAATTCCATTGTATATATGGAACATATCTCTATCCATTCCCCTGATGAAGGGCATCTTGACTCTTTCCACCTTTTGAAACCAAAGATTTTTTTTTCCCTATGCCCAAGGACAGAGGTATCTATTCTTAAGCACTTAGTACTATTCCTTCCTGTTGTCATTCATAGTGTTGGGGATGGGTATTTCATTTGGTACTGTGCCTCCATCTCTGGTTTCTCTTGCTGTTGTTTCAATCTTTGGTTGTTCAGAAGTTCTTCAGTCAGGCAGTTCTTATTCAGGAGGAATTGTTCTATAAGTAGGTATAGTTTGGTGTCTTCCATGGATGAGTTGTGTTCAAGGTCTTCTTATGTTGTGACCTTGGACCAGAACCTATTTCTGAGTTTCCTATTCTATTTCATTGATCTATTTGTCTTTTGTTCCCCCAATATCACAATGTCTTCATTACTGTAGTGTTATGTCTTGAATTCAGGTAGCGTCAGTTCTTCAACTTCATTCTTCTTCAATATGGTGTTGGCTATTCTGAATCTTTTGCTTCACAATACAAACTTTACAATCAATTTGTCAATATCCACAAAATAACTTGTTGGGATTTTGATCATTGCCTAGGAAAGTTTTCTTGGACTACTAGAATTTCCAAGGTAAGACAATGAGATAGAGCCAAGGATAATCTTAACCTTTTCTAGAAGGAAAGGGAAAGATTATTTATGGAGATATAAATATGGGTGAAGATGTCGTGGATTTAAGATTTTCAATATCATTTTCCTTTGATAGCTTTCTTGATAATCTTTGGTTACTAAGCCCACAATTCCTACATACATTGCTGGTAGGAAGCCAAATCGGTTTTTTTTTTTTTTGGTATTGTTTTTGTTTTTAATGTAAGCTCTATGCCCAATGTGGGGCTTAACTCATAACACCAAGATGAAGACACATGTTATGTCTTTGAGCATTTTGAATTTGTTGAGACTTCTTTTATGGCTTAATATGTGATCTATTCTGGAGAACGTTCCATGTGCTCTTGAAAAGAAAGGGTATTCTGCTTTTTTAAGTTGCAATATTCTGAATATATTTGTTAAATCATCTGATCCAGTGTGTCATTCAAAGCTAATATTTCCCTATTGATTTCTTGCTTAGAAAATGTGTTCATTGATGTCAGTGGGGGTGTTAAAGTCCTCTACTGTTATCATATTATTATTTATTAGTTCCTTTATGTTCGTTGTGAACTGTTTTATGTATTCGGGTCCTCCCATGTTGGATGCATAAATATTTACAATTGTTATATCTACTGCTTTTTTTTCTTTTTTTACAATTGTTATATCTCCTTGTTGGATTGTCCCCTTTATTATTATATAGAGAACTTCTTTGTCTCTTGTTACACTCTTTGCTTTAAAATCCAGTTTTTCAGGCACCTAGGTGGCTCATTGGGTTAAGCCTCTACCTTTGGCGCAGGTCATGATCCCAGAGTCCTGGGATTGAGCCCCGCATCAGGCTCCTTGCTCATCAGGGAGCCTGCTTCCTCCTCTCTCTCTCTGTGATCTCCATCTGTCAAATAAATAAATTTAAAAAATATTTAAAAAATAAAATCTTGTTTTTCCAATATCAGTGTTGCTACTCTTATTTTTAAATTTTTTTTATTTCTTTTGATGGCTGCATAGTATTCCATTGTGTATATATACCACATCTTCTTGATCCATTCATCTGTTGATGGACATCTAGGTTCTTTCCATAGTTTGGCTATTGTGGACATTGCTGCTATAAACATTTGGGTGCACATGCCCCTTCAGATCACTACGTTTGTATCTTTAGGGTAAATACCCAGTAGTGCAATTGCTGGGTCATAGGGTAGTTCTATTTTCAACATTTTGAGGAACCTCCATGCTGTTTTCCAGAGTGGTTGCACCAGCTTGCATTCCCACCAACAGTGTAGGAGGGTTCCCCTTTCTCCGCATCCTCGCTTTCTGTCACTTTCTGACTTGTTAATTTTAGCCATTCTGACTGGTGTTAGGTGGTATCTCATTGTGGTTTTGATTTGTATTTCCCTGATGCCGAGTGATGTGGAGCACTTTTTCATGTGTCTGTTGGCCATCTGGATGTCTTCTTTGCAGAAATATCTGTTCATGTCTTCTGCCCATTTCTTGATTGGATTATTTGTTCTTTGGGTGTTGAGCTTGGTAAGTTCTTTATAGATTTTGGACACTAGCCCTTTATCTGATATGTCATTTGCAAATATCTTCTCCCATTCTCTCAGTTGTCTTTTGGTTTTGTTAACTGTTTCCTTAGCTGTGCAAAAGCTTTTGATCTTGATGAAGTCCCAATAGTTCATTTTTGCCCTTGTTTCCCTTCCCTTTGTCGTTGTTCCTAGGAAGATGTTGCTGCGGCTGAGGTCGAAGAGGTTGCTGCCTGTGTTCTCCTCAAGGATTTTGATGGAGTCCTTTCTCAAATTGAGGTCCTTCATCCATTTTGAGTCTATTTTCATGTGTGGTGTAAGGAAATGGTCCAGTTTCATTTTTCTACATGTGGCTGTCCAATTTCCCCAAAACCATTTATTGAAGAGGCTGTCTTTTTTCCATTGGACATTCTTTCCTGCTTTGTCGAAGATGAGTTGACCATAGAGTTGAGGGTCTATTTCTGGGCTCTCGATTCTGTTCCATTGATCTATGTGTCTGTTTTTGTGCCAGTACCATGCTGTCTGATGACAGCTTTGTAATAGAGCTTGAAGTCTGGAATTGTGATGCCACAAAATTTGGCTTTCTTTTTCAATATTCCTTTGGCTATTCGAGGTCTTTTCTGGTTCCATATAAATTTTAGCGTTATTTGTTCCATTTCTTTGAAAAAAATGGGTGGTATTTTGATAGGAATTGCATTAAATGTGTAGATTGCTTTAGGTAGCATAGACATTTTCACAATATTTGTTCTTCCAACTCAGAAGCATGGACCATTTTTCCATTTCTTTGTGTCTTCCTCAATTTCTTTCATGAGTACTTTTTGGGTTTCTGAGAATAGATTCTTTGCCTCTTTGGCTGGGTTTATTCCTAGGTATCTTATGGTTTTGGGTGCAATTGTAAATGGGATAGACTCCTTAATTTCTCTTTCTTCTGTCTTGTTGTTGGTGTAGAGAAAAGCAACTGATTTCTGTGCATTGATTTTATATCCCGACACTTTACTGAATTCCTGTACAAGTTCTAGCAGTTTTGGAGTGGACTCTTTTGGGTTTTCCACTTATAGTATCATAACATCTGTGAAGAGTGGTAGTTTGACTTCTTCTTTGCCAATTTGGATGCCTTTAATTTCCTTTTGTTGTCTGATTGCTGAGGCTAGGACCTCTAGTACTATGTTGAATAGCAGTGGTGATAATGGACATCCCTGCCGTGTTCCTGACCTTAGCGGAAAAGCTTTCAGTTTTTCTCCATTGAGAATGATATTTGCGGTGGGTTTTTCATAGATGGCTTTGATAATATTGAGGTATGTGCCCTCGATCCCTACACTTTGAAGAGTTTTGATCAGGAAGGGATGCTGTACTTTGTCAAATGCTTTTTCAGCATCTATTGAGAGTATCATATGGTTCTCGTTCTTTCTTTTATTAATGTGTTGTATCACATTGATTGATATGTGGATGTTGAACCAACCTTGCAGCCCTGGAATAAATCCCACTTGGTCATGGTGAATGATCCTTTTGGCTAGTATTTTGGTGAGAATTTTCGCTTCTGTGTTCATCATCTGTGCACCTCATTAATAGCTTTTTTGATTTCAACTTGGTTAGATTTTAGTTCTTTTATTTCTCCAGAAAGAGTTTTTATATCTTCTGAGAGAGTTTCTCTAATATTTCCCATGTCTCTTTCAAGCCTGGCTAGAACCTTGAGAATCATCATTCTGAACTCTAGATCTGACATATTCCCAATGTCTGTATTGATTAGGTCCCTAGCCTTCAGTACTGCCTCTTGTTCTTTTTTTTGTGGTGAATTTTTCCGCCTTTTCCGCCCTTTCATTTTGTCCAGATAAGAGTATATGAAGGAGCAAGTAAAATACTAAAAGGGTGGCAAAGACTGCAGGAAAATACGCTTTAACCAAATCAGAGGAGACCCCAAATTTTGGGGGGGGGGAGGAGAAAGGGGATAAAAAGAAGTTCAGAAAAAAAAAACAATTAAAAAAAGAAAACTAATAAAGAAAAGATATAAAAAATTAAAAATATATATATATAAATTAGATAAACTAGTTAAAAAATGTTAAAAAAGAAAAGGGTAAAAGTTAAAAATAATTTAGCAGAAGAAGAAAAAAAAATTGAAAAAAAAATTAACTGCAAGACTAAAGAATCATGGGCAGAAAGCCATGAGTTCAGTGCTTTGCTTTCTCCTCCTCTGGAATTCCGCTGCTCTCCTTGGTATTGAAACTGCATTCCTTGGTAAGTGAACTTGGTCTTGGCTGGATTTCTTGTTGATCTTCTGGGGGAGGGGCCTGTTGTAGTGATTCTCAAGTGTTTTTGCCCCAGGCGTAATTGCACTGCCCTTACCAGGGGCAAGTCTGAGTAATCCCTTCGGGTTTGCTTTCGGGAGCTTTTGTTCCCTGAGCACTTTCCGTAGAGTTCTGGAGGACAGGAATGAAAATGGTGGCCTCCCAGTCTCCGGCACAGGGGAGCCGAGAGCTCAGGGCCCCACTCCTTAGTGCACCCTCAGAGAATATTGCCCAATCACTCCCGTCACCCTGGTCTCCAGCCACAATCAGAGCTCACCCAGCCTGCGACCAGTTCAAGGTAACCCCAAGCTGAGAACTCACTTCTCGGCTCTGTCTCTGTAGCCAGCTCCCCCATTCTAATACCTGCAAACCCTGTGACACTCAGACACCCCCTATCCTTCTGTGACCCTGTGGGACCTGGGGCCACACTGACCCCGCATGGGCTTCACCCCGGTTTAGCCTCTGAAGTGATGTCCCTCAGCGGAACAGACTTTTAAAAGTCCTGATTTTGTGCTCCGTTGCTCTGCCTATTGCTGGGAGCCAGACCCTCCCCCTGCGGTCTATCTTCCCATCGCTTTGGATTCACTTCTCCGCCAGTCCTACCTTTCAGAGAGTGGTTGATTTTCTGTTTCTAGAATTGCTGTTTTTCTTCTCTTCAATCCCCCGTTGGATTTGTAGGGGTGTGCAATGTTTAGATAAGCTATCTAGCTGATCTCCTGCTACCTGATATAGTCTCAACCTGTTACTTCTCCGCCATCTTTACTCCTCTCCCACTACTCTTATTTTTGACATTCATTTGCATGATAAATGTTTCTTTGTTCCCTCACGTTCAATCTGCAAGTGTCTTCATAAACATATATTTTTATCCCCAGGGGTACAGGTCTGTGAATCACCAGGTTTACACACTTCACAGCACTCACCAAAGCACATACCATCCCCAATGTCCATAATCCCATCCCCTTCTCCCAAACCCCCTCCCCCCAACAACCCTCAGTTTGTTTTGTGAGATTAAGAGTCACTTATGGTTTGTCTCCCTCCCAATCCCATCTTGTTTCATTTAATCTTCTCCTACCCACTTAAGCCCCCATGTTGCATCACCACTTCCTCATATCAGGGAGATCATATGATAGTTGTCTTTCTCTGCTTGACTTATTTCGCTAAGCATGATACGCTCTAGTTCCATCCATGTTGTCGCAAATGGCAAGATTTCATTTCTTTTGATGGCTGCATAGTATTCCATTGTGTATATATACCACATCTTCTTGATCCATTCATCTGTTGATGGACATCTAGGTTCTTTCCATAGTTTGGCTATTGTGGACATTGCTGCTATAAACATTCGGGTGCACGTGCCCCTTTGGATCGCTACGTTTGTATCTTTAGGGTAAATACCCAATAGTGCAATTGCTGGGTCATAGGGCAGTTCTATTTTCAACATTTTGAGGAACCTCCATGGTGTTTTCCAGAGTGGCTGCACCAGCTTGCATTCCCACCAACAGTGTAGGAGGGTTCCCCTTTCTCCGTATCCTCGCCAGCATCTGTCATTTCCTGACTTGTTGATTTTAGCCATTCTGACTGGTGTGAGGTGATATCTCATTGTGGTTTTCATTTGTATTTCCCTGATGCCGAGTGATATGGAGCACTTTTTCATGTGTCTGTTGGCCATCTGGATGTCTTCTTTGCAGAAATGTCTGTTCATGTCCTCTGCCCATTTCTTGATTGGATTATTTGTTCTTTGGGTGTTGAGTTTGCTAAGTTCTTTATAGATTCTGGACACTAGTCCTTTATCTGATATGTCGTTTGCAAATATCTTCTCCCATTCTGTCAGTTGTCTTTTGATTTTGTTAACTGTTTCCTTTGCTGTGCAAAAGCTTTTGATCTTGATGAAATCCCAATAGTTCATTTTTGCCCTTGCTTCCCTTGCCTTTGGCATTGTCCCTAGGAAGATGTTGCTGCGGCTGAGGTCGAAGAGGTTGCTGCCTGTGTTCTCCTCAAGGATTTTGATGGAATCCTTTTGCACATTGAGGTCCTTCATCCATTTTGAGTGTATTTTTGTGTGTGGTGTAAGGAAATGGTCCAATTTCATTTTTCTGCATGTGGCTGCCCAATTTTCCCAACACCATTTATTGAAGAGGCTGTCTTTTTTCCATTGGACATTCTTTCCTGCTTTTCGATGATTAGTTGACTGTAGAGTTGAGGGTCTATTTCTGGGCTCTCTATTCTATTCCATTGATCTATGTGTCTGTTTTTGTGCCAGTACCATGCTGTCTTGATGATGACAGCTTTGTAATAGAGCTTGAAGTCCGGAATTGTGATGCCACCAACGTTGGCTTTCTTTTTCAATATCCCTTTGGCTATTCGAGGTCTTTTCTGGTTCCATATAAATTTTAGAATTATTTGTTCCATTTCTTTGAAAAAGATGGATGGTACTTTGATAGGAATTGCATTAAATGTGTAGATTGCTTTAGGTAGCATAGACATTTTCACAATATTTATTCTTCCAATCCAGGAGCATGGAACATTTTTCCATTTCTTTGTGTCTTCCTCAATTTCTTTCAGGAGTACTTTATAGTTTTCTGAGTATAGATTCTGTGCCTCTTTGGCTAGGTTTATTCCTAGGTATCTTATGGTTTTGGGTGCAATTGTAAATGGGATTGACTCCTTAATTTCTCTTTTCTGTCTTGCTGTTGGTGTGGAGAAATGCAACTGATTTCTGTGCATTGATTTTATATCCCGACACTTTACTGAATTCCTGTACAAGTTCTAGCAGTTTTGGAGTGGACTCTTTTGGGTTTTCCACATATAGTATCATATCATCTGTGAAGAGTGATAATTTGACTTCTTCTTTGCCGATTTGGATGCCTTTAATTTCCTTTTGTTGTCTGACTGTTGAGGCTAGGACCTCTAGTACTATGTTGAATAGCAGTGGTGATAATGGACATCCCTGCCGTGTTCCTGACCTTAGCGGAAAAGCTTTCAGCTTTTCTCCATTGAGAATGATATTTGCGGTGGGTTTTTCATAGATGGCTTTGATGATATTGAGGTATGTGCCCTCGATCCCTACACTTTGAAGAGTTTTGATCAGGAAGGGATGCTGTACTTTGTCAAATGCTTTTTCAGCATCTATGGAGAGTATCATAGGGTTCTTGTTCTTTCTTTTATTGATGTGTTTATCACATTGACTGATTTGCGGATGTTGAACCAACCTTGCAGCCCTGGAATAAATCCCACTTGGTCGTGGTGAATAATCCTTTTAATGTACTGTTGAATCGTATTGGCTAATATTTTGTTGAGTATTTTCGCATCTGTGTTCATCAAGGATATTGGTCTATAGCTCTCTTTTTTGATGGGATCCTTGTCTGGTTTTGGGATCAAGGTGATGCTGGCCTCATAAAATGAGTTTGGAAGTTTTCCTTCCATTTCTATTTTTTGGAACAGTTTTAGGAGAATAGGAATTAGTTCTTCTTTAAATGTTTGGTAGAATTCCCCCGGGAAGCCGTCTGGCCCTGGGCGTTTGTTTGTTTGAGATTTTTAATGACTGTTTCAATCTCCTTACTGGTTATGGGTCTGTTCAGGCTTTCTATTTCTTCCTGGTTCAGGTGTGGTATTTTATATGTTTCTAGGAATGCATCCATTTCTTCCAGATTGTCAAATTTATTGGCATAGAGTTGTTCATAGTATGTTCTTATAATAGTTTGTATTTCTTTGGTGTTAGTTGTGATCTCCCCTCTTTCATTCATGATTTTATTTATTTGGGTCCTTTCTCTTTTCTTTTTGATAAGTCTGGCCAGGGGTTTATCAATTTTATTAATTCTTTCAAAGAACCAGCTCCTAGTTTCGTTGATTTGTTCTATTGTTTTTTGGTTTCTATTTCATTGATTTCTGCTCTGATCTTTATGATTTCTCTTCTTCTGCTGGGCTTAGGGTTTCTTTTTGTTCTTTCTGCAGCTCCTTTAGGTGTAGGATTAGGTTGTATACCTGAGACCTTTCTTGTTTCTTGAGAAAGGCTTGTACCGCTATATATTTTCCTCTCAGGACTGCATTTGTTGCGTCCCACAGATTTTGAACCATTGTATTTTCATTATCATTTGTTTCCATGATTTTTTTTCAATTCTTCTTTAATTTCCTTGTTGACTCATTCATTCTTTAAAAGGATGCTGTTTAGTCTCCATGCATTTGGGTTCTTTCCAAACTTCCTTTTGTGGTTGAGTTCTAGCTTTAGAGCATTGTGGTCTCAAAATATGCAGGGAATGATCCCAATCTTTTGATACCGGTTGAGTCCTGATTTAGGACCGAGGATGTGATCTATTCTGGAGAATGTTCCATGTGCACTAGAGAAGAATGTGTATTCTGTTGCTTTGGGATGAAATGTTCTGAATATATCTGTGATGTCCATCTGGTCCAGTGTGTCCTTTAAGGCCTTTATTTCCTTGCTGATCTTTTGCTTGGATGACCTGTCCATTTCAGTGAGGGGAGTGTTAAAGTCCCCTACTATTATTGTATTATTGTTGATGTGTTTCTTTGATTTTGTTATTAATTGGTTTATATAGTTGGCTGCTCCCACGTTGGGGGCATAGATATTTAAAATTGTTAGATCTTCTTGTTGGACAGACCCTTTGAGTATGATATAGTGTCCTTCCTCATCTCTTATTATAGTCTTTGGCTTAAAATCTAATTGATCTGATATAAGGATTGCCACTCCTGCTTTCTTCTGATGTCCATTAGCATGGTAAATTCTTTTCCACCCCCTCACTTTAAATCTGGAGGTGTCTTCGGGCTTAAAATGAGTTTCTTGGAGGCAACATATAGATGGGTTTTGTTTTTTTATCCATTCTGATAGCCTGTGTCTTTTGACAGGGGCATTTAGCCCATTCACATTCAGGGTAACTATTGAGACATATGAATTTAGTGCCATTGTATTGCCTGTAAGGTGACTGTTACTGTATATGGTCTCTGTTCCTTTCTGATCTCCCACTTGTAGGCTCTCTCTTTGCTTAGAGGACCCCTTTCAATATTTCCTGTAGAGCTGGTTTAGTGTTTGCAAATTCTTTCAGTTTTTGTTTGTCCTGGAAGCTTTTAATCTCTCCTTCTATTTTCAATGATAGCCTGGCTGGATATAGTATTCTTGGCTGCATGTTTTTCTCGTTTAGTGCTCTGAAAATATCATGCCAGCTCTTTCTGGCCTGCCAGGTCTCTGTGGATAAGTCAGCTGCCAATCTAATATTTTTACCATTGTATGTTACAGACTTCTTTTCCCGGGCTGCTTTCAGGATTTTCTTTTTGTCACTGAGACTTGTAAATTTTACTATTAGGTGACGGGGTGTGGGCCTATTCTTATTGATTTTGAGGGGCGTTCTCTGAACCTCCTGAATTTTGATGCTCGTTCCCTTTGCCATATTGGGGAAATTCTCCCCAATAATTCTCTCCAGTATACCTTCTGCTCCCCTCTCTCTTTCTTCTTCGTCTGGAATCCCAATTATTCTAATGTTGTTTTGTCTTATGGAGTCACTTATCTCTCGAATTCTCCCCTCGTGGTCCAGTAGCTGTTTGTCCCTCTTTTGCTCAGCTTCTTTATTCTCTGTCATTTGGTCTTCTATATCACTAATTCTTTCTTCTGCCTCATTTATCCTAGCAGTGAGAGCCTCCATTTTTGATTGCACCTCATTAATAGCTTTTTTGATTTCAACTTGCTTAGATTTTAGTTCTTTTATTTCTCCAGAAAGTGCTTTTATATCTCTCGAGAGGGTTTCTCTAATATCTTCCATGCCTTTTTCGAGCCCGGCTAGAACCTTGAGAATTGTCATTCTGAACTCTAGATCTGACATATTACCAATGTCTGTATTGATTAGGTCCCTAGCCTTCAGTACTGCCTCTTGTTCTTTTTTTGTGTGTTGAATTTTTCCGTCTTGTCATTTTGTCCAGATAAGAGTATACGAAGGAGCAAGTAAAATATTAAAAGGGTGGCAACAACCCCAGGAAAATATGCTTTAACCAAATTAGAAGAGATCCCAAATCGTGAGGGGGGAGAAAGGGGATAAAAAGAGGTTCAAAAAGGAAGAAAGAAAAAAAAAAGGAAAAAGAAAAGAAAAGAAAAGAATTAAAAAAGGAAAACAAATAAGAGAATATAAAAAAGAAAAAATATATATATTAGATAAACTAGTTAAAAAACGTTAAAAAAGAAAAACGTAAGAGTTAAAAAAAAAATTTTACCAGAAGGCGAGAAAAAAAAAACAAAAAATGAAAAAGAAAAAAATTAAATTAACTGCAAGACTAAAAAAAATCACAGGGAAAAAGCCATGAGTTCCGTGCTTTGCTTTCTCCTCCTCTGGAATTCTGCTGCTCTCCTTGGTATTGAAACCGCACTCCTTGCTAGGTGAACTTGGTCTCGGCTGGATTTCTTGTTGATCTTCTGGGGGAGGGGCCTGTTGTAGTGATTCTCAAGTGTCTTTGCCCCAGGCGGAATTGCACCGCCCTTATCAGGGGCTGGGGTGAGTAATCCGCTCGGGTTTGCTTTCAGGAGCTTTTGTTCCCTGAGCGCTTTCCGTAGAGTTTCGGAGGACGGGGAATGCAAATGGCGGCCTCCTGGTCTCCGGCCCGGAGGAGCCGAGAGCCCGGGGCCCCACTCCTCAGTGCGCCCTCAGAGAACAGCGCCCAGTTACTCCCGTCTGCCTGACCTCCGGCCGCGCTCCGAGCTCACCGAGCCTGCGACCGGTTCAAGGTAACACCGAGCTGTGAGCTTACTGTCGGCTCTGTCTCTGTAGCCGGCTTTCCCGTTCCAATACCCGCAAGCTCTGTGACACTCAGACACCCCCGATCCTTCTGTGACCCTGCGGGACCTGAGGCCACGCTGACCCCGCGTGGGCTTCGCCCCGGTTTAGCCTCTGGAGCGATGTCCCTCAGCGGAACACACTTTTAAAAGTCCTGATTTTGTGCGTCGTTGCTCCGCCGCTTGCCGGGAGCCGGCCCCTCCCCCCGGGGTCTATCTTCCCGTCGCTTTGGATTCACTTCTCCGCCGGTCCTACCTTTCAGAAAGTGGTTGTTTTTCTGTTTCCAGAATTGCTCTTCTTCTCTTCGATCTGCCGATGGATTTTCTGGTGTTTGCAATCTTTAGATAAGCTATCTAGCTGATCTCTGGCTAGCTGAAGTAGTCTCAGCCTGCTACTTTCCGCCATCTTGACTCCTCCCTGCAAGTGTCTTCAAATCTAAAATGTGTCTCTTTTAGGCAGCATATAGATAAGTCTTGTTTTTCTAATCCATTCTGTAACCCTATGTATTTTGGTTGGAGCATTCAGTCCATTTACATTCAAAGTATTTAATGATAGATGTGTATTTATTGCCATTTTATTACTTGTTTTGTGATTATTCCTGAAGGATTTCTCTGATATTTTCTTGTCTTTCTCTTCCATCATTTGCTAGTTTTCTTTAGTGATATATTTGGATAGCTTTCTCTTTATTCTTTACATAGCTATTTGTGGTTTGTGATATATGGCTTTCATTAAGCTTATATGTAACTTCTACAAAGAGCAGACTGTATTAGGTTGATGGTCACCTAAGTTTGAACCCATTCTTTTTTCCTCTCTGCCCCATGTTTTAGGTATATGTTATTCTATTTTATATTTTTTTTAGTTCTTTGATTGATTCTTCACGATTCCTCATTTTTAGTGCTTTTGTGTTTCTTGCCTCCATACTATCATTTTTGGTCTCTCTTTTCCACTCAAATTGTCCGTATTATTATTTCTTGCATGGCCAGTTTCATGGATATGAACTCTTTATTTTTTGTTTGTCTGGGAAACTCTATCTCTCATGTTCTGAATGATGGTCTTGCTTGTTAGAATATCTTTGGATATAGATTTTTCCCATTTGACACGTTGACTATATCATGACATTCCTTTCTGGCTTGGAAAGTTCCTGCTGAAAAATCTGCTGCTAGTCTTTTAGAGTTTCTATTATATGTTACTGTCTTCTTTTGTCTTACTGCTTTTAAAATTTTTTCTTCTCATTGTATTTTGCAAATTTAATTACAGTATGTCTTCTTGGTCTGCTTTTGTTGGTTTCATTGGGAGTTTTCTGTGTCTCCTGGATCTGGATATCTGTCTCCTCCCCAGATTAAGGTAGTTTTTTTGTATTATTTCTTCAAATAAATTCCCTGCTCCACTTTTTCTCTTCTTCTTCTGTAAATCCTATAATACTAACGTTATTAAATTTTTTTTTCTGGTAACAAAGGAGATTTTTTAAAAAATTCACTTATTATTTTTTTTAATTTCAGTGTTCCAGAATTCATTGTTTATGCACCACACCCAGTGCTCCATGCAATATGTGCCCTCCACAATATGTGCCCTCCATAATACCCACCACCAGGTCACCCAGCCTCTCACCCCCACCCCCCAAAACCCTCAGTTTGTTCTCAGAGGCCACAGTCTCTCGTGGTTTGTCTCCCCCTCCAATTTCTCCCAACTCCCTTCTCCTCTCCATCTCCCCATGACCTCTGTGTTATTCCTTATGATCCACAAATAAGTGAAACCATATGATAATTGACTCTCTCTGCTTGACTTATTTCACTCAGCATAATCTCTTCCAGTCCCATCCATGTTGATACAAAAGTTGGGTATTCATCCTTTCTGATGGAGGCATAATACTCCATAGTATATACGGACCATATCTTTATCCATTCATCCGTTTGAAGGACATCTTGGTTCTTTCCACAGTTTGGCGACCGTGGCCATTGCTGCTATGAACATTTGGGTACAGATGGCTCTTCTTTTCACTACATCTGTACCTTTAGGGTAAATACCCAATAGTACAATTGCAGGGTCATAGGGAAGCTCTATTTTTATTTCTTAAGCAATCTCCATGCTATTTTCCAAAGTTGCTGCACCAACTTGCATTCCCACCAACAGTGTAAGAGGGTTCCCCTTTCTCCACATACTCTCCAATACATGTTGTTTACTGTCTTGTTAATTTTGGCCATTCTAACTGTTTTTAGGTGGTATCTCAGTGTGGTTTTGATTTGAATCTCCCTGATGGCTAATGATGATGAATATTTTTTTCATGTTTCTGTTAGCCCTTTGTATGTCTTCTTTGGACAAGTGTCTGTTCAAGTCTCTGCCCATTTTTTTGATGTGATTATCTGTTTAGTGTGTGCTGAGTTTGAGGAGTTCTTTATAGATCTTGGATATCAGCCCTTTGTCTGTACCATCATTTGCAAATATCTTCTCCCATTCCATGTGTTGCCTCTTTGTTTTGTTGATTGTTTCCTTTGCTGTGCAGAAGCTCTTTATCTTGATGAAGTCCCAAAAGTTAATTTTCGCTTCTGTTTCCTTTGCCTTTGGAGACATATCTTGAAAGAAGTTGCTGTGGCTGATGTAGAAGAGGTTACTGCTTATGTTCTCCTCTAACATTCTGATGGATTCCTGCCTCACATTGAGGTCTTTCATCCATTTCGAATTTTTCTTTGTGTATGGTGTAAGAGAATGGCTGAGTTTCATTCTTCTACACATAGCTGTCCAACTTTTCCAGCACTATTTATTGAAGAGACTGTCTTTTTTTCCCAATGTATATTTTTTCCTGCTTTGTTGAAGATTTTTTGACCATAGAGTTGAGGGTCCATATCTGGGCTCTCTCCTCTGTTCCATTGGTCTATGTGTCTGTTTTTATGCCAATACCATGCTGTCTTGGTGATCACAGCTTTGTAGTAAAGCTTAAAATCAGGCGACGTGATGTCCCCAGTTTTGTTTTTCTTTTTCAACATTTCCTTAGCAATTCAGGGTCTCTTCTGGTTCCATACAAATTTTAGGATTGTTTGCTCTAGCTCTTTGAAAAATGCCGGTGGAATTTTGATTGGAATGACATTGAAAGTATAGATTGCTCTGGGCAGTATAGACATTTTAACAATGTTTATTCTTCTGATCCATGAGCATGGAATGGTCTTCTATCTTTTTGTGTTTTCTCAATTTCTTTCATGAGTACAGTTCATGAGTATAGTTCCTTGAGTACAGATCCTTTACCTCTTTGGTTAGGTTTATTCCCAGGTATCTTATGGTTCTTGGTGCTACAGTAAATGGAATTAATTCTCTCATTTTCCTTTCTGTATTTTCATTGTTAGTGTATAAGAAAGCAACTGATTTCTGTACATTGATTTTTGTATCCTGCCACATTACTGAATTGCTGTATGAGTTCTAGTAGTTTGGGGGTGGAGTCTTTTGGGCTTTCCAATTAAAGTATCATGTTATCTGTGAAGAGAGAGAATTCATTACCAATTTGGATACCTTTTATTTCATTTGATGGAGTCACTGAGTTCTCTTACTGCATTCTCATTTTGCATACTTCTTTTTGCTCTCTTTCATTCAGATTAATTTCCATTACTCTATCTTTAATCACTACTTCATTCCTATGCTTCTTCCATTCTGTTGTCCATTCCATCAAGAATATTTTTTATTTTGTTCATTGAACCCTTTATCTCTGCTTTGTTATTCCTTATCTAGGTGTTAATGGTCTCACTGATGTCCTCACCTATTTTCTCAATTCTGAGGAGTATGCTTATGATCACTCCTTTGAATTCTCCATCAGGAATGTTACTTATACCTGTTTCATTTAGACCTCTGACCATAGCTTTGTCCTGGTCTTCATATGGGACAAATTCCTCTGTCTTTTCATTTTCTATAAGTCTCTGTGTCTGTCTCCCTGGTAGGAAAGTCCACTATGTCTCTTATTCTTGAGGGTAATGGCTTTATGAAGAAGAAGTCATGTAGTGCCCTCCAGTTTAGTGTCCTCTGTTCACCTGTGCCTGATTTTTCTAGGAGTGTCACCTATGTATGCTGTCTGTGCTCTTCTGTCGTGTCCTGGACATTTTATCTTTCAGGTTAATTGTCTGCAGAGCCTCTCATTGTGTGTTGTGGACAGTGTTTGGTCTCTGGCATGAATGTGGTTCATTTTAAGTAGGTGTGCTCTGGTCTGCTTGTGAAATGAGACCTGTCATCACTAACATTAGAACCAAGAACTTCCAAAACTCTCTGGTCAGAAGACATGGTGTGGGTAGATATTTGGGCCAGTATTCTGGGAGAGGGATCCTGCTACACTGATACTGAGGCAATTATGACTGGAAGAGCAGTTCCATTGGTGTGTGGGTGCATGGGGCTTGGTGTCAGCAAGTTAGGTAGAGAGCGTCCATGATGCACTTGTTCCCACAGGTGTTTCTGTGCTTATACCGGAAGGGTGGGGTAAGATGGCACCTGCCAGTTTCTTTGTTCCAGGAGGGGATTCTCTCCATGAACACTCTCTCTCTGGAACACACTCAAAGACAAGCAACTAATCTCTTCACTTGGTTCTCCAGATGTTCCTCAGATCATTGTTTCCATGTTGTACATCCTTGGGCTGTTTGGCCAAACTTCTCTTGAAGAGCAGCCCAATGTCCTCTGAGTTCTCCTAGAGCCAAGCACACTGACTTTTAAAACTCCAGGCTTTAAGCCTATAGGTTTCAAGAACTCATGATATTCAAGCCCTCTCATTTGCCAAGCCAACTGCTATGGGGATTTTTTTCCCTGTGCACTCCCCTGTGTGCTAGTTTGTCTCTCACCTCTTTTTTTTTTAAATTTATTTTTGATTTATTTTCAGCATAAAAGTATTCATTATTTTTGCACCACACCCAGTGCTCCATGCAATCCGTGCCCTCTATAATACCCACCACCTGGTACTCCGACTTCCCAGCCCCTGCCCCTTCAAAACCCTCAGATTGTTTTTCAGAGTCCATAGTCTTGCATGGTTCAGCTCCCCTTCCAATTTCCCCCAACTACCTTCACCTAACTCCCCATGTCCTCCATGCTATTTGTTATGCTCCACAAATAGTGAAACCATATAATTGACTCTCTCTGCTAGACTTATTTCACTCAGCATAATCTCTTCCAGTCCTGTCCATGTGGCTACAAATGTTGGGTATTTGTCTTTTCTGAAGGAGGCATAATACTCCATAGTGTATATGGACCACATCTTCATTATCCATTCATCCGTTGAAGGGCATCTTGGTTCTTTTTTTTTTAAATTAATTTATTTATTTTCATAAAAACAGTATTCATTATTTTTTCACCACCTCTTTCTGCAACTGTGGCTCCCTCCATACTGCGGCAGCCATGATCCATTTCTCTCCCAAATATTGTCTCCCTACTTCCTACGTTCTTTAATGTACCTCTTCTCTACCTTTAGTTGTGGGGTTTGTACTGCCAGTCTTCTGGTTGATTTCTGGGTCATTGGGATGATTTGATCATTATCTAGTTGTATTAATGGGATGAGACAAGACTAGGGTCCTCCTACTCCACCACCATCTTCCCCTCACTCAAGTGTAAGTTCAATTGTATTAAAAACCTGCAAAATTTTTCCAGAGCTACTTTATTATTTTGTATTCCTGCCAGGAATGTATGAAAGTATCATGGGCTTTGTACCCTCACCAGCATTTGGTATTGTCAGTTTTGTTTTGTTTTGTTTTGTTTTACATTTAAGCCATTCCAGTAAGTGCATAGTTATATCACATTGTAGCTTTAATTTACATCTCCCTAATGGGTATTTCTAATATTGAGAATCTTTCCATGCACTTTCTTTTCAGTAAAATGTCCATTCAAATACTTTGTCCATTGTTTTATTTTATTTGTTTTCTTGTAATTAAGGTTTAAGAGTATATGGTTTTTTAGTTATGATTTGATTGCTTTAATAAATATTTGTTGTATAAATTTTTTCCCAAAATGCAACTGTTTTTTCATTTTGTTAACAGTGTCTTTTGATAAAGTCCAATTTATCATTTTTTTGGTCTGTGCTTTTTGTATTCTATCTCAGAAATTGCCTAACCCAAAGTCACAAAGATTTTCTCGTATGTTTTCCCCTTGTAGAATGTAGTTTTAAGTACAATTAATTTCCATTTGTTTTTTTTTTTGTAATGTAATGCCAAGATTTATTTATTCATTGTACAAGGGAATCTAATTGTTTGGATACCATTTTTTGAAAGGACTGTTCTTTCTCCATTAAATTGGCTTGTCTCTTTAGCTAACACCAACTGACTATGTGTGTAGATCTGTTTCTGGACTCTCTGTTATGTTCCAGTAACCTATGTATGAGTTCTCTTTGTCAATACCAATGTCTTTATTGCTGTGGCTTTATAGTAAGTCTTCAAATCAGGTGTACTTACCCTTCCTATCTTTTCTGTGATTTGTATAAATTTGTAATTCTTTTTCAAAAAAAGATTGGTGTATTCTATGTTCTCTGATTTCCATATAAATTCTAGTATAGGCTTTCTAATTTTTGTGGTGTATCATGTTGACTGGTTTGTGGATATTGAACCACCCATGCAGCCCAAGAATAAAACCCACGTGGTCGTGATGAGTAATTCTTGTAATGTGCTGTTGGATTTGATTTGTTAGCTTTTTTGTTTGAGTATTTTTGCACCCAGACATTCATCAGAGATATTGCCCTGTAATTCTCCTTTTTCATGGGATCTTTGCTCGTTTTGAAATCAAGGTCACGCTGGCCTTGTAGAATGAGTCTGGAAGTTTTCTTTCCATTTCTGTTTGTTAGACTACTTTGAGAAGGATAGGTTTTAACTCTTCTTTAAATGTCTGGTAGAATTCCCCTGGGAAGCCATTTGGCTTTGTAATTTTTTTTCTTGGGAGATTTTTGATTACTGATTCTTTTTTTTTTTTCCCTGATTTTACGTTTGTTCAAATTTTTTATTTCTTGTGTTTCAGTTTTGGTAGTTTGTATGTTTCTAGGAATTTGTCCATTTCTTCCATATTGCCCAGTTCATTAGCATGCAATTTTTCATAATATTCTCTTATGATTATTTGTATTTCTATGGTGTTGTTTGTTATTGCTCCTCCTTCATTCATGATTTTATTTATTTGGGGGCCTTTCTCTTTTCTTTTTGACAAGTCTAGCCTGAGGTTTATCAATTTTGTTAATTCTTTCAAAGAACCAGCTCTTACTTCCATTGATCTGTTCTACTGGTTTTGTTTTTGTTGTTATTTGTCTCTTTTATTTTTGTTCTAATCTTTATATTATTTCCCTTCTTCTGCTGACTTTGGGTTTCATTTGCTGTTTCTTTTCTTCTTCTTAAGTGTAAGGTTAGTTTTGTATTTGAGACTTCTTTTGCTTCTGGAAGTAAGCCTGTATTGCAATATACTTCCCTCTTAGGTATGTCTTTGCTGCATCCCAAGGGTTGCGGACTGTCATGTTTTTATTTTCATTTACTTCCATGTATTTTTTTTAATTAATTTTTTATTTTTTATAAACATATATTTTTATCCCCAGGAGTACTTCCATGTATTTTTAAAAAATTTCCTGCCTGGCCCATTCATTGATTAGTAGCATGTTCTTTAACCTCCATATATTTGTTGTCTTTCCAAATTTTTTTTCTTGTGGTTGACTTCAAGTTTCATAGCATTGTGGTCTGAAAATATGTATGGTATGATCTCTATCTTTCTGTACTTGTTGAGGGCTGCTTTGTGACCCAGTATGTGATCTATTCTGGAGAATGTTCCATGTGCACTCATAAAGAATATGTATTCTGCTGCTTTAGGATGAAGTGCTCTGAACATATCTGTGAAGTCCATCTGGCCCAGTGTGTCAAAGCCATTGTGTGTGTGTGTGTGTGTGTGTGTGTGTGTGTGTGTGTGTTTATTTTCTGCTTAGATGATCCAACAAGAAAACATAACAATTATAAATATTTATGCACCCAGCATGGGAACACCCAAATACATAAGACAGTTAAAAAAAAATAAAGGAACTAATCCATAGTAATACAGTTACAACAATAGACTATAATACCACACTTACAACAGGGGCAGAACATCCAAATAGAAAATAAATAAGGAAACAATGGCTCTGAATGACACACTGGATCAAATGGACTCAACAGACATATTCAGAACACTGTATCCTAAAAGAATGCACCTTATTTTCAAGTATACATGGAACATTCTCCAGAATAGATCACACATTAGGCCACAAAAGAAGACCCAACAAACTCAAAAGACATCAGGGTTATACCATGCATTTTTTTCTGACCACAGTGCTTTGAAACTAGAAATTAACCACAAGAAAAAGTATGAAAGGACCACAAATACACGAAGGTTTAAATAATATGCTACTAATCAATGAATGGGTTAACCATGAAATCAAAGAAGAAATCAAAAAGTACCTGGAAATAAATGAAAATGAAGATACAGTGGTCTAAAACCTTTGGAATACACCAAAAGCTGTTCTAAGAGCGAAGTTTTCAACCATACAGACCTACATCAAGAAACAAGAAAAATCTCAAATAAACAACCTAAACTTACACATAAAGGAGCTAAAAAAAAAGAGAACAACAAACAAAACCAAAAATCAGCAGAAGGAAGAAAACAATAAAGATTAGAACAGTAATAAATAATATGGAAACCAAAAACAAAACAATACAGTACAGTGGATCAATGAAACCAGAGCTCTTTCTTTGAAATGATCAACAAAATTTGTTAATTTTAGCCAGATTCACAAAAAAAGAAGTAAGATTCAAATAAACAAAACCACAGATGAAGAAGGAGAAATAACAACAACCAACACCACAGAAATACAAACAATTATAAGAGATTATGAAAACCTATATGCCAGGTGCATTTGGCCTCAGCAGCTTTCAGCTCTCCAGTTCTAGACTATTATTTGGTAACCCAGAATCTAACCCATTTTCTTCAAGACTTTATTCTCATGCAAAACATTCCAATTCAGAGAACAACTCTTCATGCACTCTATTCAATACAACACTGTGTCTTCACATTTTCCTTCCCTCCTTACTTCATCATAGCAGTTCATTCATGAGTGCACTATCTTCACACCCATTCAGAAAAAACCCTCTCCTTTTTCTTTCAGAGACCTTCCTGCTCTCCAAGGACCTTGCTGCCAAAATCTATATTGAGTTCACTGAACACAAGGTCCCCATGCAAAACTATACTAGCCTTTGGGCATGCCATCAGTTTTCTGATGGTGAGCCAGGAAGTGGTCTGTTGCCTTAAATGAAACTTTCATTGCTTGTGAAGAATTGGCAGAGACATAGTCAAACAAATAAACCAGTAAATGAGACATAAATTTAAAAATATATTTTAAATATAAATTTAAATACAAATATAAGTTAATATACAAATATTATGTATTATATATATATAAGTATTATTATATATTAATATATAAATAAATAAAAATTAAATATATATTTTGAATAATATACTAAAATAGTTAATATTTCAGTTATAACCAAAATATTTGAGCAAATGCCTTGGGCTGTCACTGACATATTTTTCTGGCTTTTCCCAACAGGTTGGGTTGATACACTCTTCCAGGAATAACTTACAGAGCTCTGCTGCCTAGATATGGGACTCATCAAATTATATCAAATTCAAATTTAATTAGGTGAAGTATAGAACATTTCAGTCACCAGTCAAACTAAGGTTGAATTATTATAGATTTTGACTCTATTTTTTATTGGAGCATGCAGAGGATTTTGATAAAGCCTTCTTTTTTATTTTAATTCCACTATAGTTAAAATACAGTGTTATGTTAGTTTCAGGCATACAATATAGTGATTCAACAATTCCATACATCACTCAGTTCTCATTACTAGTGCCCTCCTCAATCTCCTTTTTCACCTATCTCCCCTACCCATCTCCCCTCTGGTAACCATCAGTTTATTCTCCATAATTAAGAGTCTGTTTCATGGTTATCTCTCTCTCTCCTTCTTTTCTTTTTCCCTTTGTTCATTTGTTTTATTTCTTAAATTCCACATAGAAGTGAAATCATATGGTATTTCTTTCTCTGACTTATTTTGCTTAGCATTATACTCTCTAGCCTCATCTATGTCATTGCAAATGACAAGATTTCATTATTTTAAATAGCTGAATAATATGTAACACTTCTTTATTCATTCATCTATTTTTTTATGATTTATTTACTTTAAAGAGATAGTGAGTGGGTGCAGGGGCAGACGGAGAGAATCCTCAAGCAGACTCCCTGCTGAATGTGGAGCTTGATGTGGGGCTCCATATCATGACCCATGAGATCGTGACCTGAGCCAAAACCAAGCCAGATGCTTAACTGAATGAGCCACCCAGGTGTCCTCATCCATTCTTCTATTGGTGAGCTGCTTCCATAGTTTGAATACTGTAACTTATGCTGTAATAAACAAAATGGTGCATGTATCCTTTTGAATTAGTGTTTATTTGTTTTGGGTAAATATCCAGTAGTGTGATTACTAGATCATTGGGTAATTTTATTTTTAACTTTTTGAGAAATCTCCATACCCTTTTCCACAGTGGCTGCACCAGTTTGAAGTTCCACCAACAGTGCAGAAAGCTTCCTTTTTGCTCCGTATCCTCACCAACACTTGTTTCTTGTGTTGTTTATTTTAGCCCTTCTGACAGTTGTAAATAATGTTTCATTGTGGTTTTGATGTACATTTCCCTGATCATGACTGATGTCGAACACCCTTTCATGTGTCTGTTGGCTATCTGGATGTCTTCTTTGGAGAAGTGTCTGTTAGTGTCTTTTGCCCATTTAAAAAAAATAGTTATCTGATTTATTTATTTTCTCCTCAGCTAGCTCTTTTCTTTTTTTCTTTTTATTATGATAAGTTAGTCACCATATAGTACATCATTAGTTTTTGATGCAGCATTCAATGATTCATTAGTTGTGTATAACACCAAGTGCTCATCACAACATGTGCCCTCTTTAATACCCATCACCCAGCTACTCCATACCCCTACTCCCCTCCCCTCTGAAACCTTTGTTTCCTGGAGTCCAGAGTCTCTTATGGTTTGTCTTCCTCCATACCGTCAGTTCTTCCTTCCTTCCCCTATTGTCCTCCATTCTATTCCTTATGTTCCATATATGAGTGAAACCATATGATAATTGTCTTTCTCTGCTTGACTTATTTCACTTAGCATAATCTCCTCCGCTCCTGTCCTTGTCAATACAAATGGTAGGTATTCATCCTTTCTGATAACTGAGTAATATTCCATTGTATATATGAACCACATCTTCTTTATCCATCCCATATCCACCTGTTGAGGGACATCTTGGCTCCTTCCACAATTTGGCTATCATGGACATTGCTGCTATGAACACTGGGGGGCATGTGCCCCTTCTTTTCACTATGTTGGTATCTTTGTGGTAAATATCTAGCAGTGCAATTGCTGGGTTTTAGGGTAGCTCTATTTTTAACTTTTTGAGGAACAGCCATACTGTTTTCCAAAGAGGCTGTACCAGCTCTTTTGTCCAGTTTTTAATTAAATTATTTGGTTTTGGGTCTTGAGTGGTATCAGTTCTTTATATATTTGTTACTAGCCCTTTTATCAGGTATGTCATTTGCAAATATCTCCTCCCATTCCATAGATTGCCTTTTAGTTTTGTTGATTGTTTCCTTCACTGTGCTAAAGCTTTTTAGTTTGATGTAGCCCATTTTTTATGTTTAAATATAAACAACTTTCAGCCCCATCACTACATTTTACACTTTTTATCCCATACCTGAGCAAACCAATAAGAAAACATAAGCTTTCTCTTCCTTGGCCTTGTGAAAACCTAAAATCACAAAAACCCTAGTTCATGCTCAGATACCTTTCCCTATACCTCATGTCTCAGACACAATAAAAGCTAAAATCATATCTTTGCTTTGCTCTTGTTACCCTGAATGGCATGTAGCAGACCTGCTCTTAAAAGAAAATCCCACAATGTGATAAACTTTTTATTTTTTAATTTCTTTTCAGGATGTACATCTATCTATCTACTGATTTATTAAATTTTATTTTTCCAGTATTTCAAGATTAATTGTTTATGCATGACGTGATAAACTTTTTTATAATTTTTTTTGCATGAGGTACTATCAGTGCTGACTTTTAAATTATAAAACTTCCTCGATGTCCATTCCGCACTCTACACAGTGACCATAAAACAAATAGAATTTTCTTTAATGAGCCAATTTGGAAAAGCAAAAAATGTAAATAGGCAAGTTAATTCCACTCATCTTTATTGATATGACTCCTGTGTTTAGTATCATTCTTATTATATTATCTATTTATAAATTGAGAAATAATTAATATACCGTAAAATTCACCCTTTAAGATTATACAATGACTTTTAGTTTATCAAGTTGTGCAACCATCACCACTATTTAATTACAGAACATTTTTATAACTCTAAATAGAAGCCCCATACCCATTAGCAGTCACTCCTCATTTCCTCCAAAAGCTCTCCTCACAGGTGCTAGAAAAACCCTAATATACTTTATATATAGATTTTTCTATTCTGGACACTTGAAATAAAGGAAGCCATAAAATATGAGGTCTTTTCCTGACTAGCTTCTTTTACGTAGTATGATGTCTTCAAAATTTATTCATATTGTAGCATATATGAGTACTTCATTCCTTTTTATGGCTGAATAATACTCCATTGAATAGATACACCACCTTTTGTTTATCCACATACCAATTAATAAACATTTGAATTTTGGGGGTATTGTAAATAATGTCACTGTGAACATTTAAGTTTTTTTTCTCAGACGTACATTTCCAGTTTTCTTGGGCATATATCAAAGCATAGAATTGCTAGGTTATATGGGGGAAATCTACGTTAAACTTCTTGAGGAACTGCCAAAATGTTTTCTAGAGTATCTGTACACTCTTAAAAATTCACCAATGATAGATGTTTCAATTTTACCACATCTTTACCCAAATATATTATTGTTCTCATGCCAATTTTACTATATTATACAGTCTTAATTGATATAGCTTTCTATCAAGTTTAACTTTGGAAAGTGTGAGTCCTCCAACATTGCTATTTTTCAGTACTATTTTGCTATTCTGGGTCCTTTGAATTTCATTAGGAATTTTAGTACCAGACTGAAATTTCTGCAAAATTCCCAACCTGGATTTAGACAGCAATTGCACAAATCTGTAGATCAATTGGGGTTGTACTGACATTTTTACCATATCAAGTATTTTGAATATAAGCCTGCAATATTCTTTGTATTTATTTAGATCTTTTAAAATTTCTTTAGCAAAAGTTTGTAGTTTTTAGTATATAAATCTTATACTTCTTTGGTTAAATATATTCTTAGATGCTTTTTTTGAATTTCTTTTTTTAATTTTTAAATTTTTATAAACATATATTTTTATCCCCAGGGGTACAGGTCAACCTGTGAATCACCAGGTTTACACACTTCACAGCACTCACCAAAGCACATACCCTCCCCAATGTCCATCATCCCACCCCCTTCTCCCAAACCCCCTCCCCCCAGCAACCCTCAGTTTGTTTTGTGAGATTAAGAGTCACTTATGGTTTGTCTCCCTCCAAATCCCATCTTGTTTCATTTATTCTTCTCCTACCCACTTAAGCCCCAATGATGATAACCACTTCCTCATATCAGGGAGATCATATGATAGTTGTCTTTCTGAACTTGACATATTTCGCTAACCATGATACGCTCTAGTTCCATCCCCGTTGTCGCAAATGGCAATATTTCATTTCTTTTGATGGGTGCATAGTATTCCATTGTGTATATATACCACCTCTTCTTTATCCATTAATCTGTTGATGGACATCTAGGTTCTTTCCATAGTTTGGAACATGCCCCTTTGGATCACTTTCCATAGTTTGGTGCACGTGCCCCTTCGGATCACTACATTTGTATCTTTAGGGTAAATACCCAATAATGCAATTGCTGGGTCATAGGGTAGCTCTATTTTCAACATTTTGAGGAAGCTCCATGCTGTTTTCCAGAGTGGTTGCACCAGCTTGCATTCCCACCAACAGTGTAGGAGGGTTCCCCTTTCTCTGCATCCTCGCCAGCATCTGTCATTTCCTGACTTGTTAATTTTAGCCATTCTGACTGGTGTGAGGTGATATCTCATTGTGGTTTTGATTTGTATTTCCCTGATGCCGAATGATATGGAGCACTTTTTCATGTGTCTGTTGGCCATCTGGATGTCTTCTTTGCAGAAATGTCTGTTCATGTACTCTGACCATTTCTTGATTGGATTATTTGTTTTTTGGGTGTTGAGCTTGGTAAGTTCTTTATAGATTTTGGACACTAGTCCTTTATCTGATATGTCACTTGCAAATATCTTCTCCCATTCTGTCAGTTGTCTTTTGGTTTTGTTCACTGTTTCCTTTGCTGTGCAAAAGCTTTTGATCTTGATAAAATCCCAATAGTTCATTTTTGCCCTTGCTTCCCTTGCCTTTGGCGATGTTCCTAGGAAGATGCTGCTGCGGCTGAGGTCGAAGAGGTTGCTGCCTGTGTTCTCCTCAAAGATTTTGATGGAGTCCTTTCTCAAATTGAGGTCCTTCATCCATTTTGAGTCTATTTTTGTGTGTGGTGTAAGGAAATGGTCCAATTTCATTTTTCTGCATGTGGCTGTCCAATTTCCCCAACACCATTTATTGAAGAGGCTGTCTTTTTTCCATTGGACATTCTTTCCTGCTTTGTCGAAGATGAGTTGACCATAGAGTTGAGGGTCTATTTCTGGGCTCTCTATTCTATTCCATTGATCTATGTGTCTGTTTTTGTGCCAGTACCATGCTGTCTTGATGATCACAGCTTTGTAATAGAGCTTGAAGTCCGGAATTGTGATGCCACCAACTTTGGCTTTCTTTTTCAATATCTTTCTTTTTCAATATCCCTTTGGCTATTCGAGGTCTTTTCTGGTTCCATATAAATTTTAGAATTATTTGTTCTATTTCTTTGAAAAATATGGATGGTACTTTGATAGGAATTGCATTAAATGTGTAGATTGCATAGACATTTTCACAATATTTATTCTTCCAATCCATGAGCATGGAACATTTACCCATTTCTTTGTGTCTTCCTCAATTTCTTTCACGAGTACTTTATAGTTTTCTGAGTATAGATTCTGTGCCTCTTTGGTTAGGTTTATTCCTAGGTATCTTAGGGTTTGGGGTGCAATTGTAAATGGTATTTACTCCTTAATTTCTCTTTCTTCTGACTTGTTGTTGGTGTAGAGAAATGCAACTGATTTCTGTGCATTGATTTTATATCCTGACACTTTACTGAATTCCTGTACAAGTTCTAGCAGTTTTGGAGTTGAGTCTTTTGGGTTTTCCACATATAGTATCATATCATCTGCGAAGAGCGATAGTTTGACTTCTTCTTTGCCGGTTTGGATGCCTTTAATTTCCTTCTGTTGTCTGATTGCTGAGGCTAGGACTTCTAGTACTATGTTGAATAGCAGTGGTGATAATGGACATCCCTGCCGTGTTCCTGACCTTAGTGGAAAAGCTTTCAGTTTTTCTCCATTGAGAATGATATTTGTGCTGTGTTTTTCATAGATGGCTTTGATGATATTGAGGTATGTGCCCTCGATCCCTACACTTTGAAGACTTTTGATCAGGAAGGGATGCTGTACTTTGTCAAATGCTTTTTCAGCATCTATTGAGAGTATCATAGGGTTCTTGTTCTTTCTTTTATTGATGGGTTGTATCACATTGACTGATTTGCGGATGTTGAACCAACCTTGAAGCCCTGGAATAAATCCCACTTGGTCATGGTGAATAATCCTTTTAATGTACTGTTGAATCCTATTGGCTAGTATTTTGGTGAGAATTTTCGCATCTGTGTTCATCCAGGACATTGGTCTATAGCTCTCTTTTTTGATGGGATCTTGTCTGGTTTTGGGATCAAGGTGATGCTGGCCTCATAAAATGAGTTTGGAAGTTTTCCTTCCATTTCTATTTTTTGGAACAGTTTCAGGAGAATAGGAATTAGTTCTTCTTTAAATGTTTGGTAGAATTCCCCCGGGTAGCCATCTGTCCCTGGGCTTTTGTTTGTTTGGAGATTTTTGATGACTGTTTCAATCTCCTTACTGGTTAAGGATCTGTTCAGGCTTTCTATTTCTTCAGTTGTGGTAGTTTATATGTTTCTAGGAATGCATCCATTTCTTCCAGATTGTTAAATTTGTTGGCGTAGAGTTGCTCATAGTATGTTCTTATAATAGTTTGTATTTCTTTGGTGTTAGTTGTGATCGCTCCTCTTTCATTCATGATTTTATTTATTTGGGTCTTTTCTCTTTTCTTTTTGATAAGTCGGGCCAGGGGTTTATCAATTTTATTAATTCTTTCAAAGAACCAACTCCTTGTTTCATTGATTTGTTCTATTGTTTTTTTTGGTTTCTATTTCATTGATTTCTGCTCTGATCTTTATGATTTCTCTTCTCCTGCTGGGCTTAGGGTTTCTTTCTTGTTCTTTCTCCAGCTCCTTTAAGTGTAGGGTTAGGTTGTGTACCAGAGACCTTTATTGTTTCTTGAGAAAGGCTTGTACCGCTATATATTTTCCTCTCAGGAGTGCCTTTGTTGTGTCCCACAGATTTTGAACCATTGTATTTTCATTATCATTTGTTTCCATGATTTTTTTCAATTCTTCTTTAATTTCCCAGTTGACCCATTCATTCTTTAGAAGGATGCTGTTTAGTCTCCATGTATTTGGGTTCTTTCCAAACTTCCTCTTGTGGTTGAGTTCTAGCTTCAGAGCATTGTGATCTGAAAATATGCAGGGAATGATCCCAATCTTTTGATACCGGTTGAGTCCTGATTTAGGACCGAGGATGTGATCTATTCTGGAGAATATTCCATGTGCACTAGAGAAGAATGTGTATTCTGTTGCTTTGGGATGAAATATTCTGAATATATCTGTGATGTCCATCTGGTCCAGTGTGTCGTTTAAGGCCTTTATTTCCTTGCTGATCTTTTGCTTGGATGATCTGTCCATTTCAGTGAGGGGAGTGTTAAAGTCCCCTACTATTATTGTATTATTTTGATGTGTTTCTTTGATTTTGTTATTAATTGGTTTATATAGTTGGCTGCTCCCACGTTGGGGGCATAGATATTTAAAATTGTTAGATCTTCTTGTTGGACAGACCCTTTGAGTATGATATAGTGTCCTTCCTCATCTCTTATTATAGTCTTTGGCTTAAAATCTAATTGATCTGATATAAGGATTGCCACTCCCGCTTTCTTCTGATGTCCATTAGCATGGTAAATTCTTTTCCACCCCCTCACTTTAAATCTGGAGGTTTCTTCGGGCTTAAAATGAGTTTCTTGGAGGCAACATATAGATGGGTTTTGTTTTTTTATCCATTCTGATACCCTGTGTCTTTGGATTGGGGCATTTAGCCCATTAACATTCAGGGTAACTATTGAGAGATATGAATGTAGTTCCATTGTATTGCCTGTAATGTGACTGTTACTGTATATTGTCTCTGTTCCTTTCTGATCTCCCACTTGTAGGCTCTCTCTTTGCTTAGAGGACCCCTTTCAATATTTCCTGTAGAGCTGGTTTGGTGTTTGCAAATTCTTTCAGTTTTTGTTTGTCCTAGAAGCTTTTAATCTCTCCTTCGATTTTCAATGATAGCCTCGCTGGATTTAGTATTCTTGGCTGCATGTTTTTCTCATTTAGTGCTCTGAATATATCATGCCAGCTCTTTCTGGCCTGCCAGGTCTCTGTGGATAAGTCTGCTGCCAATCTAATATTTTTACCATTGTATGTTAAGACTTCTTTTCCTGGGCTGCTTTCAGGATTTTCTCTTTGTTACTAAGACTTGTAAATTTTACTATTAGGTGTCGGGGTGTGGGCCCATTCTTATTGATTTTGAGGGGCATTCTCTGAACCTCCTGAATTTTGATGCTCATTCCCTTTGCCATATTGGGGAAATTCTCCCCAATAATTCTCTCCAGTATACCTTCTGCTCCCCTCTCTCTTTCTTCTTCTTCTGGAATCCCAATTATTCTAATGTTGTTTCATCTTATGGTGTCACTTATCTCTCGAATTCTCCCCTCATGGTCCAGTAGCTGTTTGTCCCTCTTTTGCTCAGCTACTTTATTCTCTGTCATTTGGTCTTCTGTATCGCTAATTCTTTCTTCTGCCTCATTTAGCCTAACAGTGAGAGCCTCCATTTTTTATTGCACCTCATTAATAGCTTTTTAAATTTCATCTTGGTTAGATTTTAGTCTTTTATTTCTCCAGAAAGGGCTTTTATATCTTCTGAGAGGGTATCTCTCATATCTTCCATGCCTTTTCGAGCACGGCTAGAACCTTGAGAATTGTCATTCTGAACTCTAGATCTGACATACTACCAATGTCCGAATTGATTAAGTCCCTAGCCTTCGGTACTGCCTCTTGTTCTTTTTTGGGGGGTGAATTTTTCCGCCTTGTCATTTTGTCCAAATAAGAGTATATGAAGGAGCAAGTAAAATACTAAAAGGGTGGCAACAACCCCAGGAAAATATGCTTTAACCAAATCAGAAGAGATCCCAAATTGTGAGGGGGTAGAAAGGGGATAAAAAGAGTTCAGAAGGAAAGAAAGAAAAAGAAAAAAAAGAAAAGAAAAGAAAAGAAATTTAAAAAAGAAAATGAATAAAGAAAAGTATAAAAAAGAAAATATATATATATTAGATGAACTAGTTAAAAAACGTTATAAAAGAAAAGGGTAAAAGTTAAAAAAAAATTTAGCAGAAGACGAGAAAAAAAATGAAAAAGAAAAAAAATTAAATTAACTGCAAGACTAAATAATACAGGGAGAGGGGTGCCCGGGTGGCTCAGTGGGGTGGCCCTCTGCCTTCAGCTCGGGTCATGATTCCAGGGTTGTGGGATCAAGCCCCGCATCGGGCTCTCTGCCCAGCGGGGAGCCTGCTTCTCCCTCTCTGTCTGCCTCTCTGCCTACTTCTGCCTACTTCTGATTTCTCTCTCTGTCAAATGAATAAATAAATAATATTTTTAAAAAAATCACAGGGAGAAAGCCGAGTTCCGTGCTTTGCTTTCTCCTCCTCTGGAATTCTTCTGCTTTCCTTGATATTGAAACTGCACTCCTTGGTAGGTGAACTTGGTCTTGGCTGGATTTCTTTTTGATCTTCTGGTGGAGGGGCCTGTTGTAGTTATCTCAGGTGTCTTTGCCCCAGGCGGAATTGCACTGCCCTTACCAGGGTCCGGGCTGAGTGTTCTGCTCGGGTTTGCTTTCAGGAGCTTTTGTTCCCTGAGTGCTCCGTAGAGCTCTGGAGGACAGGAATACAAATGGCGGCCTCCTGGTCTCCAGCCCGGAGGAGCCGAGAGCCCGGGGCCCCACTCCTCAGTGCGCCCTCAGAGAACAGCGCCCAGTAACTCCCATCTGCCTGACCTCCGGCCGTGCTCCAAGCTCACCGAGCCTGTGGCTGGTTCAAGGCAACCCCGAACTGTGATCTTACTGTCGGCTCTGTCTCTGTAGCCGGCTTCCCCATTCTAATACCCGCAAGCTCTGCGACACTCAGGCACCCCCGATCCTTCTCTGACCCTACGGGACCTGAGGTCACGCTGACCCCGCGTGGGCTTCGCCCCGGTTTAGCCTCTGGAGCGATGTCCCTCAGTGGTACAGACTTTTAAAACTCCTGATTTTGTGCTCCGTTCCTCCGCCACTTGCTGGGAGCCAGCCCCTCCTCCCGGGGTCTATCTTCCTGTCGCTTTGGATTCACTTCTCCGCCAGTCCTACCTTTCAGAAAGTGGTTGTTTTTCTGTTTCTAGAATTGCTGTTCTTCTTCTCTTCGATCTTCCAGTGGATTTGCAGGTGTTTGCAATCTTTAGATAAGCTATCTAGCTGATCTCATGCTAGCTGAAGTAGTCTCAGCCTGCTACTTCTCCGCCATCTTGACTCCTCCACATGCTTTTTTTAAAATGGTGTTGTAAATGATATTATTTTCTTTACATTATTTTCCCTTACTTATTGATAGCACATATGAATACAATTACATCATGTATATTAGTTTTACATCCGATAAGCTTGCTGAACTTGTTTAATAGTTCTAATAGTTTTTAGTAGATTCTTTAAAAATTTCTTTATATCTAACCACATCATCTGCATATAGAGAATGTTTTACTTTTTTCCTTTCTAATCTGGATGCACTTTACTTATTTTTCTTGTCTGATTGACATGGGTAGATCTTCCAGTACAATGTTGAATAGAAGTGGAAAGCATAAGCATTCTCAAAATGTTCCTAATTTTAGAGGAAAGACATGTAGTAGTTCACTATTAGGTATACTGTTAGCTGTGTGTTTTTCATGGATGCACTTTACTTGGCTGAGAGAATTCCTTTCTATTCCTTCCTTGTTGAGTGTTTTATCATTAAAGGTCACATTGAGATGATCCTGTGGTTTTGTCCTTTATTTTATTAACATGATTTATTACATTATTTGATATTCATATGATGAACCAGTTTTGAATTCCTGGGATAAATCCCACTTGGTCCTGGTTAATTTTCTTATATACTTTTCAATATGATTTTCTTGTATTTTGCTGAGGATTTTTGCTTACATATATTCACAAAAAGACATCCTACAGTGTTTTTTGTTGTGTTGTTGTTTCTTTTGTTTTGTGATATCTTTATTTGGTTCTGATATCTGGGTAATACTGGCCTCATAGAATGTGTTAGAAATTGTTCCTTCTCTTTTATTTTATGAGTACTTTTTGTGCAATATTGGTATTAATTCCTCAAATGCCTGGCAGAATTCACCAGTGAAACCACCTGGTCCTGAGCTTTTACTTTTGATAACTTTCTTAAAGTTAAGTTAATCCTTTTAATTATATATATATATACATATACATATATATACGTATATATATATACACACACACAAATATATATATATATATAGTACATCTTCAGTCAGGTTTTTTTTAAATTAAATTAATTTATTTATTTTCAGAAAAACAGTATTCATTATTTTTTCACCACACCCAGTGTTCCATGCAATCTGTGCCCTCTATAATACCCACCACCTGTTAGTTTTTTTTTTTAAAGATTTTATTTATTTATTTGACAGAGAGAGATCACAAGCAGGCAGAGAGTCAGGCAGAGAGGAGGAAGCAGGCTCCCTGCTGAGTAGAGAGCCCGATGTGGGACTCGATCCCAGGACTCTGAGATCATGACCTGAGCCGAAGGCAGCGGCTTAACCCACTGAGCCACCCAGGTGCCCCACCTGTTAGTTTTGATAGGTTGTGTCCTTCTAGGAATTTGCTTATTTCATTTAAGTTATACTTTGCTGACTTGCAGATTTTATTTTTTTGTATTGGACTCATAAGGTTTTTAATATTTGTAAAACCATTAAAAATATCTTCTCTGGTTACTTGATTTTAGTAATTTGAGTCTTTTGTTCTTTTCCTCTTAGTAACTTTACTTAAAGGTTTGTCAATTTTTTGATATCTTCAAAGGAACCAAAATTTTGTCTCATAGGTTTTATATTTTTTTATATTTTCTTTTTCATTAGTATCTTACCTAATATTTATTATTTTCTTCCTTATGTTTGATTTTATTTAGGTTTATCTTCTTTTTCTAGTTTTTAAAGTTTGAAGTTTAGATTGTTGATTTGAGATCTTTATTTTTTAATATAGGTATTTATATTTAAATTTCTCTCAAAGAATTGCTTTAGCAAAATCCCTTAAGATAGTTTATTGTATTTTTATTTTAATTCATCTTAATGTGTGTTCTATTTTTTGTGTAGTTTCTTCTTTAATTCATATGTTATTTAGAGGTAGGTAATTTAATTTCTACATGTTCGAGAGTTTATCAAATTTCACTCTGTTACTGACTTCTAATTTAATTCTATAGCAGTAAGACAACATGTTTTTCATGATTTTAAACCTTTTAAATTTAAGGCTTGTTCCATTGTCTAACATATGTTCTAACCTGGAAAATGTTCCATGTGCACATGAGAAAAATTTGTATTCTGTAGTTGTTGGATTGAGTTTCCTATAGATGACTATTAGATCTATTTTGGTTGTAGTGTTGTTGAATTTTTTCTCTTCATTGATATTTTGCCCAATTTTCTATCAATAACTTAAAGCAGGGTATTGGGGTTTCAAGCTATTATTCTTTAATTGTTCATTTATTCCTTCTTTTATTTCAGTTTTGCTTTATGTATTTTGTAGCTTTGAGGTGTGTGTGTATATCATATAACTGTTATATCTTAATGGTTATGTCTTATCAGTATAACATGTCTTTTTTTACTCTGGTAATAATTTTATTTTTAAAGATTATTTTGTGTGATATTAATATGACCACTACAGGTATCTCTTGGTTAGTCTTTCCATGATATAGTTTCCACCTGATTCTCTTAATGTATTTGTGCCATTTAATCTAAACTATGTCTCTTGTAGATAGCATATAGTTGGATCATATTTTGTGTTTATTCCAGCAATCACTGCTTCTTGATTCGAATAACTGATACATTTTTATAATTACTAGTGAGGACTGACTTAAATTTGCTGTTTTTCCTTTTGTGTTTTGTATGTCTTACGATTTTTTTTTGTTCCTATGTATGTCCTTTTTATGTTCTTTTGCAAGTAGATAGTTTCTAGTGTGTGATTTTAATTCATTTTTTTTCTTTCACCATCTTTTTCAGTTACATTTACAGTGACTACCGGGGTGTTACAATTGGCATTTTAACTAAAAAACATCCAGTTCAATTTAATAGCAACTTCATTTCCATAGTATCCAAAATTTTGCCCAAATACAGCTCTGTTTCTTCTGTACCTATTTGTATTATTATTGTTGCACAAATTTTATCTTTATATATTAATAGTCATTCAAAGTAGTTTTATAATTATTATTTTTATGCAGTTATCTTTTAAAGCATATAGGAGGAGAGTTACCAAAAATTTGTTTTTTATAGTTATTTATGTAGTTACTTTTGACAGTGCTTTTTCATTTCTTTGTGTAGATTCAAGTGATTGTCTAGAGTCCTTTTATTTCTTCCCAAAAAACTCTTTTTTTTTTGTACTTATTGTAGGAGATGCCTGCTAATCATAAAATCTAGTTTTTAAAACTGGGAATGTTTTACTCTTTTGTTGTTGAAGGATAGTCTTGTTGTATACACAATTACTGGTCTTCAGTCTTTATCTTTGTCTTTAAGCAGTTTTATCCCACTCCATGAGCTCTGGTCAGAAGTCAGCTATTATTCTTATTGAGGATCATATTTATGTGTTGAGATGTTCTCTTCTTGCTGCTATAAATATTCTTTGTATCTAGCTTGTGACAGTTTTGACTCTAAGGTGTCTAGGTGTAGATTAGGAATTTGTTGAGTTTTTAGATGTCTAGATTAATGTTTCTCATCAAATTTAGAAAGTTATTTTTTTTTGCCATAATTTGTTCAAGTATTCCTTCTGCCAATTTTTCTCTACTCCTTTTTCCTGGGACTTCCATCATAAATATGTTGATTTGGTTAATAGTGTCCAACTGAGGCTTTGCCATTGTTCTTCTTCTTCTTTTTTCTTTTTAATATTATCTCAGGCTAGTTATTTTTAATTTGTTTTTATTGTGGCAAAATACACATACAATAAAATTTATCATCCTTGTGATATTTTAAATATTTATTTTAATAATATTTTTGTGGTATTAAATACATTCACAGTGGAGGTTCTCAAAGTGATCCAAATGGTGATGTAGGTGACCTCAACCTCTCTGTCCTCTGAGAAAGATCAACAATTGCACAGCTCTCCATGAATAAAAACAGCTTTGGGGGAGTTCTAGAGACCACTAGAGAAATTTTAACTGCACCATAGAGCAAGCAATATGAGAATAATAGCACAAAAAGAGAAAGAAGACAGTTTCATTTTACCTGACTCATCCCATCAACCAAGTCCGCATTGTTCAGTTCCAAGAGAGAAATTTCCAGCTAGGAAAAGTTCCTCTCACCAGGAAAGGCAGAATGATGTGAACAACCAGAAGCTCCAGCTTTTCAGGGCATCATGGGAAGGTTTCTCTTTCAGTCCACCCTGATGAGCAAAGTTGACATAAATAGAAATGGCTAGAAGCAAGGAAGAAAAGCAGTAGCTATTAGTTGTAGAGACACAAAATGGAGTGGCCCTGGCTCAGAGACATGCTCTGCAAATGAACTCAGAAGGTATCGATACTGAAGTAGCCAATTGCCAGCTCAGTCACCATGGACACCCTGCAAATTTCACTGGCTTTCACTTCACATGTATTTGTGCTTGTGGACACCAACTTCCTGAGCCCTTCCCCTCCTCCTCCTCTCTTTGCCCCTGCCAGACCCAGGACCCACACCAGCAGTCAACTCAGACCTATTTAGCTTCATGGGTTTCCCTCCCCACTCCTGCTAAAACCCAGAATCTGCACAGAATCCATCTCAGGGTTATGAACTTGTGTGAGTGCAAAACACCAGCCTAGACCTCACTGGCTGAACCCCACAGCAGTGTGCACATTCAAGACTAGGCATTCCTGTGGTGTACCTGCACATGACTATCCAAAGACTCATCATTGCTCTCCATTGCACCACACATGACTGAGGGGAGAGTGAGCAAATGCAAGAAATCACACCCACAGCCAGGGCTTCCAGAAGATGCCAGTGTAGATTGCCTTGGCCCTTGCTGCCTGCCCTAGCCCCTCCTACTTCATGTGTGTCTCAACTGGCTTTTGCCATTGCATAGACACATAAAGCTGATCGCTGTAGCCAAGTGTGCACACACCACCAACTCTGGCCACCACCATTGCTTTCTATGGTCCATAGCCACTGGACCTGGAGATGTCACTGTTGACTCCAGCAGTCTGTCTAGCCACTACACACCACCTGCAGTGGACATAATGGGCCACATAGTTGTCAGTGCTTTGTACCCCGCTGGTCTGATCCAAAAATCATCATGCCTACCTGAACCCAGTGACATCACATACATCCACAGTTGGTGCCCAACTAGACAGGGTAAGAGTATGCTCTATGTGTTCCCACCCACAGGTAAAAGTTGTACCTAACTCAAGTTAGCTCACAAGTCTGGAAGAGGTGAGTGCTTCCTAAAATGTGCAGAAACCTACAAAAGTCCAGAAGGATCATGAAGAATTAGTGAAACATAACCCACCAAAAGAGTACAGTAAACCTCTAGTAACTGGTCCCCAAACATGGAAACCCAGGAAATGTCAGACAAAGAATTCAAAATAATTGTCCTAAAGATTCTTAGGAAGCTATAAGAGAACAAAGATAGGAAATTCATTGATATCAGGGTAACAAGGTAAAAAATGAGAAGTTCACTGAAGATATAGAAAACAGGAAAAAGAAACAAATTTTGGAGCTGAAAAATGCAATCACTAAACTGACAAATTCAGTAGAGAGTTTCAACATCAAACTCGATGAACAGCTAGTGAACTAGACATCATATCAGTAGAAATGATCTAATCAGAGGAGCAAAAAGAAAAAAAAACAGAATGAAAAAGAATGAAGAAAGCCTGCAAAACTATGTGACACCATCAAGATAAACAGTAAACATATTTGAATTCCAGAAGGAAAGGCAAGGGAGAAATGGATAGAAAGCTTATTTAAAGAAATAATAGTTGGGAACTTCCAAAACCTGGATTTGGACATCCAAGTTTATGAAGCTAGTAGTCATCTGAATATTCAATCCTAAGTGAGTTTCTCCAAGAAATATAATGAGAAAACTGTCTAAAATCAAAGATAGAGATTTTAAAAGCAAGAAGACAATAATATTTCACACAAAAGAACATTTGTAAAGCTATCAGTGGAATTCTCAAAGGGGGTCTTGCAGGCCAGGAGAGAATAAGATGACCTGTAAGAAAGAAACTGTTAACCAAGGATGCTTTGCACAGCAAAGTTCTCCAACGGAAATGAAGGCAAAATAAAGATTTTCCCTAATAAACAAAAGTTGGGAGATTTCATCACCACCACTAAACATGCCCTACAAAAAATCCTGAATGAAGATCTTCAAGCTGAAATGAATGGATGCTAAGCCACACAATAGCGTACACAAGTATAAAACTCACCAGTAATGGTAAACATAGTCAGATTCAGAATACATTATGCTGTAATTTGGTGATGTGCTAAACACTTTAATCCAGTATAAAGGTTAAAGAGCAAAAGTATTAAAAATAACTATAACTACAACAATTTGTTAATGGATACATAATAGAAAAGATATACATGATATAAAAATATAAAAAGGGAGAGTTTATGTATGTATTAACAGTTATATTGTTATCAGCAAAAAATAAACTATATACCTTAAAGATGTTTGTGTAAGACCATAGTAATTAAGAGCAAAAATCTACAGTAGATTCACAAGAGATGAGAAATGAATCAAAACATAACACCACAAGAAATCACCAATTTACAAATATAGGGAGGAAGAGAGGAAGAAAGAAACATGGAAACTATAAAATAGTTGCAAAATAACTAATAATATGGTGTTAGTAATTCCTTCCTATCCATAATTACTCTAAATGTAATTCAATTGAAGTCTTCAATCAAAATACAGAATAGCTAGATGTATGAAAAAACAAGATCCAACTGTATGCTATCTAAAAGACAAACACTTCAGATTTAGGGACACACATAGGCTGAAAGTGAAGGGATGGAAAAAGATAATTCACACAAACGAAATAATAGAGAACAGAGGTATTTTCACTTGTATTAGACAATGTAGACATTAAATCAAAAAGCATAATAAGAGGGTGAGGAGTCAAGATGGCAGAGAAGTAGCAGGTTGAGATGACATCAGGTAGCAGGAGATCAGCTAAATAGCTTATCAAGCCATTGTGAACACCTGCAAATCCAGCAGGAGATTGAAGAAAAGAAGAGCAACAATTCTAGAAACAGAAAATCGACCACTTTCTTAAAGGTAGGACGCTCGGAGAAGTGAATTCAAAGCAACAGGAGGAGAGACCACAGTGGGAGGGCCTGGTTCCTGGCAAGTGGTGGAACAACGAAGCACAAAATTGGGACTTTTAAAGTCTGTTCCACCGAGGGACATCGCTCCAGAGGCTAAACCGGGGTGAAGCCCACATGGGGTCAGCATGGCCTCAGGTCCCACGAGGTTACAGAAGTATCGGGGGTGTCTGAGTGTCACAGAGCTCACAGGTATTAGAGCGGGGAAGCTGTCTACAGAGACAGAGCCAAGGAGTGAGCTCTCAACTCGGGGTTACCTTGAACAATAATCTGTGGCACAGGCCACTGCTCTGTGAGTGGGGTCCCCACAAGATCCAGGAAGACACCCCCTGGAAGAGCTCAGGGATCTGCGGGGATCAGAAATTCCAGGTGGAGCTATGTGCCAGAGACAAAGACGCTTGGTCACAGGCTGGGTGAGCTCAGAGCGCAGCTGGAGGCCAGGGAGAAGGGAGTGATTGAGCACTTTTCTCTGAGGGCGCACTGAGGAGAGGGCCCCGAGCTCTTGGCTCCTCTGGGCCAGAGATTGGGAGGCTGCTGTTTTCATTCCTGTCCTCCAGAACTCTATGGAAAGTGTTCAGGGAACAAAAGCTCCTGAAAGTGAACCCGAGCAGATTACTTAGTCTGGCCCCTGGTAAGGGGGCTGCAATTCCACCTTGGGCAAAGACACTTGAGATCACTACAACAGGTCCCTCCCCCAGAAGATCAACAAGATATCCAGCCAAGACCAAGTTCACTTACCAAGGAGAACAGCAGAATTCCAGAGGAGGAGAAAGCAAAGCATGGAATTCATGGCTTTCTCCCCATGATTCTTTAGTCTTGCAGTTACTTAATTTTTTTTAATTTTATTTTTTCTTCTGCTAAATTTTCTTTAACATTTACCTTATCCTTTTTTAACATTTTTAACTAGTTTATCTTAACAATACCTTTCATTTAAAAAAAATCTTTTTTGAACCTTCATTATTATAGTCATATTTTGTCCTTCATTGTATCTAATTTTATTTTTTGTATACACATAGCGTTTTTCTTCTAAAAATTTTGGGGTACAACTTCTTCTAATAGATCAAAATATACATTAAATCTAGCTCCAGGCTTGTTCTAGGCTCCAGCCTGAGCAAATTCTCTCCACTTTCTTTTTCTTTATTCTCCCAACCAAATTACTTTACCAACACCTATTTTAGAAATTAAAAATTTTTTTTTCATCTTTATAGGCATATTCCATCCCTTCATTGTGTTTACCCTTATAGATGTTTTTCATTCTTTAAAATTTGGGGAGATAGTTTCTTCTAAGAGAACAAAATATTCCCCAAATTAAGTGGGTGACCCTGTTCTAGTCACCAATCTAATATATGTATATGTATTTTTCTTTTTTATATTTTTTATTTGTTTTCTTTTAAAATTTTTTTTCTGAACTTCTTTTTATCCCCTTTCTACCCCATATGATTTGGGATCTCTTCTGATTTGGTTAAAGTACATTTTTCTGAGGTCGTTGCCACACTTTTAGTATTTTATTTGCTCCTTCATATATTCTTTTTTTTTAATTTTTAATTTTTTATTTTTTATACACATATATTGTTATCCCCAGGGATACAGGTCTGTGAATCACCAGGTTTACACACTTCACAGCACTCACCAAAGCACATACCATCCCCAATGTCCATAATCCCACCCCCTTCTCCCAACCACCCTCCCCCCAGCAACCCTCAGTTTGTTTTGCGAGATTAAGAGTCACTTATGGTTTGTCCCCCCCCCAATCCCATCTTGTTTCATTGATTCTTCTTCTACCCACTTAAGCCCCCATGTTGCATCACCACTTCCTCATATCAGGGAGATCATATGATAGTTGTCTTTCTCCGCTTGACTTATTTCGCTAAGCATGATACGCTCTAGTTCCATCCATGTTGTCGCAAATGGCAAGATTTCATTTCTTTTGATGGCTGCATAGTATTCCATTGTGTATATATACCACATCTTCTTGATCCATTCATCTGTTGATGGACATCTAGGTTCTTTCCATAGTTTGGCTATTGTGGACATTGCTGCGATAAACATTCGGGTGCACGTGCCCCTTTGGATCACTACGTTTGTATCTTTAGGGTAAATACCCAGAAGTGCAATTCTGGGTCATAGGGCAGTTCTATTTTCAACATTTTGAGGAACCTCCATGCTGTTTTCCAGAGTGGCTGCACCAGCTTGCATTCCCACCAACAGTGTAGGAGGGTTCCCCTTACTCCGCATCCTCCTAGCATCTGTCATTTCCTGACTTGTTGATTTTAGCCATTCTGACTGGTGTGAGGTGATATCTCATTGTGGTTTTGATTTGTATTTCCCTGATGCCCAGTGATATGGAGCACTTTTTCATGTGTCTGTTGGCCATCTGGATGTCTTCTTTGCAGAAATGTCTGTTCATGTCTTCTGCCCATTTCTTGATTGGATTATTTGTTCTTTGGGTGTTGAGTTTGCTAAGTTCCTTATAGATTTTGGACACTAGTCCTTTATCTGATATGTCGTTTGCAAATATCTTCTTCGATTCTGTCAGTTGTCTTTTGATTTTATTAACTGTTTCCTTTGCTGTGCAAAAGCTTTTGATCTTGATGAAATCCCAATAGTTCATTTTTGCCCTTGCTTCCCTTGCCTTTGGCGATGTTCCTAGGAAGATGTTGCTGGGGCTGAGGTCGAAGAGGTTGCTGCCTGTGTTCTCCTCAAGGATTTTGATGGATTCCTTTCTCACATTGAGGTCCTTCGTAAATTTTGAGTCTATTTTTGTGTGCGGTGTAAGGAAATGGTCCAATTTCATTTTTCTGCATGTGGCTGTCTGATTATCCCAGCACCATTTATTGAAGAGGCTGTCTTTTTTCCATTGGACATTCTTTCCTGCTTTGTCGAAGATGAGTTGACCATAGAGTTGAGGGTCTATTTCTGGGCTCTCTATAATGTTCCATTGATCTATGTGTCTGTTTTTGTGCCAGTACCATGCTGTTTTGATGATGACAGCTTTGTAATAGAGCTTGAAGTCCGGAATTGTGATGCCACCAACTTTGGCTTTCTTTTTCAATATCCCTTTGGCTATTCGAGGGCTTTTCTGGTTCCATATAAATTTTAGAATTATTTGTTCCATTTCTTTGAAAAATATGGATGGTACTTTGATAGGAATTGCATTAAATGTGTAGATTGCTTTAGGTAGCATAGTCATTTTCACAATATTTATTCTTCCAATCCAGGAGCATGGAACATTTTTCCATTTCTTTGTGTCTTCCTCAATTTCTTTCATGAGTACTTTATAGTTTTCTGAGTATAGATTCTGTGCCTCTTTGGTTAGGTTTATTCCTAGATATCTTATGGTTTGGGGTGCAATTGTAAATGGGATAGAAGCCTTAATTTCTCTTTCTTCTGTCTTGTTATTGGTGTAGAGAAATGCAACTGATTTCTGTGCATTGATTTTATATCCCGACACTTTACTGAATTCCTGTACAAGTTCTAGCAGTTTTGGAGTGGACTCTTTTGGGTTTTCCACATATAGTATCATATCATCTGCGAAGAGTGATAATTTGACTTCTTCTTTGCCGATTTGGATGCCTTTAATTTCCTTTTGTTGTCTGACTGCTGAGGCTAGGACCTCTAGTACTATGTTGAATAGCAGTGGTGATAATGGACATCCCTGCCGTGTTCCTGACCTTAGCGGAAAAGCTTTCAGTTTTTCTCCATTGAGAATGATATTTCTGGTGGGTTTTCCATAGATGGCTTTGATGATATTGAGGTAAGTGCCCTCGATCCCTACACTTTGAAGAGTTTTGATCAGAAAGGGATGCTGTACTTTGTCAAATGCCTTTTCAGCATCTATGGAGAGTATCATATGGTTCTTGTTCTTTCTTTTATTGATGTGTTGTATCACATTGACTGATTTGCAGATGTTGAACCAACCTTGCAGCCCTGGAATAAATCCCACTTGGTCGTGGTGAATAATCCTTTTAATGTACTGTTGAATCCTATTGGCTAGTATTTTGGTGAGAATTTTTGCATCTGTGTTCATCAAGGATATTGGTCTGTAGCTCTCTTTTTTGATGGGATCCTTGTCTGGTTTTGGGATCAAGGTGATGCTGGCCTCATAAAATGAGTTTGGAAGTTTTCCTTCCATTTCTATTTTTTGGAACAGTTTCAGGAGAATAGGAATTAGTTCTTCTTTAAATGTTTGGTAGAATTCCCCTGGGAAGCCGTCTGGCCCTGGGCTTTTGTTTGTTTGGAGATTTTTAATGACTGTTTCAATCTCCTTACTGGTTATGGGTCTGTTCAGGCTTTCTATTTCTTCCTGGTTCAGTTGTGGTAGTTTATATGTTTCTAGGAAAGCATCCATTCTTCCAGATTGTCAAATTTGTTGGCGTAGAGTTGCTCATAGTATGTTCTTATAATAGTTTGTATTTCTTTGGTATTAGTTGTGGTCACTCCTCTTTCATTCATGATTTTAATTATTTGAATCCTTTCTCTTTTCTTTTTGATAAGTCGGACCAGGGGTTTATCAATTTTATTAATTCTTTCAAAGAACTAGCTCCTAGTTTCGTTGATTTGTTCTATTGTTATTTTTGGTTTCTATTTCATTGATTTATGCTCTGATCTTTATGATTTCTCTTCTCCTGCTGGCTTAGTGTTTCTTTCTTGTTCTTTCTCCAGCTCCTTTAGGTGTAGGGTTAGGTTGTGTACCTGAGACCTTTCTTGTTTCTTGAGAAAGGCTTGTACCGCTATATATTTTCCTCTCAGGACTGCCTTTCTTGTGTCCCACAGATTTTGAACCGTTGTATTTTCATTATCATTTGTTTCCATGATTTTTTTCAATTCTTCTTTAATTTCCTGGTTGACCCATTCATTCTTTAGAAGGATGCTGTTTAGTCTCCATGTATTTGGGTTCTTTCCAAACTTCCTTTTGTGGTTGAGTTCTAGCTTCAGAGCATTGTGGTCTGAAAATATGCAGGGAATGATCCCAATCTTTTGATACTGGTTGAGTCCTGATTTAGGACCGAGGATGTGATCTATTCTGGAGAATGTTCCATGTGCACTAGAGAAGAATGTGTATTCTGTTGCTTTGGGATGAAATGTTCTGAATATATCTGTGATGTACATCTGGTCCAGTGTGTCGTTTAAGGCCTTTATTTCCTTGCTGATCTTTTGCTTGGATGATCTGTCCATTTCAGTGAGGGGAGTGTTAAAGTCCCCTACTATTATTGTATTATTGTTTATGTGTTTCTTTGATTTTGTTATTAATTGGTTTATATAGTTGGCTGCTCCCACGTTGGGGGCATAGATATTTAAAATTGTTAAATCTTCTTGTTGGACAGACCCTTTGAGTATGATATAGTGTCCTTCCTCATCTCTTATTATAGTCTTTGGCTTAAAATCTAATTGATCTGATATAAGGATTGCCACTCCTGCTTTCTTCTGATGTCCATTAGCATGGTAAATTCTTTTCCACCCCCTCACTTTAAATCTGGAGGTGTCTTCGAGCTTAAAATCAGTTTCTTGGAGGCAACGTATAGATGGGTTTTGGTTTTTTATCCATTCTGATACCCTGTGTCTTTTGACAGGGGCATTTAGCCCATTAACATTCAGGGTAACTATTGAGAGATATGAATGTAGTGCCATTGTATTGCCTGTAAGGTGACTGTTACTGTATATGTCTCTGTTCCTTTCTGATCTCCCACTTGTAGGCTCTCTCTTTGCTTAGAGGACCCCTTTCAATATTTCCTGTAGAGCTGGTTTGGTGTTTGCAAAATCTTTCAGTTTTTGTTTTTTCTGGAAGCTTTTAATCTCTCCTTCTATTTTCAATGATAGCCTAGCTGGATATAGTATTCTTGGCTGCATGTTTTTCTCGTTTAGTGCTCTGAAAATATCATGCCAGCTCTTTCTGGCCTGCCAGGTGTCCGTCGATAAGTCTGCTGCCAATCTAATATTTTTACCATTGTATGTTACAGACTTCTTTTCCTGGGCTGTTTTCAGGATTTTCTCTTTGTCACTAAGACTTGTGAATTTTAATGTTAGGTGACGGGGTGTGGGCCTATTCTTATTGATTTTGAGGGGCGTTCTCTGAACCTCCTGAATTTTGATGCTCGTTCCCTTTGCCATATTGGGGAAATTCTCCCCAATAATTCTCTCCAGTATACCTTCTGCTCCCCTCTCTCTTTCTTCTTCTTCTGGAATCCCAATTATTCTAATGCTGTTTCATCTTATGGTGTCACTTATCTCTCAAATTCTCCCCTCGTGGTCCAGTAGCTGTTTGTCCCTCTTTTGCTCAGCTTCTTTATTCTCTGTCATTTGGTCTTCTATATCACTAATTCTTTCCTCTGCCTCATTTATCCTAGCAGTGATAGCCTCCATTTTTGATTGCACCTCATTAATAGCTTTTTTTAATTTCAACTTGGTTAGATTTTAGTTCTTTTATTTCTCCAGAAAGGGCTTTTATATCTCCCAAGAGGGTTTCTCTAATATCTTCCATGCCTTTTTCAAGCCTGGCTAGAACCTTGAGAATTGTCATTCTGAACTCTAGATCTGACATATTACCAATGTCTGTATTGATTAGGTCCCTAGCCGTTGGTACTGCCTCTTGTTCTTTTCTTTGTGTTGAATTTTTCCGTCTTGTCATTTTGCCCAGATAAGGGTATATGAAGGAGCAAGTAAAATACTAAAAGGGTGGCAACAACCCCAGGAAAATATGCTTTAACCAAATCAGAAGAGATCCCAAATCGTGAGGGGGGAGAAAGGGGATAAAAAGAGGTTCAAAAAGGAAGAAAGAAAAAAAAAGAAAAAAAAGAAAAGAAAAGAATTAAAAAAGAGAAAACGAATAAAGAATAATATAAAAGAGAAAAAATATATATATTAGATAAACTAGTTAAAAAACGTTACAAAAGAAAAGGGTTAAAATTTAAAAAAAAAATTTTACCCAAAGGCGAGAAAAAAGAAAAAAAAAAAGAAAAAGAAAAAAATTAAATTAACTGCAAGACTAAAAAAAAAAATCACAGGGAAAAAGCCATGAGTTCCGTGCCTTGCTTTCTCCTCCTCTGGAATTCTGCTGCTCTCCTTGGTATTGAAACCGCACTCCTTGGTAGGTGAACTTGGTCTCGGCTGGATTTCTTGTTGATCTTCTGGGGAGGGGCCTGGTGTAGTGATTCTCAAGTGTCTTTGCCCCAGGCGGAATTGCACCGCCCTTACCAGGGGCCGGGCTGAGTAATCCGCTTGGGTTTGCTTTCAGGAGCTTTTGTTCCCTGAGCGCTTTCCATAGAGTTCCAGAGGACAGGAATACAAATGTCGGCCTCCTGGTCTCCGGCCCGGAGGAGCCGAGAGCCTGGGGCCCCACTCCTCAGTGCGCCCTCAGAGAAGAGCGCCCAGTTACTCCCGTCTGCCTGACCTCTGGCTGCGCTCCGAGCTCACCAAGCCTGTGGCTGGTTCAAGGTCACCCCGAGCTGCGAGCTTACTGTCGGCTCTGTCTCTGTAGCCGGTTTTCCCGTTCCAATACCCGCAAGCCCTGCGACACTCAGACACCCCCGATCCTTCTATAACCCTGCAGGACCTGAGGCCACGCTGACCCCGCGTGGGCTTCGCCCCGGTTTAGCCTCTGGAGCGATGTCCCTCAGTGGAGCAGACTTTTAAAAGTCCCGATTTTCTGCTCCGTTGCTCCTCTGCTTGCCGGGAGCCAGCCCCTCCCCCCGGGTCTATCTTCCCGTCACTTTGGATTCACGTCTCCGCCAGTCCTACCTTTCAGAAAGTGGTTGTTTTTCTGTTTCCAGAATTGCTGTTCTTCTTCTCTTTGATCTGCTGATGGATTTGTAGGTGTTTGCAATCTTTAGATAAGCTATCTAGCTGATCTCTGGCTAGCTGATGTAGTCTCAGCCTGCTACTTCTCCGCCATCTTGACTCCTCATCCTCCTTCATATATTCTTATCTGGACAAAATGACAAGGCAGAAAAACTCATCTCAAAAAAAAAAAAAAGAAGAACAAGAGGCAGTACCAAAGGCTAGGGACCGAATCAATACAGACATTGATAATATGTCAGATCTAGAGTTCAGAATGATGATTCTCAAGGTTCTAGCTGGGCTTAAAAAAGACATGGAAGATATTAAAGAAACCCTCCCTGGAGAGATAAAAGACCTTTCTAGAGAAATAAAAGAACTAAAATCTAACCAAGTTGAAATTAAAAAAGCTATTAAGGAGGTGCAATTAAAAATGGAAGCTCTCACTGCTTGGATAAATGTGACAGAAAAAAGAATTAGTGATATAGAAGACCAAATGACAGAGAATAAAGAAGCTGAACAAAAGAGAGACAAACAATTACTGGACCATGAGGGGAGAATTTGAGAGATAGGTGACACCATAAGATAAAACAGCCTTAGAAAAATTGGGATTCCAGAAGAAGAAGAAAGAGAGAGGGGAGCAGAAGGTATATTGGAGAAAATTATTGGAGAGAATTTTCCAAATATAGCAAAGGGAACAAGCATCAAAATCCAGGAGTTGCAGAGAACCCCCCTCAAGATCAATAAGAATAGGTCCACACCCTGTCATCTAATAGTAAAATTTATAAGTCTTAGCAACAAAGAGAAAATCCTGAAAGCAGCCCGGGAAAAGAAGTCTGTAAAATACAATGGTAAAAATACTAGATTGGCAGCAGACTTATCCACAAAGACCTGGCAGGCCAGAAAGAACTGGCATGATATATTCAGAGCACTAAACGAGAAAAACATGCAGCCAAGAATAGTAACATTGAAAATAGAAGGAGAGATTAAAAGCTTCCAGGACAAACAAAAACTGAAAGATTTTGCAAACACCAAACCAGCTCTACAGGAAATATTGAAAGGGGTCCTCTAAGCAAGGAGAGAGCCTAAAAGTAGTAGATCAGAAAGCAACAGAGGCAATGTAAGTAACAGTCACCTTACAGGCAATACAATGGCACTAAATTCATATCTCTCAGTAGTCAACCTGAATGTAAATGGGCTAAATGCCCTAATCCAAAGACACAGGGTATTAAAATGGATGAAAAAACAAAACCCATCAGTATGCTGCCTATAAGAAACTCATTTTAGACCAAGAGACACCACCAGATTTAAAGTGAGGGGGTGGAAAATAATCTACTATGCTAATGAACATCAGAAGAAAGCTGGTGTGGCAATCCTTATATCAGATCCATTAGATTTTAAGCCAAAAACTATAAGAGAGAAGAGGAAGGACACTATATCATATTCAAATGGTCAGTCCAATAAGAAGATCTAACAATTTTTTAAAAAGATTTTATTTATTTATTTGAGAGAGAGACTGTGAGAGGGAACATGAACGAGGAGAATGTCAGAGAGAGTAGCAGACTCGCCGTGGAGCTGGGAGCCCGATGCAGGACTTGATCCTGGGACTCCGGGACCATAACCTGAGCCGAAGGCAGTCGTCCAACCAACTGAGCCACCCAGGCGTCCCAAGATCTAACAATTTTAAATATCTATGCCCCTAACGTGGGAGCAGCCAACTATATAAACCAATTAATAACAAAATCAAAGAAACACATCAACAATAATACAATAATAGTAGGGGACTTTAACACTCACTGAAATGGACAGATCATCCAAGCAAAAGATCAACAGGGAAATAAAGGCCTTAAATGACACACTGGACCAGATGGACATCACAGATCTATTCAGAAAATTTCATCCCAAAGCAACAGAATACACATTCTTCCCTAGTGCACATGGAACATACTCCAGAATAGTTCACATCCTGGGTCCTAAATCAAGTCTCAACTGGTATCAAAATATTTGGATCATTCCCTGCATGTTTTCAGACCACAATGCTCTGAAGCTAGAACTCAATCACCAGAGGAAATTTGGAAAGAACCCAAATACATGGAGACTAAACAGCATCCTTCTAAAGAATGAATGGGTTAACCAGGAAATTAAAGAAGAATTGAAAAAAATCATGGAAACAAATGATAATGAAAACACAATGGTTCAAAATCTGTGGGACACAACAAAGGCAGTCCTGAGAGGAAAATATATAGCGGTACAAGCCTTTCTCAAGAAACAAGAAAGGTCTCAAGTACACAACCTAACCCTACACCTAAAGGAGCTGGAGAAAGAACAAGAAAGAAAGCCTAAACCCAGCAGAAGTAAAGAAATCATGAAGATCAGAGCAGAAATCAATGAACTAGAAATAATAAAAAAAAAACCAATAGGACAAATCAACAAAACTAGGAGCTGGTTCTTTGAAAGAATTAATAATATTGATAAACTTGTGGCCAGACTTATCAAAAAGAAAAGAGAAAGGATTCAAATAAATAAAATCATGAATGAAAGAGGAGCGATCACAACCAACACCAAAGAAATACAGACAATTATAAGAACATACTATGAGCAACTCTACATTAACAAATTTGACAATTTGGAAGAAATGGATGCATTCCTAGAGTCATATAAACTACCACAACTGAACCAGGAAGAAATAGAAAACCTGAACAGACCCATAACCAGTAAGGAGATTGAAACAGTCATCAAAAATCTCCAAACAAATGAAAGCCCAGCATAGATGGCTTCCCAGGGGAATTCTACCAAACGTTTAAAGAAGAACTAATTCCTATTCTCCTGAAACTGTTCCAAAAAATAGAAATGGAAGGAAAACTTCCAAACTCATTTTGTGAGGCCAGCATCACCTTGATCCCCAAACCAGACAAGGATCCCATCAAAAAAGAGAGCTACAGTCCAATATCCTTGATGAACACAGATGCAAAAATTCTCACCAAAATACTAGCCAACAGGATCCAACAGTACATAAAGGATTATTCACCACAACGGAGTGGGATTTATTCCAGGACTGGAAGTCTGGTTCAACATCTGCAAATCAATCAATGTGATATAATACATTAATAAAAGAAAGAACAAGAACCATATGATACTCTCAATAGATGCTGAAAAAGCATTTGACAAAGTACAGCATCCCTTTCTGATCAAAACTCTTCAAAGTGTAGGGACAGAGGGCACATACCTCAATATTATCAAAGCCATCTATGAAAAACCCACCGGAAATATCATTCTCAATGATCTTTGAGAAAAACTGAAAGCTTTTCCGCTAAGGTCAGGAACACGGCAGGGATGTCCATTATCACCACTGCTATTCAACATAGTACTAGAGGTCCTAGCCTCAGCAGTCAGACAAGAAAAGGAAATTAAAGGCATCCAAATCGACAAAGAAGAAGTCAAACTATCGCTCTTTGCAGATGATATGATACTTATGTGGAAAACCCAAAAGTCTCCACTCCAAAACTGCTAGAACTTGTACAGGAATTCAGTAAAGTGTCGGGATATAAAATCAATGCACAGAAATCAGTTGAATTTCTGTACACCAACAAGAAGACAGAAGAAAAAGACATTAAGGTGTCAATCCCATTTACAATTGCACCCAAAACTATAAGATACCTAGGAATAAACCTAACCAAGGAGGCTAAGAATCTAAAGGGCTAGTGTCCAAAATCTAGAAAGAGCTTAGCAAACTCAACACCCAAAGAACAAATACTCCAACCGAGAAATGGGCAGAAGACATGAACAGACATTTCTGCAAAGAAGACATCCAGATGGCCAACAGACACATGAAAAAGTGCTCCACATCACTCGGCATCAGGGAAATACAAATCAAAACCACAATGAGATACCACCTCACACCAGTCAGAATGGCTAAAATTAACATGTGAGGTAATGACAGACACTGGCGAGGATGTGGAAAAAGGGGAATGCTCCTACACTGTTGGCGGGAATGCAAACTGGTGCAACCACTCTGCAAAACAGCATGGAGGTTCCTCAAAATGTTGAAAATAGAACTACCCTATGACCCAGCAATTGCACTTCTGGGTATTTACCCTAGAGATACAAATGTAGTGATCCAAAGGGGCATGTACACCCGAATGTTTATAACAGCCATGTCCATAATAGCTAAACTATGGGAAGAACCTAGATGTCCATCAACAGATGAATGAATAAAGAAGAAGTGGTTTATATACACAATGGAATACTATGCAGCCATCAAAAGAAATGAAATCTTGCCATTTGCGATGACGTGGATGGAACTAGAGGGTATTAGGCTTAGCCAAATAAGTCAATCGGAGAAGAACAACTACCATATGATATCCCTGATATTACGAAGTAGAGATGCAATGGAGGTTAGGGGGTTAGGAGAAGAATAAATGAAGCAAGATGGGATCAGGAGGGAGACAAACCATAAGTGACTCTTAATCTCACAAAACTAAATGAGGGTTGCTGTGGGGAGGGGTGTCGGGAGAGGGGTTTGGCGTTATGGACATTGGGGAGGGTATGTGCTAAGGTGAGTGCTGTGAAGTGTGTAAACCTGGTGATTCACAGACCTGTACCCCTGGAGATAAAAATACATTATATGTTTATAAAAATATAAAAATAAGTAAGTTTAAAAAATAGGTGGTGGGAATTAAGAAGTGCATTTGTTGTCATGAGGTGTTGTATGAAATTGTGGAATCACTGCAGTGTACACCTTAAACTAATATTACACTGTTAACTAACTGGAATTTAAATAAAAACTTAAAAAAATAGGTCAATCATCCAGACAGAAAATCAACTGGGAAAAGTTCGACTTCAAACACACTTTTGACAGAATGTACCTAATAGAGAAATATATAAAAATTGATCCAACACCAGAATAATAAGTACCTTACTAAATTGTTCATGGAACATACTCTTGGGTAGATTTTATAATAAGCCAGAAACAAAAAGCAAATTTAAGAAGTTTAAAGTCATACCAAATATCATTTCTGAGCACAGTGGTATGAAATTAGATCAATCACAGGAGGAAAGCTGCAAAATTTGCAAATATGTGGGAATTAAACAGAAGCTCTTGAACCAATTGGTCAAGGCAGAAATCAAACAGAGAGTAAAAAATACCTTGATGGAGGTATAATACTCCATGGTGTATATGGACCACATCTTCCTTATCCATTCGTCCATTGAAGGGCATCTTGGTTCTTTCGACAGTTTGGTGACTGTGGCCATTGCTGCTATGATTATTGGGGTACAGATGACCCTTCTTTTCACTACATCTGTATCTTTGGGGTAAATACCCAGTAGTGCAATGTGGTCTGTATACACTATGGAGTATTATGCCTCCATCAGAAAGGATGAATACCCAACTTTTGTATCAACACGGACAGGACTGGAAGAGATTATGCTGAGTGAAATAAGTCAAGCAGAGAGAGTCAATTTTCATATGGTTTCACTTATTTGTGGAGCATAAGAAATAACACAGAGGACATGGGGAGATGGAGAGGAGAAGGGAGTTGAGGGAAATTGGAGGAGGAGATGACCCATGAGAGACTATGGACAATCTGAGGGTTTTGAAGGGGCAGGGGGTGGGAAGTTGGGGGAACCAGATGGTGGGTTTATGGAGGGCACGTATTGCATGGAGCACTGGGTGTGGTGCATAAACAATGAATTCTGTTGCACTGAAAAGAAATTAAATTAAAAAAATTTTTGAGATAAAAAAATAAACCTTGAAACAAATGAAAGTGGCAGCCCAACATGAAACATGGGATACTGCAAGAATGGTTTGAAGAAATTTATAGCAGTAAATTCCTACATTACAAAAAAAAAGAATGCTTTCAAATAAACAACTGAACTTAACATTATCAAGAAACATGTAAAAGAAGAAATAGCCCCAAGTTAGCAGAAGGAAGGAAAAACAAAGATCAGAGCAGATATAAATGAAACAGAAACTAGAAGAGCAATGGAAAATATTAACAAAAGTGAAAGCTGGTTCTTTGAAAGTTTAAATAAGACTGATAAACCTTTATCTAGAAGAGAAATCAAGAGAGAAAATTTCAATAAATAAAATCATAAATAAAAAGGAGATATTACAATCAATACCACAGAAATACAAAAGATCATAAAAGACCACTATGAATAATTATACTCCAAAAATATGGAAGACCTAGGAAATGAATAAATTCCTTGAAATATACAACCTACCAAGACTAATTCAGGATGAAATAGAAAATCTGAATACAGAAATAATGAGTAAGGAGATTAAATCAATAATTAAAACACGACACAGAAAAGGCCAGGATTGTATTATTTCATACATTAATTCTACCAAATATTTAAAGAATTATTAATGTGAACCTTTTGCAAGTGTTTCCTCCAAAATTGTAGAAGAGGGAACACTCTCAATTTATTTTAAGAGGCCAGGTTTACCCTTGATGCCAAAGTCAGACAATGACACTATAAGAAAAGTACAGATCAATATACCTAACAAATATTCCTGATGAATACAGATGCAAAAAATCTGAACAAAACACTAGTAAAATGAATTCAACAGCATGTTAAAAGATAATACACTGTGATCAAGTGATATTATCCTTGGGAATCAAGGGTGGTTCAACACACACAAATCATTAAGTGTGGTAGAACATGTTAATAAGATAAAAGATAAAATTATGATTAATTCAGTAGGTGCAAAAACACATTTCACAAAATATAACACTCTTCTATGAGGAAAACACTCAACAAATTGAGTAAAGAAGTAACATACCTCAACACTGCAAAAAGCTTATATGACAAACCCACAGGTAACACACTCAATGGTCAAAGGTTTTAACTTTTTTGTATCACACCAAGATCAAGACAATTGTGCCCCCTCTCACCACTCCTATTCAATATAGTACTGGAAGTCCAAATCCTAGCAATAGTGCAAGAAAAAAACAATAGGCATCCTAATTGGAAAGAAAAAATTAAAATTCTCCTTGCTTTCAGATGATATGCTTTAAATACAGAAAATCCTGAAAACTCCACCAAAAAACTTAGAACTAATCAAGGAATTCAGTAAAGTAGCAGGATACAAAATCAACATAAAAAATCAGTTGCATTTCTATACACCAACAACAAACTATCAGAAAGAGAAATTAAGAAAACAATCTGATTTACAATATTATCAAAAGAAATATAATACTTAAAAATAAATACAATGAAGGAGGTGAAATATCTGTACACTGAAAACTATGAGACTTTGATAAAGAAACTGAAGAGAACACAAACAAATAGAGAGTCAGTGTTCATGGATCAGAAGAAGTAATATTGTTAAGATATCCATTCTATATAAAGTCATCTAGATATCTGAAAAACCTTATCAAAATTCTGGTTGCATTTTTCACAGAAATAGAAAAAACCTCTAAAATTTGTATAGAGTCACAAAACATCCTACATAGCTAAAGAAATCCTGACTTTAAAAAAAGAAGGCCAAAATTGGACATGTCATACCTGCTTGTTTCAAGCTATACTACAAAACTTTAGTGTCAAAAGAATATGGTACTTGCATAAAAATAGACACATAGACCTTAAAAAAATAGACACATAGACCAATGGAATAGAATTGAGAGCCAAAAAATAAACCATTGCATAGTCAACTAACTTTTGACAAAGGAGCCAAGATTACTAATGGGGAAAGGATAATCTCTTCAATAGATAGTGTTAAGGAAACTGGATAACCATATGCAGAAGAATGAAATTGGCCCCTTATCTTGCACCACTCACAAAAAGTAACTTGAAATGGATTAAAGATTTAAAAGATAGGAGACTGTGAAACCCCTGGAAGAAAATGGGAAAACCTTCTTTTTTTTAATTTTTAATTTTTTATTAAGGAAAAACCTTTTTGACGTTGCTCTTGGCAACATTTTTTTTTTCAGGGATACACCAAAAACACAAGCAATAAAAACAAAAATAAAAAAGCCGGAATACATCAAACTAAAAAGCTTGTACACAGCCAAAAATGAACAAAATAGACAAACTACATAATGGTACAGAATATTTGCAAACCATATAACTGGTAAGTCACTAATCTCTAAAATATATGAAGATCTCATAACTCAATAGCAAAATAATATAAGATACAAAAATGGACAATCAGAATACTTTTGTAAAGAAGACATACAAGTGCTTCAAGATACATGAACAGATGCTCAACATCACTAGTCATCAGAAAAATGTAAATCAAAACCACAATGAGATATCACCTCACACCTATTAGAATGGCTATTATCAAAAGCTCAAAAGATAAAAAGTGTTGTCAAGAACATGGGAAGAAAGAACGCTTTTGCACTGCTTTTGAGAATGTAAATTGGTGCCTCCACTACGGAAAACAATATGAAAGTTCTTTAAAAAATCAAAAATAGAACTGCCATATCATTCAACAATTGCACTTCTGGATGTATATTCAAAGGAAATGAAACCAGGATCTCAAAGAGATATTTGCACTCTCAAGTTCATTGCAGCTTTATTCACAATAACCAATATATGGGAACATCCTAAGTGTCTGTCAGTGAATGAATGGATAAAGGAGACATGACTATATAGATACAGATTAAGATATAGATATAGAGGGGAGGAGTCAAGATGGCGGAGAAGTAGCAGGCTGAGACGACTTCAGCTAGCTGGAGATCAGCTAGATAGCTTATCTAAAGATTGCAAACACCTGAAAATCCATCGGCAGAACAAAGAGAAGAAGAACAGCAATTCTGGAAACAGAAACAACCACTTTCTGAAAGGTAGGACCGGCGGAGACGTGAATCAAAAGCGATGGGAAGATAGACCCCGGGGGGAGGGGCCGGCTCCCGGCAAGCGGCGGAGCAACGACGCACAAAATCAGGACTTTTAAAAGTGTGTTCCGCTGAGGGACATCACTCCAGAGGCTAAACCGGGGCGAAGCCCACGCGGGGTCAGCGTGGCCTCAGGTCCCGCAGGGTCACAGAAGGATCGGGGGTGTCTGAGTGTCGCAGAGCTTGCGGGTATTGGAACGGGAAAACCGGCTACAGAGACAGAGCCGACAGTAAGCTCACAGCTCGGTGTTACCTTGAACCGGTCGCAGGCTCGGTGAGCTCGGAGCGCGGCTGGAGGTCAGGCAGACGGGAGTAACTGGGCGCTGTTCTCTGAGGGCGCACTGAGGAGTGGGGCCCCGGGCTCTCGGCTCCTCTGGGCCGGAGACCAGGAGGCCACCATTTGTATTCCCCGTCCTCCGGAACTCTACGGAAAGCACTCAGGGAACAAAAGCTCCTGAAAGCAAACCCGAGCGGATTACTCACCCCTGCCCCTGATAAGGGCGGTGCAATTCCGCCTGGGGCAAAGACACTTGAGAATCACTACACCAGGCCCCTCCCCCAGAAGATCAACAAGAAATCCAGCCGAGACCAAGTTCACCTAGCAAGGAGTGCGGTTTCAATACCAAGGAGAGCAGCAGAATTCCAGAGGAGGAGAAAGCAAGGCACGGAACTCATGGCTTTTTCCCTGTGATTTTTTTTAGTCTTGCAGTTAATTTAATTTTTTTTTTCATTTTTTGTTTTTTTTCTCGCCTTCTGGTTAAATTTTTTTTTAACTTTACCTTTTTCTTTTTTAACGTTTTTTAACTAGTTTATCTAATATATATATTTTTTCTTTTTTATATTTTTCTTATTTGTTTTCTTTTTTTTTAAATTATTTTCTTTTCTTTTTTTTTTCTTTTTTCTTTTTTTTTCTTTCTTCCTTTTTGAACCTCTTTTTATCCCCTTTCTCACCCCTCACGATTTGGCATCTCTTCTAATTTGGTTAAAGCATATTTTCCTGGGGTTGTTGCCACCCTTTTAGTATTTTACTTGCTCCTTCATATACTCCTATCTGGACAAAATGACATGACGGAAAAATTCAACACAAAAAAAAAAAACAAGAGGCAGTACAGAAGGCTAGGGACCTAATCAATACAGACATTGGTAATATGTCAGATCTAGAGTTCAGAATGACAATTCTCAAGGTTCTAGCCGGGCTCGAAAAAGGCATGGAAGATATTAGAGAAACCCTCTCGAGAGATATAAAACCCTTTCTGGAGAAATAAAAGAACTAAAATCTAACCAAGTTGAAATGAAAAAAGCTATTAATGAGGTGCAATCAAAAATGGAGGCTCTCACTGCTAGGATAAATGAGGCAGAAGAAAGAATTAGTGATATAGAAGACCAAATGATAGAGAATAAAGAAGCTGAGCAAAAGAGGGACAAACAGCTACTGTACCATGAGGGGAGAATTCGAGAGATAAGTGACACCATAAGACGAAACAACTTTAGAATAATTGGGATTCCAGACGAAGAAGAAAGAGAGAGGGGAGCAGAAGGTATACTGGAGAGAATTATTGGGGAGAATTTCCCCAATATGGCAAAGGGAACGAGCATCAAAATTCAGGAGGTTCAGAGAATGCCCCTCAAAATCAATAAGAATAGGCCCACACCCCGTCACTTAATAGTAAAATTTACAAGTCACAGTGACAAAGAGAAAATCCTGAAAGCAGCCCGGGAAAAGAAGTCTGTAACATACAATGGTAAAAATACTAGATTGGCAGCTGACTTATCGACAGACACCTGGCAGGCCAGAAAGAGCTGGCATGATATTTTCAGAGCACTAAACGAGAAAAACATGCAGCCAAGAATACTATATCCAGTGAGGCTATCATTGAAAATAGAAGGAGAGATTAAAAGCTTCCAGGACAAACAAAAACTGAAAGAATTTGCAAACACCAAACCAGCTCTACAGGAAATATTGAAAGGGGTCCTCTAAGCAAAGAGAGAGCCTACAAGTGGGAGATCAGAAAGGAACAGAGACCATATACAGTAAGGCAATACAATGGCACTAAATTCATATCTCTCAATAGTTACCCTGAATGTTAATGGGCTAAATGCCCCTGTCAAAAGACACAGGCTATCAGAATGGATAAAAAAACAAAACCCATCTATATGTTGCCTCCAAGAAACTCATTTTAAGACCGAAGACACCTCCAGATTTAAAGTGAGGGGGTGGAAAAGAATTTAACATGCTAATGGACATCAGAAGAAAGCAGGAGTGGCAATCCTTATATCAGATCAATTAGATTTTAAGCCAAAGACTATAATAAGAGATGAGGAAGGACACTATATCATACTCAAAGGGTCTGTCCAACAAGAAGATTTAACAATTTTAAATATCTATGCCCCCAACGTGGGAGCAGCCAACTATATAAACCAATTAATAACAAAATCAAAGAAACACATCAACAATAATACAATAATAGTAGGGGACTTTAACACTCCCCTCACTGAAATGGACAGGTCATCCAAGCAAAAGATCAGCAAGGAAATAAAGGCCTTAAACAACACACTGGACCAGATGGACATCACAGATATATTCAGAACATTTCATCCCAAAGCAACAGAATACACATTCTTCTCTAGTGCACATGGAACATTCTCCAGAATAGATCACATCCTCGGTCCTAAATCAGGACTCAACCAGTATCAAAAGATTGGGATCATTCCCTGCATATTTTCAGACCACAATTCTCTAAAGCTAGAACTCAACCACAAAAGGAAGTATGGAAGGAACCCAAATACATGGAGACTAAACAGCATCCTTTTAAAGAATGAATGGGTCAACCAGGAAATTAAAGAAGAATTGAAAAAAATCATGGAAACAAATGATAATGAAAATACAACGGTTCAAAATCTGTGGGACACAAGAAAGGCAGTCCTGAGAGGAAAATATATAGCGGTACAAGCCTTTCTCAAGAAACAAGAAAGGTCTCAGGTACACAACCTAACCCTACACCTAAAGGAGCTGGAGAAAGAACAAGAAAGAAACCCTAAGCCAAGCAGGAGAAGAGAAATCATAAAGACCAGAGCAGAAATCAATGAAATAGAAACCAAAAAAACAATAGAACAAATCAACGAAACTAGGAGCTGGTTCTTTGAAAGAATTAATAAAATTGATAAACCCCTGGCCCGACTTATCAAAAAGAAAAGAGAAAGGACCCAAATAAATAAAATCATGAATGAAAGAGGAGAGATCACAACTAACACCAAAGAAATACAAACTATTATAAGAACATACTATGAGCAACTCTACGCCAATAAATTGGACAATCTGGAAGAAATGGATGCATTCCTAGAAACATATAAACTACCACAACTGAACCAGGAAGAAATAGAAAGCCTGAAGAGACCCATAACCAGTAAGGAGATTGAAACAGTCATTAAAAATCTCCAAACAAACAAAAGCCCAGGGCCAGACGGCTTCCCGGGGAATTCTAACAAACATTTAAAGAAGAACTAATTCCTATTCTCCTGAAACTGTTCCAAAAAATAGAAATGGAAGGAAAACTTCCAAACTCATTTTATGAGGCCAGCATCACCTTGATCCCAAAACCAGACAAGGATCCCATCAAAAAAGAGAGCTATAGACCAATATCCTTGATGAACACAGATGCGAAAATACTCAACAAAATACTAGCCAATAGGATTCAACAGTACATTAAAAGGATTATTCACCACGACCAAGTGGGATTTATTCCAGGGCTGCAAGGTTGGTTCAACATCTGCAAATCAGTCAATGTGATACAACACATCAATAAAAGAAAGAACAAGAACCATATGATACTCTCCATAGATGCTGAAAAAGCATTTGACAAAGTACAGCATCCCTTTCTGATCAAAACTCTTCAAAGTGTAGGGATAGAGGGCACATACCTCAATATCATCAAAGCCATCTATGAAAAACCCACCGCAAATATCATTCTCAATGGAGAAAAACTGAAAGCTTTTCCGCTAAGGTCAGGAACACGGCAGGGATGTCCATTATCACCACTGCTATTCAACATAGTACTAGAGGTCCTAGCCTCAGCAATCAGACAACAAAAGGAAATTAAAGGCATCCAAATCGGCAAAGAAGAAGTCAAATTATCACTCTTCGCAGATGATATGATACTATATGTGGAAAACCCAAAAGAGTCCACTCCAAAACTGCTAGAACTTATACAGGAATTCAGTAAAGTGTCAGGATATAAAATCAATGCACAGAAATCAGTTGCATTTCTCCACACCAACAGCAAGACGGAAGAAAGAGAAATTAAGGAGTCAATCCCATTTACAATTGCACCCAAAACCATAAGATACCTAGGAATAAACCTAGCCAAAGAGGCACAGAATCTATACTCAGAAAACTATAAAGTACTCCTGAAAGAAATTGAGGAAGACACAAAGAAATGGAAAAATGTTCCATGCTCCTGGATTGGAAGAATAAATATTGTGAAAATGTCTATGCTACCTAAAGCAATCTACACATTTAATGCAATTCCTATCAAAGTACCATCCATCTTTTTCAAAGAAATGGAACAAATAATTCTAAAATTTATATGGAACCAGAAAGGACCTTGAATAGCCAAAGGGATATTGAAAAAAAAAAGCCAAAGTTGGTGGCATCACAATTCCGGACTTCAAGCTCTATTACAAAGCTGTCATCATCAAGACAGCATGGTACTGGCACAAAAACAGACACATAGATCAATGGAACAGAATAGAGAGCCCAGAAATAGACCCTCAACTCTACAGTCAACTAATCTTCGACAAAGCAGGAAAGAATGTCCAATGGAAAAAAGACAGCCTCTTCAATAAATGGTGCTGGGAAAGTAGGACAGCCACATGCAGAAAAATGAAATTGGACCATTTCCTTACACCACACATGAAAATAGACTCAAAATGGATGAAGGACCTCAATGTGCGAAAGGAATTCATCAAAATCCTTGAGGAGAACACAGGCAGCAACCTCTTCGACCTCAGCCGCAGCAACATCTTCCTAGGAACAACGCCAAAGGCAAGGGAAGCAAGGGCAAAAATGAACTATTGGGATTTCATCAAGATCAAAAGCTTTTGCACAGCAAAGGAAACAGTTAACAAAATCAAAAGACAACTGACAGAATGGGAGAAGATATTTGCAAATGACATATCAGATAAAGGACTAGTGTCCAGAATCTATAAAGAACTTAGCAAACTCAACACCCAAAGAACAAATAATCCAATCAAGAAATGGGCAGAGGACATGAACAGACATTTCTGCAAAGAAGACATCCAGATGGCCAACAGACACATGAAAAAGTGCTCCATATCACTCGGCATCAGGGAAATACAAATCAAAACCACAATGAGATATCACCTCACACCAGTCAGAATGGCTAAAATCAACAAGTCAGGAAATGACAGATGCTGGCGAGGATGCGGAGAAAGGGGAACCCTCCTACACTGTTGGTGGGAATGCAAGCTGGTGCAGCCACTCTGGAAAACAGCATGGAGGTTCCTCAAAATGTTGAAAATAGAACTGCCCTATGACCCAGCAATTGCACTACTGGGTATTTACCCTAAAGATACAAACGTAGTGATCCAAAGGGGCACGTGCACCCAAATGTTTATAGCAGCAATGTCCACAATAGCCAAACTATGGAAAGAACCTAGATGTCCATCAACAGATGAATGGATCAAGAAGATGTGGTATATATACACAATGGAATACTATGCAGCCATCAAAAGAAATAAAATCTTGCCATTTGCGACAACATGGATGGAACTAGAGCGTATCATGCTTAGCGAAATAAGTCAAGCAGAGAAAGACAACTATCATATGATCTCCCTGATATGAGGAAGTGGTGATGCAACATGGGGGCTTAAGTCAGTAGGAGAAGAATCAATGAAACAAGATGGGATTGGGAGGGAGCCAAACCATAAGTGACTCTTAATCTCACAAAACAAACTGAGGGTTGCTGGGGGGAGGGGGTTTGGGAGAAGGGGGTGGGATTATGGACATTGGGAGGGTATGTGCTTTAGTGAGTGCTGTGAAGTGTGTAAACCTGGTGATTCACAGACCTGTACCCCTGGGGATAAAAATATATGTTTATAAAAAATAAAAAATTATATTAAAAAAAAGACCTTTTAAAAAAATATATATAGATATAGATATAGATAGTGTATTATGTACATACATAATATACATGTCTGTATATGTATACACATATGAATATATGTATAACATAAGATATATAATTTATATATAACAAACATAAAATTTATAAAATGCAATAGTCATAAATATAAATATATGTTAATATACATATAATGGAGAATTATTCAGCCCTGAATAAGGAAATCCTGCCATTTCGGACAATTTTGATGAATCTTGAGGGCATTATTCTAAGTGAAGTAAGTCAGAGAAAGACACATATTTTATGATATCACTTCTATGTGAAATCTAAAAAATACGATCTCACAGAAATAGAAAGTAGAGTGGTAGTTGTTAAGGGCTGGGGGAATGGGAGAATGGAGAGATATTGGTTAAGGAGTATGAACTGCCAGTAATAAGATGAATATATTCTGGCTGAGTAGATTAAATGTTCTTACTACAAAAAGGAGTGGTTAAAAAAAAAGAATGGTAATTATGTAATGTGATCGAGATGTTAGCTAATGTATAGCTGCAATCATTTTACAATAAACAATTGAATCAAATCAACATTCTGTGTGCCTTAAACTTATACAATGTACTATGTCAATTATGTCTCAACAAACCTGGAATAAATAAATACATTCACATTGTTTTACAACCATCACCAATATCCAGCTTCATAATTCTCATACTGTAGAACTGAAACTCTATGCTCATTAAACAATAACTCCCCATTCTCCCCTCCCCCTAACCCTGAAACCACTATTTTCTCTCTATATGATTTTGAATACCTTAAGTACTTCTTAAAAGTGGAATCATATAGTATTTGTCCTTTTGTAACTGACTTATTTCACTTAACATAATGTCCTCAAGATTCACCCATGTTATAACATAGTACAGAATTTCCTCCCTTTTTAAGGTTAAATAATGTATCAGTGCATGCATATACCACATTTTACATGTCCATTAATCTGTCTGTAATCACTTGGATTGCTTCCACATTTTAGCTACTGTGAATAATGTTGCTATGAACATGGTGTACAAATGTTGCTTTGAGGCCCTGTTTTCAATTATTTGGGACATATACCCAGAAGTGGAATCGTTAGATTATGTGGAAATTCTATTTTTGATTTTTTTGAGGCACTGCTATGTTGTTTTCCACAATGACTGGATTATTTTACACTTCCACCAATGGTGCACATGGGATTCAGTTTCTCCACATCCTTTCCAACACTTGTTATCTTTTTATTTTGAAAATAGACATCCTGACATGTGCAAGGTGTTTTCTGTTTTTTGACAGTAGCAATCCTAATTGGTGGAGGCAATGTCTCATTGTATTTTTGATTTACATTTCCACTAATAATTATTAGTGGTGTTGAGAGTCTTTTCATATGTTTATTGTCCTTTTGCATATTTTGTTTGGAAAAATGTATATTCAAATCCTTTGCACATTTTTGAACTGGGTTGTTTGGTTTTTTTATTGTTTACCTTTAAGATTTCTCTATGTATTTGGGATGTTAATCCTTTATAAGATATATTATTTGCAAATGTGTTCTCCCCTTCTGTGGGTTTCTTTCTTATACTGTTGATAGTGTCTTTGAGTCACAAAATATTTTAACTTTCATAAAGTCCAATTTATCTATTTTTTCTCTTTTTTTCTGTGCCTTTTTAGTCATATCCAAGAAATAATTTCCAAATCCAATGTCATAAAGATTTTGTCCTATGTTTTCTTTTAAGTGTGTAATGGTTTGGTATTTACATTTAGGTCCTTGATCCACTTTGGGTTTATTTTTTTATGTATGGTTTTAGATATGTGTACAAACTGATTTTTTTGCATGTGGATAGCCAGTTTCCCTAGAAGAAGTTTTAAAAAGATTTTCCTTTCCTCATTAATTGTCATGGCATCCTTGTAAAAAAAAAAGTTGATGATCTATGTAAGGATTTATTTTTGTGCTCTGTACTTTTGTTGGTCTATATGGCTGTCCTTATGTCAGAATATGCCTGTTGGGGCACCTACGTTGCTCAGTCTGTTGAAAGGCTGCCTTTGGCTCAGGTCATGATTCCACGAACCTCAATCCTGGGATTGAGACCCACACCGGGCTTCCCACTCAGTGGAGAGTCTGCATCTCCCTCTCCCTCTGCCTGCCACTCTGCCTAATTGTGCTCTCTCTCAATCTGTCAAATAAATAGATAAAATCTTTTTAAAAAGATCATGGCTGTTTTGACTATTGTAGTAAGATTTGAAATAAAGAAGTGTGACAACTCCAGTTTTGCTTTTCTTTTTAAAGATTTTTCTAACTAGTGTCCTTTAAGATTCCCTATGAATTTTAAGATGGGTTTTTCTTCCCCAAAAAAATGTTATTTCCAGTGAGTTAACAACAGTGTAATATTAGTTTCAGGTGTACAGTTTAGTGATTCAGCACTTCAATACAGCACCCAGTGCTCATTTCAACAAATGTACTCCTTAATTCCCATTATCTATTTAACCCATTCTCCCACCAACCTCCCCTCTTGTTCTCTTTACTTAAGTGTCTCTTTCTTGGTTTGCCATTCTCTTTTTCACCCTTTGGTCATTTGTTTTGTTTCTTAAATTCCACATATGAGTGAAATTGTATGGTGTTTGTCTTTCCCTGGCTGGCTTATTGCACTTAGCATAATACTCTGTAATTCCATACAAATGGCAAGATTTCATTCTTTTTTTATGGCTGAGGAATATCCCATTGTATATGTATACACAACATCTTCTTTACCTACCCATCAATTGATGGACATTTGGGCTGTTATCATAATTTGGCTATTGTAAATAATGCTCCTATAAGCATTGGGGTGCATGTATCCTTTTGAATTAGTATTTTTATATTCTTTGGGTAAAGACCTAAGAAGTGGATAATCCAATTAAAAACAGGCAGAAGACAGGAATAGATGCTTTGCCAAAGAAGACATATAGATGGTCTACAGACACATGAAAAGATACTCAATATCACTTATCATCAGGGAAATGCAAATCAAGACTATAATGCGATATGATCTCATACCTGTCAGAATGGCTAAAATCAAAAACACAAGAAACAGTGGGTGTTGGCAAAGATATGGAGAAACAGATACCCTTTGCACTATTGGCAGGAATGCAAACTAGTGCAACCACTGTGGAAAGCAGTATGGAGACTCTTCAAAAATTTAAAAATAGAACTACCCTGTGATTATGATGTTTGCTTTGGATTTTTATATATGGCACATGTTGAGTCAGTTTACTTCTATTTATGTTTTATTGCATTTTTTTTAATCATGAAAGGAGCTGATGGGGAACCTGTGTGGCTTGGTTGTTAGGCATCTGCCTTTGACTCAGGTCATGATCCCAATGTCCTGGGATGAAGCCCCATGTCAGGCTTCCTGGTCAGCAGGGAGCCTACTTCTCCCTCTCCAGATCCCCTGTGGTTGTGTTCCTTCTCTTGCTATCTCTCTGTGTCATAAATAAATAAAAATATTTTTTAAAGGTGCTGAATTTTGCCAAATGTTTTTCTGTATCAATCAAGATGATTATGTGTTTTTTCCCTTCATTATGTTGATATAGCACATTATATTGATAAATTCTCATATTTTGAGTAATGCTTGCATTCCAGGACTAAATCCCACTTGATTATGTTTTATAATCCTTTTAATACAGTGCTGAACTCTTTTTGCTAGTATTTTGTCAAAGATTTTTACATCAATATTCATTAAGGATATTGGTCTGTAGTTTTCTTGTAATGTCTTTGACTTTGGTATTGGTGTAATGCTAGCCTCATAGAATGAGTTAGAAAGTTTGTTCTCTTCAAATTTTTGCAAAAGCTTAAGAAAGATTGATATTGTTTTTTCCTTTTCTATTTTTCCTTCCTTTTTTAAATTAAGTTTTTAATTCCAGTACAGTTAACATAGACTGCTATATTAATTTCAGGTGTACAATATAGTGATTTAACAATTCTACACATTAGTCAGTGCTCATCATGATATGTGTACTCTAATCCCTATCACCAATTTCATCCTTCCCCCCACCCACCTACCCTCTGGTAACCATCCGTTTATTCTCTAGAATTAAAACTCTATTTCTTGGTTTGCCTCTTTCTCTCTCTCTTTCCTTCCATATGCTTGTTGTTTTGTTTCTTAAATTTCACCTATGAGTGAGATTGTATGGGTATGTGTCTTTCTCTGGCTGACTTATTTCACTTAGCATCATAATCTCTAGCGCCATCCATGTTACTGCAGATGACAACATGTTATTTTTATGGCTGAATATATATATGATGGAATATACATATGTATATAACCTCTTATTTATCCATTCGTCTTTTGATGGGCACTTGAACTGCTTCCATAATTTGGCTTTTCTAAGTAATGCTGCAGTAAATATAGGGGTGCATATATTCATTTGAATTAGTGTTTCTGGATTTGGGTAAATGCTTAGTAATGCATTTACTGGATCATAAGATAGTTCTATCTTTAATTTTTTGAGGAACCTTGATACTATCTTCCACATTGGCTGCACGAGTTTGTATTCCCACTAAGAGTGCACAGAAGTTCCTTTTTCTCCACATCCTTGCCAATAATTTTTTCTTGTGTTATTTTAGCCATTCTGACAGGTGTGAAGTGATATATCTTTGTGGGTTTGATCTGCATTTCCCTGATGATGAGTGATGTTGAACATCTTTTCATGTGTCTGTTGGGTTAGGGTTATCCGATAGTTGTTTAATTTTCAATGCATTCTAAAAGCACTTCTTTTACTTCCCTCCCAACATTTTGTTTTGATGCTTTATTTGACATTTTAAATTTTGTGTTTCCCCTAACTACTTATTATAATTATAGTTGTCTTTCTTATTGTCTTTTAAACTTCACAATAGCCTTTGAGTGGCTAGTTTACTATTTATTTGCCTTTATCAGTGAGATTTTTTTCTTCCATATGTTTTCTTATTTCTACTTATGGCCTTTTTGGCATAAAGAAAACATGTCTTATAACACTGTTTTGGTGGCAATGAACTCCTTTAGCTTTTGATTGGGAAAGTATTTCCCCCTGAATTCTTTTTTTTTTCAAATTTATTTATTTATTCTTTATTATTTTTATTTATTTTTATTTTTTATAAACATATATTTTTATCCCCAGGGGTACAGGTCTGTGAATCACCAGGTTTACACACTTCACAGCACTCACCAAAGCACATACCCTCCCCAATGTCCATAATCCCACCCCCTTCTCCCAAACCCCCCCCCCAGCAACCCTCAGTTTGTTTTGTGAGATTAAGAGTCACTTATGGTTTGTCTCCCTCCCAATCCCATCTTGTTTCATTTATTCTTCTAAATGATAACCTTGTCAGGTAGAACTTTCTTGGCTGTCAGTGTTTTTCTTTCAGCACTGCCATTCTCCCTTCAGGCTTGCAAAGTTTCTGCTGAAAAATCAACTGACATTCTTATGAAATTTTACTTGTGTGTAACTATGTGTTTTTCTCTTATTGCATTTAAGATTTTCAGTTTGTCTTTAGCTTTTGCCATTTTAATTATAATATATCTTGATAAGGATATTTTTGGGTTCATGAGGTTTGGTGCTCTGTGCTTCCTGGATTGGATGTATGTTTCCTTCCCCAGGTTAGGGGAATTTTAGCCATTGTTTGTTCAAATAAGTTCCTTGACCCATTTTACTCTTCTCATTCTGCAAACTGTATAAAACTTTCTGTTGTCCAAGAGGTCTTTGAACTATTCTCATTTTTAAAATTATTTTCTTCCTTTTTACTATTTTGATTAGGTGATTTTTCACTATTCTTTTTTTCCAAATTGCTGATATATTCTTTTGTATCATCTAATGTGATGATTTCCTCTGGTGTATCTTATAAGACCAGTCACTGTATTTTTCAGTTCTTCAACTTCTGTCTGGTACTTTCTTATGTTTTCTAAATCTTTGTTGAAGTTTTCACTGTGTTCCTCCATTCTTTTCCTGGGTTTGATGGTGCCATGAGTGGGTCACTTTAAGTAAATGGTATAAGCTCCATTGGCCATGGGCTTGGGGTTTCCCAGTGTGCATTGTGCTGGGACAGTTTTGTCAAAACAGCTAGGGCAAGTGCTGTGGGGGAAGTACTAGCACATGCCACATGAGAGCCACCTTGGTGGGATCACAAGAGCTAGGGTGTGTGCAAGCAGAGGACTGCCTTGGGGAAATAACTAAAGCTGGAAAGAACTCGAGGCTCAGGGCTCACTGATGTGGACCTATCAGGCAAGCTACAACATCTGAACCCTACTTTCATTTTTGCTATTGAGGTTAAGAGAAAAGTAACCATGGTGATCATCAGGAACTTTGACCAAGGAGTTTCCAGCTGTCCCTATACCATGTCATAAATGCTCTAAGGTTAGTATATAGACTTCTTCCACTTATAGTCCAGTTGACCTTTGAACAACTGATTTTTGTTGCTGTTGTTGTTGTATACCAGAGTGGACAAGTCTGCATGTGGGTCCTTCAGTGATAACTCTCCCTACTGCATTGGGGGTAGGTTTTCCTATGGTTTCCATATCTTTTTCTCCTACCCTTTTCTATGTGGTCCCTTTATCATCTGTTGAACAGAATCTGTTTAATCAGCCCTCATATCTACTTCAGAAAGAATAGCTCTATACATAGGTATAAATTCAATGTGCGATAAGGGGAAGTGAATTCAGGGTTTCCCTATGTCACCATCTTAAAATGCCTCAGAGATATAACAATTTTAAACATGCATCTAACAATAAAGTACCAAAATATATGGACAAAAATTTGTCATAAATGCAAGGAGAACTAGAAAATTCAATAATAATGATGAGAAACTTCAGTACACCATGTTCAATAGAAAAACTGGGCAAAAGATCAATAGGAAAATAAAAGAATTGAACAACATTATAAACCTACAAGACTTTACAGAGAGTTATAGTGCACTTACCCAACAAGAGCAGAATACATTCTTATCAAATTTCTATGGGACAGTCTCCAGGATAGACCATATGTTATGCTAGAAAACAAGTAATAATAATTTTTAAATGAAATAATGCCAAATATTTTATCTGTCCACTATGGAAAGACACTAGAAAAAATTAACAGATGAATATCTTAAAAATTCACAATTATGGAAAAAATTATAATGACTCTTAACCAATGAGTAAAAGAAAAAAAAAACAAAGAACATACAAAATACTTGGATATAATAAAAACAAAACCATGATTACCAAAATTTATGGAATAGAGCAAAAGCAAAGTTTAGGCCAAAGTTCATAGTTTAAAATGCTTATATTAAACAGGAAAAAAAAATCTCAAATCATAAACCTAACAATATGACTTAGGGACCTTGCAAAAGGATAAAAACAATGCAAAGCTAGAGGAAGAATGAAAATGATAAAGATTAGAGCCAAGAATAAATAGAATAAATAATACTAAAATGTGTATGGAACCACGAAAGACACTGAATAGCCTTCAAAATCTTGAGAAAGAAAAACACAGCTGGAGGTATCACACAATTCCAGGTTCCAAGATATAATACAAATCTGTCATAATCAAAAGATTATGGTAATGGCACAAAAATAGATACATAGATCAATGGAGCAGAATAGAGGACTCATAAACCCACACTTAAATGGTTAATTAATCTATGACAAAAGAGAAAAGAATATACAATGGGGAACATGACAGTCCCTTTAACAAATAATGTTGGGAAAACTGAGCAGGTGCATGCAAAAGAATGAAACTGAACAACTTTCTAACACCACACACACACACACACACACACACACACACACCAATGTATTAAAGACCTAAATGTGAGACCTGAAACCATAAAAAATCCTAGACATTGGCTGCAGCAATATTTTCCTAGATATGTCTCTCAGAGCAAGGGAAACAAAGGCAAAAATAAACTATTGGGAATATACCAAAATAAAAAGCTTCTGCACAGTGAAGGAAACAAAAAAAAAAGACAATCAACTGAAAGGGAGAAGATGTTTGGAAATGATATATCTGATAAGGGGTGAATGTCCAAAATATATAAAGAACTTATATAACTAAAGACTTAAAAAAGGCAATCTCATTTAAAATAGGGAAAGGACCCAAATAGAAATTTTTCCTAAGAAGACATACAGATGGCCAACAGGCACATTAAAAGATACTCAACATCATTAATTGTCAGGGAAATGCAAATCAAAACCACAATGAGGTATCACCTTATACCTGTTAGAATGGCTAGAATCAAAAAGACAAGAAATAACAAGGGTTGGTGAGGATGAAAAAGAGAAAAGAATGTGTATGCACTCTTTATGGGAATGGAAATTGGTACATCCATTATTGAAAAAAGTATGGAGTTTCCTCAAAAAATTTAAGATGGAGGGACACCTGAGTGGCTCAGTTGGTTAAGCCACTGCCTTTAGCTTGGGTCATGATCACAGGATCCTGGGATCGAGTCCCACATCGGACTCCTTGCTCAGTGGGGAGCCTGCTTCTCTCTCTGCCTCTGCTTGCTTGTGCACACTTGCTTTCTCTCTGACAAGCAAATAAACAAAGTCTTTTAAAAATTTTAAGATAGATATGTCATAAATCCAATTGTTCCTCTACCCAAATAAATTATATATGCACACCTATGTTTATTGCAGCATTGTTTATAATAGCCAAGCTATAGAAGAAAACCTAGTGTCCATCAATAAATTAATGGATAAATACGTAGTGTGTGTGTGTGTGTGTGTGTGTGTGTGTGTGTGTGTGTATGAGAGTGTGCACACATGCATGTACGATGGAATATTACACAGCCAAAAAAAGGAGATGTTGCCATTTATGACAACATGATTGGACCTAGGTGTTTATGCTAAGTGAAATAAGTCAGACTGAGAAAAACAAATATATGATTTCACTCATGTGGAGTCTAAAATCAAAATAAACAAACAACAAGAAGAATCAGAACTAAAAATACAGAGAAGGAACTAATGGTTGTAGTGGGGGTGATTTGGCAAAATGTGTGAAGGGGTGTAGGAGGTACAGGCTTCTAGTTATGGAGTAAATAAATCATGGGAATAAAAAGTATAGCACAAGGAAAATAGTCAATGATATTGTATGGTAACAATTGTGGTTAGCAGAGACTAACATATAGAGAAGTTGAATCACTCAGTCATACACCTGAAACTGTAACATTGTGTGTCAACTATACTCAAATTTTTAAAAACTGAAAAAAATGAATTGCCAATACAAAAGAAGGCAAATTTACTAAAATCAAAAGTGAAACTGGCAACATTAGCACTAATCATATAGGTATAAGAAGAATTATGAAACTACAAAAAACAGTAAGCCAATATATTTGACAACCTAGATGGAATCAGCAAATTTCTAGAAATACCAAAACTACCAAAATTTACTCAAGAAGAAATATAAAATACTTGAATAACTATAAAAAGTAAAGAAGCTAAGGGGCACCTGGCTGGCTCAGTATGGAGCATGCAAACTCTTGATTTTGGGGTTGTAAGTTTGAACACCACATTGGGTTTAGAGATTACTTTTTTAAAAAAAAGGAGAGTTTAAATCAGTAACCAGTGATCACTTTGGCAGCACATATACTAAATCAGTAATCAAAAACTTCCCAACACAGGAAAATCCAAAACGAAACAGCTTCTCTAAGTATACAGAACACTTAAAAAAGATGAACTGCAATTCTTTTCAAACTCTTAAAAATAGAAAAATATTGTTTCCCTCACTGTGCAGAAGCTTTTTATTTAGATGTAGTCCCAGTAGTTTATTTTTGCTTTTGTTTCCCTTGCCTTAGGAAACATATCTAGAGAGAAGTTGCTACATCCAATGTGAAAGAGGTTACTGCCTGGGTTCTCCTCTAGGAAAAAATCAACAAAACTAAAAGGCAACCTATGAAATGGGACAAGATATTTGTAAAGGACGTATCGAATAAAGGCTTAGTATCCAAAATATGTAAAGAACTTATAAAACTCAATACCAACAAACCAAACAATCAACATAAAAATTGGGGAGAAGACATGAATGGACATTTGCCAAGGAAGACATGGAGATGGCCAAAAGACACACGAAAAGATGCTCAACCTCACTCATCATCAGGAAATGCAGATCAAAACTACAAAGAGATATCACTTCACTCCTGTCAGATTGGCTAAAATATAAAATAAAAAACACAAGAAACAAGTACTGGCAAGGATGTGGAGAAAAAGAAACTTTTGTGCACTATTGGTTGGAATGCAAACTGGTGTAGCCACTGTGGAAGATGGTATTGAAGTTCCTCAAAAAGCTAAAAATAGAAATAGCCTATGATCCAGTAATCATACTACTGGGCATTTACCCAAATACAAGAATACTCAACTTTTGTATCAGAATGGATGGGACTAGAGGAGATTACACTGAGTGAAATAAGTCAAACTGAGATAGTCAATTATCACACAGTTTCACTTACTTGTGGAGCTTAAGGAATAACAGGGAAGACATTAGGAGAAGGAAAGGAAAAGTTTTAAATTTTAAAAAAAGGCACTAGTTTAAATGTATACATGCACCCTTATGTTTGTAGGAGCACAATCTATAATTGCCAATTTGTGGAAACAGACCAAATGTCCAGAAAGAAGTGGTATAAATATAAAATGAAATATTACTCAGCCCTAAAAAGGATGAAATCTTGCCATTTGCAACACCATAACTGGAACTGGAATGTATTATACTAAGTGAAGTAAGTCAGTCAGAGAAAGAAAAATACCATATAACTTCACTTGTATGTGGAATTTAAGAAAGAAAACAAATGAACATAGTGGGGAAAAAGATAGGAAAACTAAGAAACAGACTCTTAACTATAGAAAACAAGCTGATGGTTATCAGAAGGGAGATGGATGGGGTGATGGGTAAAATAGATGACAAGTATTAAAGAGGGCACCTCTTGCGATGAGCACTGGGTTTTCTATGAACGTGTTGAATTCTACACCAGAAACTAATATTACACTGTATGTTAACTAATCAGAATTTAAATAAAAACTTGAGGAAAAAATGATAAAATGCTTGTTAACTTATTCCATTAAAAGCCAGAATATCTCTGATACCAAAGATAAACAGAAACATCACAAGAAAAGTAAACTATAAATAAATATCTGTTGTAAATATTGATATAAAAGTTCCCAACAGAACACTAACAAACAGAATTAAGAAACACTTAAACAGTGTTTTGCAGGGCACCTGGGTGGATCTGTTGGTTAAGTGTTTGCCTTTGCCTAGGTCACGATCCAGGGGTCCTGGGAGTGAGCCCCATGTTAAAGTCCCCTTTCAGCAGGGAGTCTACTTCTCCTTCTCTCTGTCCCTTCCCACATGCACGTGTGAGCACGTACTTTCACACTCTCAAATAAATAATAAAATCTTAAAAAAAAAACAATGTTTTGCATTATTACCAGTAAGTTTTATTTCAGGAATATAAAGGTAACTCAACATAGAAAAATTAGCAAATATACTATGTCAGATTAACAGAATGAAGAAGAAACACAGTATTATCATAATAGGGAAAAACAGGAACATAAGAAACTTCTTAAATCTGATAAAAACATTTATATTAAAAATCAATAAAATACATAATTAACCTTAAAAGCCTGAAAACCTTTCCTCAAATCAGGAACAAGACAAGGATGTTTGTTTTTACCACTGATATTCAACACTGTGCTGGAAATTCTAGCAAGAGTAATTAGGAAAGGGAACAAATAAAAGTCATTCAAACTGAAAAGGAAGAAGCAAAATATTTGTGATTGCAGATCACATGATTTTATATACAGAATATCATTTAAAACCCCACAAAAAACTATTACAGCTAACAAATTAAGGAAAATTATAAGATACAAAATCAACATAGAAAAAATCAAACGTATCTATATGCTAATAATCTAAAATACTAAAAACTAAATTAGTTAAAACTTTTTTTATGATAGCATCAAAAAACCAAAATACGATTGGATTGATCACTGGTAAGGAGATTGAATCTGTATTCAAGTACCTCCCAACAAACAAAATTCCAGGATTGCATGTCTTCACTTGTGAATTCCACCAAACACTGAAAGATTTAATAACTACTCTTCTTAAAATCTTCCAAAAAATAGAAGAGAAAGGAACACTTCTTAAATTCATTTTTATGAGACCAGAATTGCCCTGATATTAAAATTAAAGAAAGACACCACCACAAGAAAGAAAATTACAGGGCAAAACTTTTGATGGACATAGATATGAAAATTCTCAAAAAATATTAGTAAATCATAATCAACAATGAATTGAAAAGATTATATAACATGATCAAGTAGGATTTAGTCCAGAGCTGCAAGGATGGTTCAATAGCAGCAAATCAATCAGTGAGATACACCAGATTACTAAATGAAGGATAAAAATTATATAGTCATTTCAATAGATGCAGAAAAACCTTTTGACAAATTTACGATAAAAACTCCCAACAAAGTGGGTACAGAGGAAACACCTCAATATCATTAGGACAATATATGGCAAGCTCACAGCTAATATCAAACAATGGTGAGGGGAGCCTGAGTGGCTCAGTCAGTTAAGTGTCTGCCTTTGGCTCAGGCCATAATCCCAGGGTCCTCGGATAAAGCCCTGCATGGACCTCCCAGTTCAGCAGAGAGCCTATTTCTTCCTCTCCCTCTGTCCTGCTCATGCTTTCTCTGTCTCTCACTCTCTCTCTTTCTCAAGTAAATAAATAAAATCTTTTTTAAAAATGGTGAAAAGCTGAGGACTTTTCTTCTAAGATCAGGAATAAGACAAGGGTGTCCACTTACCACTTTTACTCAATGTAGTATTAAAATCCTTAGCCACAACAATTAGGCAAGAAAAATAAATAAAGTAGAAGTGAGGAAGTAAAACGGTCACTATTTGTGGATGACATGATTTTATATATAGAAAACCCTGAAGACTCTACCAAAAGAATGTTAGAACTAATAAATTTAATAAAGGGTACAAAATCAACATACAAAGTCTGTTGCATTTCTATACACTAATAAACTGTCCAAAAGAGAAATTAAGAAAACAATCTCATTTACAATTATAATAAAATAATAAAATACCCAGGAACAAATTTAACCAAGTTGGTGAAAGATCTGTACATTGAAAACTGTAAGACACAGATGAATGAAATTGAAGAAGACATAAATAAATGGATAGATATTCTGGGATTGGAAAAAATAATACCACTAAAATGTCCATATTACCCAAACTATCTACAGAGTCAATTTAATCCTTACCAAAATTCCAGTAGCATTATTCACAGAAATAAAACAAACAATCCTAAAATGTTTATGGAATCACAAAAGGCCCCAAACAGCAGAAGCCATCTTAAGGAAAAAAATGGGAGACATCATACTCTGATTTCAAACTAGATTATAAAGCTATAGTAATCAAAACAGTACGGCATTGGCCTAAAAGAGGACACAGATCAATGGAAAGAATAAGGAGCACAGAAAGAAACTCATGCCTATATAGCCAATTAATTCACGATGAAAGAGCCAAGGATATATATGGGGAAAAGATAGTCTCTTTAATAAATTGTGCTGGGAAAACTGGAGAACCACATTCAAAAGAATGAATATAAACTACTATCTTATACCACACACAAAAATTAACTCAAAATGGATCAAGGAAAGCACCTAGTTTGCTCAGTTGGCTAAGTGTCTGCCTTCAGCTCAGGTCATGATCTCAGGATCCTGGGATCAAGACCCACATCGAGCTCCCTACTCAGTGGGGAGCCTGGTTCTCCCTCTGTCCCTTACCCTGATCATACTTGCTCACTCTCTCTCAAAGAAATAAATAAAATATTTTTAAAAAATGGATCATAGAGGGGCACCTGGGTAGCTCAGTGGGTTAAGCCTCTGCCTTCAGCTCAGGTCATGATCTTTGGATCCTGGGATCAAGCCCTGCATCAGGCCCTCTGCTCAGCAGGAAGACTGTTTCCCCCTCTCTCTCTGAATGCCTCTCTGCTTACATATGATCTCTCTCTCTCTGTGTCAAACAAATAAATAAAATCTTTAAAAAAATGGATCGAAGATTTGAATGTAAGACCTGAAACCATAAAACTCCTAAAAGAAAACAAAGACAGTAAAGATTCTCGAGATTGGTCTTGGCAATGATTTTTATATCTGACTCTAAAACAAAAATAGACAAGTGGGACAACCTCAGACTAAAAAGCTTTCGTACAGCAAATGAAACCATCAACAAATGAAAAGGCAAACTCCTGGGGTGCTTGGGTGGCACAGTCATTAAGTGTCTGCCTTTGGCTCAGGTCACAGTCTCAGGGTCCTGGAATCAAGCCCCTTATTGGGCTCCCTACTCAGAGGGAAGCCTGCTTCTTCTTCTCCCACTCCCCCTGCTTGTGTTCCCTCTCACTGTGTCTCTCTGTCAAATAAATAAATAAATAAATAAATAGATAGATAGATAGATAGATAAATAAAATCTTTAATAAAAAAAGAAAGAAAAGGCAAACTTCTGCATGGGAGAATATATCTTCTATTTATAGTCAATAAGAAATTAGTATCCAAAATATATGAAGAACTCAAACATCTCAATAAGTACAAAACTATCTATCCAATCTCAAAAAAAGGGGGGGGGCAGATGAACTGAATGATAATTTTCCAAAGATTGTCAGATTGTCATTAGGTACATGAAATTTCCTCAACATCATACGAAGTTTCCTACAGCATCATATGCATACCAAAACCTCAATAAGATATTACTCCACTTTTTAGAGTGGGTATTATGAAAAAGACAAGAAATATCAAAGTTGGAGGGGATGTGGAAACTTGGTAGGAATGCAAGCTGATACAACCACCATGGAAAAAATGTGGAATTTTCTCAAAAAAAAAAAAAAAAAAAACAAAGAAACAGAACTACCATATGAAGAAAAAAAAGAGAACTACAATATGGTCCAGCAATTCCACTTCTGGGTATTTATTCAAGGAAAGTGAAAACATGTAGTTGAAAATATGTATGCATGGGGTGCCTGGGTGGCTCAGTGGGTTAAGCCTCTGCTTTCGGCTCAGGTCATGATCTCGGGGTCCTGGGATCTAGTCCCGCATCAGGCTCTCTGCTTGGCAGGGAGCCTGCTTCCTCCTCTCTCTCTCTCTCTGCCTGCCTCTTTGCCTGCTTGTGGTCTCTCTCTGTCAAATAAATAAATAAAATCTTAAAAAATATATGTATGCACACCTGTGTTTATTGCATTATTTATAATAGCCAAGTATGGAAACAAACTACGTGTCCATCAATAGATAAAATGGACAAAGAAAAAAAATACATATATGGCATAAAAAAGAATCAAATCTTAGGGCGCCTGGGTGGTTCAATTGGTTAAATGGTTAAGCAACTGCCTTCAGCTCAGGTCTTGGTCCTGGAGTTCTGGGTTGGAGTCCAGCATTGGGCTCCCAGCTCCATGGGGAGTCTGCTTCTCCCTCTGATGTTCTCCCCTCTCGTGCTCTCTCTCACTGTCTCTCAAATAAATAAAATCTTAAAAAAGCAAGAATGAAATCTTACCATTTGTGGTAACATGGGTAGATTTTGAGGGTATTATGCTAGGTGAAATAAGTCAGACAGTGAAAGACAAATACCTATGGTTTCACTTATATGTAAAATCTAGAAAACAAAAGGAACCTGGGCACCTGTCTAGCTCAGTTGAAAGAACATGTAATTCTTGATCTTAGGGTCATGAATTTGAGTGGCATTGGCTATAGAGATTACTTAAATGCAATAAATAATTTTTTTTTTTAAGGAAGCAAGAAAAAACTCACAGACACAGAGAACAGTATGGTGGTTGCCAGGTGTTGTGGGTTTGGAGTGGGGAATAGGTGAAGAGGGTCAAGAGGTACAAACTTCTTTTGTAAAATAAATGTCATGGGGCTGTAATGTACAGCATAGTCACTATAACCAATAATATTGTTGTGCATTTTGAAAGTTGCCAAGAGAATACATTTTAAGTTTCATCACAAGAAAAAATTTTTGGTAAGTTTGTATTGTCATGATAGTAACTAAACTTATTGTGATTATTTTGTAGTGCATTCAAACATTTAGTCATTGTGTTGTATACCTGCAATTAATATAATATATATTATATTACATATACATATATATCATGATATATATTTTACCTCAAAAATTATTTATGTTTCTATACAAACAACACATTGTGCAAAAAATTAAATTAAGGAAACAATTCCATATAGTAGAGCATCAAAATAATAAAATCCTTGGGAATAAATTTAACAAAAAAGTTGAAATATCTGTATAACGTAATCTATAAAACATTGATGAAAGCAATTGAAGAAGACACAAATACGTGGAGAGATATTCTGTATTCATAGACTGGAAGAATATTGTTAAATTATCCATATGCCCAAAGTGATCTACGGACTTAATGAAAACTGTATCAAAATTCCAATGGCATTTTCCCAGAAACAGAAAAAAAAATCCTAAATTTAATATGAAACCACAAAAGATCCCAAATATCCAAATCAATCCTGAGAAAGAAAAACAAAACCAGACATCACAATTCCTGATTTCATGATATATTATAAAACTCTAGTAATTAAAAAAATACAGCACTGTCATAAAAAAAGACAAAAGACCAATGGAACAGAATCAAAAGTCCAGGAATAAACCCACTGATATACAATCAACTATTAGACAAGGGATCCAAGAATACTCAATAGAAGTAAGAAAGTGTCTTTAATAAATGGTGCTGAGAAAGTCAGATATTTACATACCAAAGAATGAAAGTGGATCTCCATTTTAAACCACTTATAAAAAGTAACTCAAAACAGACTAAGGATTTAAATGTAAAACCTTAAACTATAAAATCACAAGAAAAAAATTATTGAAAAAACTTGCTGATATTGGATTTGGTAATGATTTAATAGATATGTCACCCCAAGTACAAGCTCAAAAGCAAAATTTAACAGGTGAGAATACATCAAACTAAGAAACTTCTACACAGATTCACTCCCACTTGTCTCATCACATTGAAATTTTATCATCTCACAATGTTTCAAGAAGGGCAACCCTATTTTTCATTTCCTTAATGCTTTTTGACCTGGTTGTCAGCTGGATTCTCAAACAGAAGCCACCAGGTCATTGGGATGACACATTAAAATCAATATCAGCTGGCATTTTTTCTAGGCTTCCAAGCTTGTTTTCTAGGAGCATGGAACTGACCACTTACATTTATATCTGGGAGCACTATAGGCTCATCAGTTTGCTTTGGCATTCTCCATGGACTTGGTATTTAACTTTCTTAATTTTGGCTATTACTGGTTCCATTGTATGGTCCATGGAGGGAAGCAAGATGGCAGAGTAAGAAACTGAAATAGCATTAGGTCCCAGGAGTTCAGCTAGATAGTTATCAAACCATTATGAACACCTACAAGCTCAACAGGAGATAGAAGAGAAGAAGAGAAGCAATTCTAGGAACAGAAAATTGACAACTAAGTGAATCCAAAGTGATGGGAAGAGAGGCTGTGGGGGGAGGGGCTGGCTCCCTGCAAGCGGTGGAGCAGTGGAGCACAAAATTGGAACTTTTAGAAGTCTGCTTCACTGAGGGATGTCACTCCAGGGGCTAAGCAGGGTGGAGCCCTTGTGGGGATAGTGTGGTCTTGGGACCCGCGGGGTCACAGAAAGACCAGGAGTGCTGAGTGTGGAAGAGCTCCCAAGTATTGGAACAGGGAAACCAGCTACAGAGATGGAGCTGAGGAGTGAGCTCTCAGATCAGGGTTATCTTAAACCATGATCCAAGGCACAGTTGGGCCACTGATCTTTGAGCAGGGACCCCACCAGTGGCAGATCCAGGGAAACTCACCTTCCTCCTCCAGGAGCAGCAGTACAGAAGTGCACAGCAGGGATCTGCTGGGTTTGGCAACTCCAAATGGGGCTGTGCGCCAGAGATAGAAATGTGCAGACACAGACCGGTGAGTTCGGGGCACAGCCAGAGACCAGGGAGATGGGAATGATTGCTTTTCTCTGAGGGCACACTGAGGAGTGGGGCCCTGAGCTCTCAGCTCTTCGGGGCTGGAGATTAGGAGGCTACCATTTTCATTCCTGTCCTCTAAAACTGTACAGAAAGCATTCAGGGAACAAAAGTTACTGAAAGCAAACCTGAGCAGATTACTTAGCCTGGCCACTGGCAAGAATGGTGCAATTCTGCCTCAGGCAAAGACATTTCAGAATCACTGCAACAGGCCCCTCATCGAGAAGATCAGCAAGAATATCCAGCCAAGACCAAGTTCACCAATCAATGAGAACTGTGGAACTCCAGAGCTAGGGGAAAGCAACACATAGACTTCATGGCTTTTTCCCCATGATCCTTTAGTCTTGCAAAGTTAAAAATTTTTTAAATTTTATTTTTCTCTTATTCTATTTTTTAACTTTTCCTCTTTCCTCGTTTAACATTTTTAAATATTTTATTTTATCAATACCTTTTAAAAACTCTTTTAAAATTTTCACCATCACACTCATATTTTATCCCTGCATTGTATTTAACCTTATTTTTTTATATACATATAGGTTTTTTCCTTTAAAATTTTTGAATATTATTTCTTCTAATAGAGCAAAATATACCCTAAATCTAGCTCCAGCCTGATCACATTCTCTCCTCCTTTTTTTTAGATTTTCCAACCAACTAATCTTATCAATTCCTTTTTAGAATATTTTTTAATTTTCACTTTATAGTCATATTCTATCTCTTCATTGTGTTTATTTTGTGTATATATGTATGTATGTGTGTGTGTATATATATATATATATATATATATATATATATATCTTTCTTTAAAATTTTGGGAGGTAATTTCTCCTAAGAGAACAGAATACACCCAAAATCAAGTGGGTGGCTCTGTTCTATTCACGAGTCTAATCTATATAACCTTTATTTTTAATTTTTTTTATTTTTCCCCTTTTCTTCTTCCCCTGATTTTGGGTCTCTTTTAATTTTGTTAGTTTATATTTTTCTGGGGTCTTTGCCACCCTTTTAGTATTTTACTGTCTCATCCATATATTCTTATCTGGATAAAATGACTAGGTGGAAAAGCTCACCACACACACACACACACACACACACACACACACAAAAGAACAAGAGGCACTACCAATGGCTAGGGACCTAATCAATACGGACATTGGTAATATGTCAGTACTAGAGTTCAGAATGATGATTTTCACGGTGGTAGCTGGGCTTAAAAAAGGCATGGAAGATATTAGAGAATCCCCTTCTGGAGAAATAAAAATCCCTTTTTGTAGAAATGAACTAAAATCTAACCAAGTTGAAATTTTAAAAAAAAGTTATTCATAAGATGAAATCAAAATGGAGGTGCTTACTGCTAGAATAAATGAGGCAGAAGAGAGAATTAGTGATATAGAAGATCAAACGATGGAGAATAAAGCTGAGCAAAAGAGAGACAAACAACTATTGGACCATGAGGGGAGAATTCAAGAGATAAGTGATACCATACGATGAAACAATATTAAAATCACTGGGATCCCAGAAGAAGAAGAAAGATAGAGGAGCAGAAGGTGAACTAGAGCAAACTATAATAGAGAAATTCCCTAATATGGCAAAGGGAACAAGCATCAAAATCCAGGAGGCACAGAGAATCCCCCTCAAAATCAATAAAAATAAATCTACACCCCTTCATCTAATAGTAAAGCTTACAAGTCTCAATGACAAAGAGAAAATCCTAAAAACAGCTCAGGACAAGAGGTCTGTAACATATAATGTTAGAAATGTTAGACTGGCAGCAGACTTATCCACAGAGACCTAGCAGGTCAGAAAGGACTGTCATGATATATTCAGAGCACTAAATGAGAAAAATATGCAGCCAAGAATACTATATCCAGCTATACTGTCAATGAAAAAAAAAAAAAAAAGGAGAGATAAAAAGCTTCCAGGACAAACAAAAACTAAAAGACTTTGCAAATACCAAACCAGCCCTACAGGAAATATTGAAAGGGGTACCCTAAACAAAGAGAGAGATTAAAAGTAATAGACCAAAAAGGAACAAAAGACAATATACAGTAACAGTCACCTTACAGGCAATACAATGGCACTAAATTAATATCTTTCAATAGTTACCATGAATGTAAATAGGCTAAATGCCCCAATCAAAAGACACAGGGCATCAGAATGGATAAAAGAACAAGACCCATTGATCTGTTGTCTAAAAGAAACTCATTTTAGACCCAGAGACACCTCTAGATTTAAAGTGAGGGGATGGAAAACAATTTACCATGCTAATGGACTCTTGGGACTTCATCAAGATCAAAGCTTTTGCACAGCAAAGGAAACAGTCAACACAACCAAAATACAACTGACAGAATGGGAAAAGGTGTGTGCAAATGACATATCAGATAAAGGGCTAGTATCCAAAATCTATAAAGAACTTATGAAACTCAACACACAAAGAAGAAATAACCCAATCAAGAAATGGGCAGAAGACATGAACAGACATTTCTGCAAAGAAGACATCCAAATGGTCAACAGACATATGAAAAGTGCTCAACATCACTCAACATCAGGGAAATACAAATCAAAACGTCAATGAGATACCACCTCATACCAATCAGAAAGGCTAAAATTAACAAGTCAGGAAATGACAGATGTTGGCGAGGATATGGAGAAAGGGGAACCCTCCTACACTCTTGATGGGAATGCTAGCTGGTGCAGCCACTCTGGAAAACAGAATGGAGGTTCCTCAAAAAGCTGAAAATTGAGCTACCCTATGACCCAGCAATCGCACTACTGGGTATTTACCCTAAAGGTACAAATGTAGTCATTAGAAGAGGCATGGGTACCCTAATGTGTATAGCAGCAAAGTCCACAATAGCCAAACTATGAAAAGAACCTAGATGTCCATGAGCAGATGAATAGATAAAGAAGTTGTGGTGTACACACACACACACACACACACACACACACACACACACACTGGAATACTATGCAGCTATCAAAAGAAATGAAATCTTGCATTTGCAATGACATGGATGGAACTAGAGGGTATTATGCTAAGCAAAATAGTCAATCAGAGAAAGACAATTATCATATGATCTCTCTGATACGAGGAATTTGAGAGGCAGGGCAGGGGATTATGGGGGATACAGAAAGAAAAAAATGAAACAAGATGGGATCGGGAGGGAGACAAACCATAAAAGACTCTTAATCTCACAAAACCAACTGAGGGTTGCTGGGGGGTAGGGGGAATGTATAGGGTGTTTGGGTTATGGACATTGGGAAGGGTATGGGCTATAGTGAGTGCTGTGAAATATGTAAGACCTGTACCCCTGGGGCAAATAATACATTATATGTTAATAAAAATAATTTTAAAAGGAGCTTTTACACAGCAAAAACAAACAAACAAACAAACAAAAAACAAAGCAAAAATGAAACAGCAACCTTTAAAATGGGACAAAATATTTATAAGCCACATAAGTGATAAGGGGTTAATAACCAGAATATATAAATAATTCATGCAACTAAATTAAAGACCTGTAATCTGATTAAAATAGGTAAAGGACATGAATGGACTTTTTTCCAAAGAAGATATTCAATAGGCCAACCAATTTATTAAAATGTAATTAACATCAACAATCATCAGGGAAATGCCAATCAAAACCCCAGTGAGATAACTTCACACCCATTATAGTGGCTACTAGTGAATGGACAAAAGATAACCAGTGTTAATGAATATGTGCAATAAAGTGAACTTTGATGCACTGTTGGTAGTAATGTAAATTGGTACATCCACTATGAAATACGATATGGAGTTTTCCAAAAAATTAAAAAGAAAACTACAATATGAACCAGAAATTCCACTTCTAGGTATATATATAATGCAAGTGAAATCAATATCGTGTAGTGATTCTGTACCTCTATGTCCATTGCAGCATTGTTTATAACTGAAACATGAAAACAACCTGAATGTCCATCCATAAATGAATGGATAAAGAAAATTATATATATACATATATATGTATAAATGAAGAAAATGTAATAGATGATAGATAAAATGAACACAGATGCAACGAATCTCAAAAAGTACTAGGAAACCAAGTTCAACAGCATATTAAAAGCTACATACACCATGAGCAGGTGTGAACAAGTGGGGTCCATCCCTGGCATGCAAGGATGGTTTAACATAAGCAAATCAAAAATTTGATATATCACATTAATGTAATGGAAGATAATATGATCTCAATAATTGCAGAAAGAGCATTTCATGAAATTCAACCTCTATCCATGATAAAAACTCTTAAAAAATTAAGTATGAAAGAAAGGTAGCTCAACATAATAAAGATCATATGTTAAAAGCCCACAACTAAAATCAAACTCAAGAGTAAAAGGTTGAAAGCTTTTTTCCCAAGATTAAGAACTAGACATGGGCGACCACTCTCACCATTCCTCTTCTACATAGTACTGGAAGTCCTAGCCAGAACAATCAGGTGAAAAAAATTAATAAAAGACATCCAAATCATAAAAGGATTAAAAATTTTAGATTAACGAAGAAAAAAGGAGAAGACTACTAACTGAAATTTGAACTGAAGAGAAGTTACTAACCATTTCACTAACACATTAAAGCATTATAAGAAAATATTATAAACAAATATACACTAAAAAAAGGAAATAACAGATAAAATGGATAAAGTCCTAGAAACACACAACCTATTAAGAGTTAATGATGAAGAAATAGAAATTCTGAAAAGATCAATAATGAATAAATCAATTGAACCAGTAATTTTAAAAGATTTATTTATTTGACATATTTACATTTAAAATTTTTTTTAACTTTATTTTATTTTTTCAGTGTTCTGAATTCATTGTTTATGCATCACACCCAGTGCTCCATGCGATACGTGCCCTCCTTAATACTCACCACCAGGCTCACCCACCCCCCCCACCCCTGTCCCCTCCAAAACCCTGTTTGTTTCTCAGAGTCCACAGTTTCTCATGGTTGGTCTCCCCCTCTGATTTCTCCCAATTTACTTTTCCTTTCCTTCTCCTAATGTCCTCCATGTTATTCCTTATGCTCCACAAGTAAGTGAAACCATATGATAATTGACTCTCTCTGCTTGACTTATTTCACTCAACGTAATCTCTTCCAGTCCCGTCCATGTTGATACAAAAGTTGCATGTTCATCTTTTCTGGAGGCATAATACTCCATAGTATATATGGATCATATCTTCTTTATCCATTTGTCCATTGAAGAGCATCTTGGTTCTTTCCACAGTTTGGTGACCATGGCCATTGCTGCTATGAACATTGGGGTACAGATGGCCCTTCTTTTCACTACGTCTGTATCTTTAGGGTAAATACTCAGTAGTGCAATTGCAGGGTCATAGGGTAGCTCTATTTTCAACTTCTTAAGGGATATCCACACTGTTTTCCAAAGTTGCTGCACCAACTTGCATTCTCACCAACATTGTAAGAGGGTTCCTCTTTCTCCACATCCTCTCCAACACATGTTTTTTCCTGTCTTGTTAATTTTGGCCATTCTAACTGGTGTAAGGTGGTATCTCAATGTGGTTTTGATGTGAATCTCCCTGATGGCTAATGATAATGAAAATTTTTTCATGTGTCTGTTAGTCATTTGTATGTCTTCATTGAAGAAGTGTCTGTTCATGTCTTCTGCCCATTTTTTGATGTGATTACGATTTTTGAGTGTTGAGTTTGAGGAGTTCTTTATAGATCTTGTATATCAGCCCTTTGTCTGTAGTATCATTTTCAAATATCTTCTCCCATTCCATGGGTTGCCTCTGTTTTGCTGACTGTTTCCTTTGCTGTGTAGATGCTTTTTATCTTGAAGTCCCAAAAGTTCAGTTTTGCTTTTGTTTCCTTTGTCTTTGGACACGTGTCTTGAAAGAAGTTACTGTAGCTGATGTCGAAGAGGTTACTGCTTATGGTCTCCTCTAGGATTTTGATGGATTCCTGTCTCATATTGAGGTCTTTGATCCATTTTGAGTTTATCTTTGTGTATGGTGTAAGAGAATGGTCGAGTTTCATTTTTCTGTGTATACTGGGTATTTACACCAAAGATACAGATGTAGTGAAAAGAAGGGCCATATACACCCCAATGTTCATAGCAGCAACGTCCACAATATCCAAACTGTGGAAAGAGCAGAGATGCCCTTCAACAGACAAAAGGATAAAGAAGATGTGGTCCACATATACAATGGAATATTACTCAGCCATCACCAAAGATGAATACCCAACTTTTTCATCAGCATGGATGGGAGTGGAGGATATTATGCTGAGCGAAGTAAGTCAAGCAGAGAAAGTCAATTATTACATGATTTCGCTTACTTGTGGAACATAAGGAATAGCATGGAGGACACTAGGAGAAGGAAGGGAAAAATGAAGGGGGAGGAATTGTGGGGGGAGATGAACCATGAGAGACTGTGGACTCTGAGAACCAAACTAAGGGTTTTAGAGGGGAGGTGGGGGAGTGGGTTGGCCCAGTGATAGGTATTAAGGAGGGCACATATTGCATGGAGCGCTGGGTATTATACATAAACAATGAATCTTAGAACACTACATCAAAAGTTAATGACATACTGTATGGTGAGTAACATAACACAATTTTTTAAAAAAAGGAGTAATAGACATATTTAGCAAACTTAAGGGATAAAAAACACCAAAAAACCCATGGCATTCCTATATACAAAAAATGTAAAAATGAAAAAGAAGTTAAGAAAATAATTTTATTTACAACAGCATCAAAAAAAAAAACCTTAGGAATAAATTTAACCAAGGAGACAGAAGACTTGTATACTAAACTATGAAATGCTTTTATGAAATTTAAAAAGATAGGACCATGGTTATATGATTAAAAAATTGTGTGTAAAACTGGTTGATGAAGAATGATTTTAACTTCATAAAATGTTTTACCTATCAATAAATAAATAAATGAAAATATACCTTGTGTTCATGGATTGGAAGAATTAATATTGTTGTCACTACCATTCAAATTGATTAACAGGTTCAATATAATACTTTCATAAATCCCAGTGACATTTCTTGCAAAAATGGAAAAGTTCACCCCAAAATTAATAAAGGATCCCAAAGAACTCCAAATAGCCACAAAAAAATCTTGAAAATGTATAAAGCTGGAGGTCTCACACTTCCTAATATCACACTTCACTAATATTACTATAGTGGTACCAAATCAAAATAGTGTGGTAGTGGCATAAAGAAGGACATATAGACTAATGGAATACAATAGAGAATCCAGAAATAAGCTCTCATATCTATTGTCACAAAATTTTTGATAAGGGTGTCCAGATGATTCAACGTGGAGAAGACATTCTTTTCAACATATGGTAATAGAAAAATTGGAAATTCACAGGCAAAAACAATTGGACACATCTTACACCATATACAAAGATTAACTCAAAATGGATTAAATACCTAAGTGCAAGAGCTGAAATTGTAAACCTGTTAGAATTTCATTCACTTCTTGAATCTTCAGATTATGTCTTTCACCAGATTTCAGGAGTTTCCAGCCATTATTTCTTCTAATACTTTTTTCGGTTCAAGTGTGTCTCTCCTCTCCTTTCAGGATTCAAATGCACAAATGTTATCTCTATTGTTAAAGTCCCAAAGGTTCCTGATGACTGCTTTCAGTTTATAGTCTCTCTGTTGTTCAATTTGGTTAAATTCCACTGATCTGTTTCAAATTCATCTGTTCCATAACCATTCTACTACTGAGCACAAACAGTTTTTAATTTTGGCTATTGCGTATTTCAGTAATATATTCAAATTCAGCTAGAATAAACTCAAAGAAACCTGCACTAGGTCATATCATAATTAAACTTCTGCATGTAAACATCAAGACTTGAAAGCAGTCTTAGAGTAATGCCACATTATCAATAAGGGATCACCAATTTGAATGACAGGAGAGTTCTACTCTGAAACCAGGGAGGCCCAAAGTGGTACAACATATTTGAAGTGCTAAAATTCAAACAAAAAAAAACCAACACACTAGATCAAAATTCTATACACAGCAACAATATCCATCAGGAATGAGGGAGAAATAAAGATATTTTCAGACAAAGGAAAACTTAGAGAATTTGTTACTTACAATCTATCCTTAAAGACAGACTAAAAGGAAGTTCTTACAAATGGAAGTTTTTATAAAAGAAGAAAAATCCTTGGAATTTCACAAAGGAAAGAACATCACAATTGATGGAAACAGAATGTATAGAAAATATGAGACCATCCTACTGATAATGAGTTTCTTAAATTATAGTTGACTGTTAAAGTAAAAATTATAATGCCCTCTGATCTGATTGTCAATATACATAAAGGAAATACTTAAGACAATTACATTTTTAAGTAGGGAAGATACAGAAGTCTAAATCTAAATCTAAATGGAATTAAGTTTACTACATGTCACCTGAAGTGGTAAAACACTAATGCTAGTATACCATCATAACTTATGTGTATATATATATATAATTTATATATGTATAAATAGGTATATATAGTATAACTATTGTTATATATAATGTAACTGTATGCTACTATATAATTGTATATAACTATATATAGTATGCTTATATATATACTATAGTATAGTATATCTATATATAGTAGTATAGTAGTATATAGTAGTATACTACAGTACACTAGTATATAGTATAGTATAGTAGTATACATTGTATAGCAGTAGTAGTAGTATGCTATATTATAATCATATAGTAGTATAGTATAGTATATCTATATATAGTAGTAGATCTATAGTACCATATATCTGTATATATATATAGTATATATATCATATATATAGATTATACAGTATATATAGTATATATACACTATATATTATGTATTTTCCATATACTATAGAAATTTTTCAGATACTATATATAGTATATAGCATATATATAACAAGTTACATATGTCATATATAGAGTTATATGTATAAATTATATTTATGTTGTATAAGTTATATATATAAAATTATATATATTATAGTAATGGCAACTACTAAGAAAACTACATAAGGCAATATACTAAAAAAGAAAAAATACTATACTAAAGTAAAAAACAAATTATAAGTAAATCAACATGGAATCCTAAAAATGAGTAACTCATAGAAGGCAAGAAAAGTGTTATATTAGGGAAAATAAGAACGAGAGGAAACAAGAAAAAACCCACACAATTAAATGACAGGTTTAACTACTAATATCATCAACTACTTTAAATGTTCTAAATGTGGTAATTTAAAGACAGAGACTCATAGAGTGGATTAAAAACAAAATGATCCAATTATATGCTTCCTATAAGAAATTCATTGTAGATTTGATAATGTAGGTAGCCTAAAACTAAAAGGATTGAAAAATATATACCATGCAACATTAATTTTTAAAAGCAATGTTTATGTTGATAATCAGAAAACATGGACTTTAGAACAAAGAAAATTATTAAAGACAAAAGAAAGGCTTCTGGTCAACCAGGAAGACATAAAATGTGTAAGTATTAAACAACAAAGCTTCAAAATACATGAAGCATAAACTGATAGAAACAAAAGGACAAATAGACAAAATTCACAATTCACTTAAAAATTCAGTCTTTGTTTTTTAGAGTCCATAGTCTCTCATGGTTCACCTTCCCTTCTAATTTCCCCCAACTCCCTTCTCCTCTCTAACTCCCCATGTCCTCCATGCTATTTGTTATGCTCCTGAAAAACATTCTGAGGGTTTTGAAGGGGCGGGGGGGGGGGTGGGAGGTTGGGGGAACCAGGTGGTGGGTATTATAGAGGGCACGGATTGCATGGAGCACTGGGTGTGGTGCAAAAATAAAGAATACTGTTATTCTGAAAATAAAAAATAAATTTAAAAAAAGGGAAAAAAAATTCAGTCTTTGTTGTGATAGGCTTTTCACTGCTTGATCAGCTAGTCCAATAAAAATAATATTTAACTTTTGACAAAAACATATCTGGTAACATTTTTTTAAAACCTATTGTATATGTATATAATTTTGATCCTTATTAAGACCACTTCAGGTACTACTATTATTTCACTTTACAGATGGAGAAGGTTATGTTTCAGAAAGGACATGTTCAAGATCTTAGTGGGTAGTGGAAAAAGGTATATGGAAAATTTCTGTAAGATACCAAATAAAAAATAGAGAAAAATAAAAGTGTCTGCCTTTCTATCCTATATTTGCTATAGCAGTAGCAATTTATTCATATATTTATTCATAATCAATCACAGTTATGGAAAAAAATTAATTGTGATTATTTTTGTGAAATCATTAATGAATATTCTTTTCTCTTATTGTAATTTATAAATTACCTTCAATGACCTTCTATTTCTCATGTAATATGTAAAAGAAATTAAAAGCATGTGAAACAAGCTGGCATTTTAAGACCATTGATTCACAGAGTTTAAAAAGAATTTTAATATAAAGTGGTGAAGTTCATTTAGGGCAATAAGTAATCTCCCAGTGTTAATAAAAGCATGCATTACTACAACCCTAATAGAGGGTAATTGGACATTATAACAAAAATCTTTAAGATACCTTTATTTATGATTTCACCTGACGATGTGTACCAAATTAATAATATTTAATACAAGGAAGGATTATTTTGTTATGTTCATAGCAACCTCATTTAAAAAAATATACTTCATATAGTAGAACTGTTACAGACTTACAGAAAAACTGAGCAGATAGTACAGAGCATTCCTTAATATCTGTGTTAGTGTGATGGATTTGTTATAATTCACAAATCAATACTGATACATTATTATCAATACTTTACATTAGGTTTCCTTCATTTTCTTGGGCAGTTCTATTGGTTTTGACAAATGCATATATCATGTATGCATTATTAAAGTCTCATAGGGAATAATTTCACCAAAATCCCATACTTTACCTATCCATCTCTCTCCATCCCACAGAACCCTGACAACCACTGTTATTTTTACCATCTCTATAGTTCTACATTTACTGAAATGCCATATAGTTGAAATAATACAATATGTAGCCTTTCCAGGATGACTGCTTTAGTATTAATCATCTAAGTGTCTTCCATGTCTTTTTGTGACTCATTTCTTTTTTGCACTAAAAAATATTCCACTGTCTGGATATATGAGTTTATCCATTCACCTGTTGAATAATATCTTGGTTGTTTGTACTTTTGGAAATTACAAATAAAGGTGCTGTATAGAATTACATGTAGGTTTTTATGTTGACGTATCATCAATTTATTTTGGTCAATATCTAGGAGCACTATTGCTAGATTTTATAATAAGACTATGTTTAAGTTTGTAAGAAACTGCCGAACAGTCTTTCAAAGTAGCTATTACATTTTACATCACCAGTAGCAATGCACAGTAATGCCTATTTCTCTTCATCATTGATACCAGTAGGTGTGCAGTAGTAACCTACTGCAGTTTTCTTTTGCAATTACTTAATGACATATGATGTTGAGAATCTTTTCATTTGTTTATTTGTTTTCTGTATATCTTCTTTGATGAAGTTTCTGTTCAGATCTTTTGCTCATTTTTTTACATTTATTTATTTATTTATTTGAGAAAGAAAGCACAGGATGGGAGAGGCAGAGGGAATCTCAAGCACACTCTCTGCTGAGTGCAGAGCCCCATGGGGGGCTTGATCTCACAACCCAGCGAGCATGACCTGAGCCAAAAATCAAAAGTTGGATGCTTACCCAATGGAACCATCAGGCACCCCTTGCCCATTTTTAAAAAATTGGGATGTTTTTTCACTTGTTTTTGAGTTTTAAGAGTTTTAAAAAATATTTTGGAAAATATTTTACAAGTAGTTTTGTAAATATTTGTATGAAGGAGAAAATTTGTATTTAGGAGAAAACCACAGTCTAGGTTTAGACTGTGGTTTGCCTTTTTATTCTCTTACCAGTGACTTTCACATAGCAGTAGGTGTTAAACTTCACTGTAGTTTTATTTACATTTTCCTAGAATTATTGAGGTATAATTCACAAATAAAATAAGATGCATTTAAAGTATAAAACCTGATGACATACATGTACATTGAAAAATGATCATCACAATTAAATTAATTATCATATCCATTACCTCACAAAGCAACCTTTTTTCTATGGTGACAATGATTAAGATCTACACTTTTGTGGAATTTAAGAAAGAAAACAGATGAACATAGGGGAAAGGAAGGAAAAAAAAATAAGATGAAAACAAAGGAGGAAAACCATAAGAGACTTTAACTATAGAAAACAAATAGAAGGTTGCTAGAGGGGAGATGGGGTAATTTGGTGAGGGACATTAAGGAGGGCACTTGAAGTAATGAGCATTTGGTGTTATATGCAACTGATGAATCACTAAATTTTACATCTGAAACTAATAATATAACCTATGTTAATTAAATTGAATTTAAATTAAAAAATTTAAAAAGATCTCTTTTACTAAGTTTTGAGGGTACGATATAGTAGTATTAACCATATTCCCTATGCGGTACATTACATTCCCTAACTGAAATTTTGTATCCTTTGACCAACCCCTTCCATTTCCTCCATACCCTCAGTCTTTTGCTATCTCCATTCTAATCCATTTCAATGACTTTGTCTTTTTGTACTGTTCTGTTTTATTTTTAGATTCCACATGTAAGTTAAGACCATACAGTATTTGTCTTCCTCTGCCTGTCTTTCTCTGCTAAGTGGCATAATGTCCTCCAGATTCATTCATGTTTTTGAAAAGGCCAGAATTTGTTTATGGATCAGTAATATTACATTGTGTGTATGTGTTTTTTCTTAATTCTTCTGTACATTGATTTACACTTAAGTTGTTTCCCTACATGGCTATTGTGAGTAATACTTCATTGAACATGGGAGTGTAAATATCTCTCTGAGATACTGATTTTATCTATCATCTATCTATCTACCTACCTACCTATCATCTCCAGAAGTAGAATTTGTGGGTCATGTAGTTTTATTTTAATTTTTTTAGGAACCTCCATACTGTTTTCCGTAATGGCTGTGCCACTTTATATTCCCACTAACAATGTAAAAAGGTTTCCTTTTCTTCATATTCTTGCCAACTCTTTCAATCTCTTGTCTTTTTGATAATAGTTACCCTAACAGGTTTGAGGTGATATCTTACTGTGATTTTGCTTTGCATTTGACTAATGATTGGTGCTGTTGAGCACATTTTCATGTACCTGTCCTTTGCCCTTTTTTTTAAGTTCCCCCAAATCACACTTACTAGGAGAAAGTGGGAGTCATAGTAATACAGGAAATGTTTGAGTACAGATTTCATGAAATTCCATTCTTCTCTTATAATAAATGGCTCTCTTTTCATTTAATTTCATATATAATAGTTATATATTATCATAATTCAACAAGCTCAAATTTAAACATGACATCTACATTTTATTTTATTTATTTTTTAAGTTTTGTTCATTTTAAAAATTTTTTTAAAGATTTTATTTATTTATCAGAGAGAGAGAGGGGGAGAGAGCAAGCACAGGCAGACAGAGTGGCAGGCAGAGGCAGAGGGAGAAGCAGGCTCCCTGCCGAGCAAGGAGCCTGATGTGGGACTTGATCCCAGGAGGCTGGGATCATGACCTGAGCCGAAGGCAGCTGCTTAACCAACTGAGCCACCCAGGCATCCCTCATTTTAAAAATTTTTAAAAATTTTTAAGTTTTGTTCATTTTTAAAATTTTATTTCTTTTCAAAATAAGTTTGTTTTTATTATATTGAGATGTATTAATTCCTCATATATTTTACAAATTAACCAATCATCATGTATATTATTTGCAAATATTTTCTTCCATTCCACTCTCTTGATTATTTTCTTTGAATTGCAGAAGCTCTTTAGTTTGATATGGAGTCTCACTTGTCTGTATTTGGTTTGACTGCCTGTGTTTTTAGTGTTATATAAAAAAATCAGTATCAAGTTCAAGTGCCTGAAGGTTTTATTTTTTTTAATAAACATATAATATATTTTTATCTCCAGGGGTACAGGTCTGTGAATCGCCAGGTTTACACACTTCAAAGCACTCACCATAGCACATACCCTCCCCAGTGTCCATAACCCCACCCCGCTTCTCCCAATCCCCCCCAGAAACCCTCAGTTTGTTTGTGAGACTAAGAGTCACTTATGGTTTGTCTCCCTCCCAATCCCATCTTGTTTCATTTATTCTTCTTCTACCCCCTTAAACCCCCATGTTGGATCTCCACTTCCTCATATCAGGGAGATCATAGGATAGTTGTCTTTCTCCAATTGACTTCTATCGATAAGCATGATACCCTCTAATTCCATCCACGTCATTGCAAATGGCAAGATTTCATTTCTTTTGATGGCTGCATAGTATTCCATTGTGTGTGTGTGTGTGCATATATATATATATATATATCACTTCTTCTTTATCCATTTATCTTTTGATGGACATCTAGGTTCTTTCCATAGTTGGGCTATTGTAGACATGGCTGCTCTATAAACATTCGGGTGCACGTGCCCCTTCGAATCACTACATTTGTACGTTTAGGGTAAATACCCAGTAATGCAATTGCTGGGTCATAGGGTAGTTCTATTTTCAACATTTTGAGGAACCTCCATGCTGTTTTCCAGAGTGGTTGCACCAGCTTGCATTCCCACCAACAGTATAGGAGGGTTCCCCTTTCTCCGCATCCTCGCCAGCATCTGTCATTTCCTGACTTGTTCATTTTAGCAATTCTGACTGGTGTGAGGTGATATCTCATTGTGGTTTTGATTTGTATTTCCCTGATGCCGAGTGATATGGAGCACTTTTTCATGTGTCTGTTGGCCATCTAGATGTCTTCATGGCAGAAATGTCTGTTCATGTCTTCTGCCCATTTCTTGATTGGATTATTTGTTCTTTGGGTGTTGAGCTTGATGAGTTCTTTATAGATTTTGGACACTAGCTCTTTATCTGATATGTCATTTGCAAATATCTTCTCCCATTCTGTCAGTTGTCTTTTGGTTTTGTTAACTGTTTCCTTTGCTGTGCTAAAGCTTTTGATCTTGATAAAATCCCAATAGTTCATTTTTTCCCTTGTTTCCCTTCTCTTTGGGGATGTTCCTAGGAAGATGTTGCTGCGGCTGAGGTCGAAGAGGTTGCTGCCTGTGTTCTCCTCAAGGATTTTGATGGATTCCTTTCTCACATTGAGGTACTTCATCCATTGTGAGTCTATTTTTGTGTGTGGCATAAGGAAATTGTCCAATTTCATTTTTCTGCATGTGGCTGTCCAATTTCCCCAACACCATTTATTGAAGAGGCTGTCTTTTTTCCATTGGACATTCTTTCCTGCTTGTCGAAGATTAGTTGGCCATAGAGTTGAGGGTCTATTTCTGGGCTCTCGATTCTGTTCCACTGATCTATGTTTCTGTTTTTGTGCCAGTACCATGCTGTCTTGATGATCACAGCTTTGTAATAGAGCTTGATGTCCGGAATTGTGATGCCACCAATTTGGCTTTCTTTTTCAATATTCTTTGGCTATCCGAGGTCTTTTCTGGTTCCATATAAATTTTAGGATTATTTGTTCCATTTCTTTGAAAAAAATGTATGGAATTTTGATAGGAATTGCATTAAATGTGTAGATTTCTTTAGGTAGCAGACATTTTCACAATATTTATTCCTCCAATCCAGGATCATGGAACGTTTTTCCATTTCTTTGTGTCTTCCTCAATTTCTTTCATGAGTACTTTATAGTTTTCTGAGTATAGATTCGTAGCCTCTTTGGTTAGGTTTATTCCTAGGTATCTTATAGTTTTGGGTGCAACTGTAAATGGGATTGACTCCTTAATTTCTCTTTCTTCTGTCCTGTTGTTGGTGTAGAGAAATGCAACTGATTTCTGTGCATTGATTTTATATCCCGACATTTTACTGAATTCCTGTACAAGTTCTAGCAGTTTTGGAGTGGAGTCTTTTGGGTTTTCCACATATAGTATCATATCATCTGCAAAGAGTGATAGTTTGATTTCTTCTTTGCCGATTTGGATGCCTTTAATTTCCTTTTGTTGTCTGATTGCTAGGACTGAGGCTAGGGGTGTTCTCCTGCTGGGTTTAGGGTTTCTTTCCTGTATGTTGAATAGCAGTGGTGATAATGGACATCTCTGCCATGCTCCTGACCTTAGAGGAAAAGCTTTCATTTTTTCTCAAATATCATTGAGAATGATATTTGCGGTGTGTTTTTCATAGATGGCTTTGATAATATTGAGGTATGTGCCCTCTATCCCTATACTTTGAAGAGTTTTGATCAGGAAGGGATGCTGTACTTTGTCAAATGCTTTTTCAGCATCTATTGAGAGTATCATATGGTTCTTGTTCTTTCTTTTTTATTGTGTTGTATCACATTGATTGATTTGCGGATGTTGAACCAAACTTGCAGCCCTGGAATAAATCCCACTTGGTCGTGGTGAATGATCCTTTTAATGTACTGTTGAATCCTATTGGCTAGTATTTTGGTGAGAATTTTTGCATCTGTGTTCATCAAGGATATTGGTCTGTAATTCTCTTTTTTGATGGGATCCTTGTCTGGTTTGGAGATCAAGTTGATGCTGGCCTCATAAAATGAGTTTGGAAGTTTTCCTTCCATTTCTATTTTTTGGAACAGTTTCAGGAGAATAGGAATTAGTTCTTCTTTAAATGTTTGGTAGAATTCCCCTGGGAAGCCGTCTTGCCCTGGGCTTTTGTTTGTTTGTAGATTTTTGATGACTGTTTCGATCTCCTTACTGGCTATGGGTCTGTTCAGGTTTTCTATTTCTTCCTGGTGCAGCTGTGGTAGTTTATATGACTCTCGGAATGCATCCATTTCTTCCAGATTGTTAAATTTGTTGGTGTAAATTTGCTCATAGTATGTTCTTATAATTGTCTGTATTTCTTTGGTGTTAGTTGTGATCTCTCCTCTTTCATTCATGATTTTATTTATTTGAGTCCTTTCTCTTTTCTTTTTGATAAGTCTGGCCAGGGGTTTATCAATCTTATTAATTCTTTCAAAAGAACCATCTCCTAGTTTCGTTGATTTGTTCTATTGTTTTTTTGGTTTCTATTTCATTGATTTCTGCTCTGATCTTTATGATTTCTATTCTCCTGCTGGGTTTAGGGTTTCTTTCCTGTTATTTTTCCAGCTCCTTTGGGTGTAGGGTTAGGTTGTGTACTTGAGACCTTTCTTGTTTCTTGAGAAAGGCTTGTACTGCTATGTATTTTCCTCTCAGGACTGCCTTTTCTGTGTCCCACAGATTTTGAACCATTGTGTTTTCATTATCATTTGTTTCCATGATTTTTTTCAATTCTTCTTTAATTTCCTGGTTGACCCATTCATTCTTTAGAAGGATGCTGTTTAGTCTCCATGTATTTGGGTTCTTTCCAACTGTCCTCTTGTGATTGAGTTCTAGCTTCAGAGAATTGTAATATGAAAATATGCAGGGAATGGTCCTAATCTTTTGATACCTGTTGAGACCTGATTTAGGACTGAAGATGTGATTTATCTGGAGAATGTTGCATGTGCACTAGAGAAGAATGTGTATTCTGTTGCTTTGGGATGAAATGTTCTGAATACATCTGTGATGTCCATCTGGTCCAGTGTGTCATTTAAGGCCTTCATTTCCTTGTTGATATTTTGCTTGGATGATCTGTCCATTTCAGTGAGGGGAGTGTTAAAGTCCCCTACTATTATTGTATTATTGTTGATGTGATTCTTTGATTTTGTTATTAATTGGTTTATATAGTTGGCTGCTCCCACATTAGGGGAATAGATATTTAAAATTGTTAGATGTTCTTGTTGGACAGATCCTTTGAGTATGATATAGTGTCCTTCCTCATCTCTTATTATAGTCTTTAGCTTAAAACCTAATTGACCTGATATAAGGATTGCCACTCCTGCTTTCTTCTGATGTCCATTAGCATGGTAAATTCTTTTCCACTCCCTCTCTTTAAATCTGGAGGTGTCTTCAGGCTTAAAATGAGTTTTTTGGAGGCAACATATAGATGGGTTTTGGTTTTTTATCCATTCTGATACCCTGTGTCTTTGGATTAGGGCATTTAGCCCATTAACATTCAGGGTAACTATTGAGAGATATGAATTTAGTGCCATTGTATTGCCTGTAAGGTGACTGTTACTGTATATGGTCTCTGTTCCTTTCTGATCTACCACTTGTAGGCTCTCTCTTTGCTTAGAGGACCCCTTTCAATATTTCCTGTAGAGCTGGTTTGGTGTTTGCAAGTTCTTCCAGTTTTTGTTTGTCCTAGAAGCTTTTAATCTCTCCTTCTACTTTCAATGATAGCCTAGCTGGATATAGTATTCTTGGCTGCATGTTTTTCTCATTTAGTGCTCTGAATATATCATGCCAATATCATGCCAGCTGTTTCTGGCCTGCCAGGTCTCTGTGGATAAGTCTGCTGCCAATCTAATATTTTTACCATTGTATGTTACAGACTTCTTTTCCTGGGCTGCTTTCAGGATTTTCTCTTTGTCACTGAGACTTGTAAATTTTACTATTAGGTGACGGGGTGTGGACCTACTCTTATTGATTTTGAGGGGTGTTCTCTGGACCTCGTGGATTTTGATGCTTGTTCCCTTTGCCATATTGGGGAAATTCTCTCCAATAATTCTCTCCAATATACCTTCTGCTCCCCTCTCTCTTTCTTCTTCTTCTGGAATCCCAATTATTCTAATGTTGTCTCATCTTATGGTGTCACTTATCTCTCGAATTCTCCCCTCATGGTACAGTAGCTGTTTGTCCCTCTTTTGCTCAGCTTCTTTATTCTCTGTCATTTGGTCTTCTATATTACTAATTCTTTCTTCCGCCTCTTTTATCCTAGCAGTCAGAGCCTCCATTTTTTTATTGCACCTCATTAATAGCTTTTTTGATTCCAACTTGGTTAGATTTTAGTTCTTTTATTTCTCCTGGAAGTGCTTTTATATTTCCCAAGAGGGTTTCTCTAATATCTTCCATGCCTTTTTCGAGCCCAGCTAGAACCTTGAGAATCATCATTCTGAACTCTAGATCTGACATATTACCAATGTCTGTATTGATTAGGTCCCTAGCCTTTGGTACTGTCTCTTGTTCTTTTTTTTGTGTGTGTGTGTGGTGAATATTTCCATGTTGTCATTTTGTCCAGATAAGAGTATATGAAGGAGCAAATAAATACTAAAAGAGTGACAAAGACCCCAGGAAAATATGCTTTACCAAATCAGAAGAAATCCCAAATTGTGAAGGGGAAGAAAGGGGATAAAAAGAGGTTCATAAAGAAAAAAAAAGAAATAATTAAAAAAAAGAGTAAAGAAAAAATATAAAAAAGAAAATATATATATTAGATAAACTAGTTAAAAAACGTTCAAAAAAGAAAAGGGTAAAAGTTAAAAAAATCAGTAGAAGTAGAGAGAAAAAAATTGAAAAAGAAAAAAATACTACATTAACTGGAAGACTAAAGAATCATGGGGAGAAAGCCATGAGTTCAGTGCTTTGCTTTCTCCTCCTCTGGAATTCCGCTGCTCTCCTTGGTATTGAAACTGCACTCCTTGGTAGGTGAACTTGGTCCTGGCTGGATTTCTTGTTGATCTTCTGGGGGAGGGACCTGGTGTAGTGATTCTCAAGTGTCTTTGCCCCAGGCGGAATTGCACCACCCTTACCAGGGGCCGGGCTGAGTAATCTGCTCGGGTTTGCTTTCGGGAGCTTAAGTTCCCTGAGGGCTTTCCGTGGAGTTCTGGAGGACGGGAATACAAATGGTGGCCTCCCAGTCTCCTGCTGGAAGGAGCCGAGAGCTTGGGGCCCCAGTCCTCAGTGCGCCCTCAGAGAACAGCGCCCATTTACTCCCGTCTCCCTGGCCTCCAGCCACGCTCCGAGCTCACCCAGCCTGCGACCAGTTCAAGGTACCCCCGAGCTGTGAGCTCACTCCTCTGCTCTGTCTCTATAGCCGGCTTCCCCGTTCTAATACCTGCAAGCTCTGCAACACTCAGGCACCCCCGATCCTTCTGTGACCCTGCAGGACCTGAGGCCACGCTGACCCCACATGGGCTTCACCCCAGTTTAGCCTCTGAAGCGATGTCCCTCAGTGTAACAGACTTTTAAAAGTCCTGATTTTGTGCTCCGTTGCTCTGCCACTTGCCGGGAGCCGGCCACTCCCCGCCGCAGTCTATCTTCCCATCGCTTTGGATTCACTTCTCCGCCAGTCCTACCTTTCAGAAAGTGGTTAGTTTTCTGTTTCTAGAATTGCTGTTCTTCTCTTCGATCTCCCGTTGGATTTGTAGGTGCTTGCAATCTTTAGATAAGCTATCTAGCTGATCTCCTGCTACCTGAGGTAGTCTTAGCCTGCTATTTCTCCGCCATCTTGACTCCTCCCTATACAGTGCCTGAAGTTTTCTTCTAGGCTTTTGGTTTCCAGTCTTACATTTAACTTAATTTTGAACAATGTAAGATACGAGTTCAGTTTCATTCTTTTGCATGTGGATATCCAATTTTCCAACACATTTACTGAAGACACTATATTTTCCTCATTATTTGTTTTTGGTGCCTTTGTCAAATAATAATTGACTGTATATTGGTGAGTTTATCTTTGGGCTCTCTATTCGGTCTCTTTGATTCTTTCTTCTGTTTGGTCAAGTCTACTGTTGAAGCTCTCTATTTAATTCTTTAATTCAATCAGTCTAGTCTTCAGACTATACTGTTTGTTTTGTTTTGCTTTCTGGCAGTTGAAATTCTCATTTTGTTCATACATTGTTTTCCTAATTCCATGTAGTTTTCTGTGTGTTCTTGCAATTTACTGAACTTTTGAGAGGATTATTTTGAGTTCTTTGCCAGACACCTGGTACATAGTTTTTCATTTATTTAAGGTAAGTTATTGACGTTTCATTAGTTTCCTTTGGTAGTAATTACTTGATTCTTTGTGATTCTTGAGTTTTTGCATTAATATCTGCTCAAGTGAACTATCTTCTCTTCAATAATTAACAGGTTTGCTTCAGCAAGGAAAGAGCTTCATAATTCAGCTCAGGTTGAGGTACTGGATAGATCACCTAATAGCATCTGTGGGCAAGCAAAGATGTTCTTTGGGGTCTTTAGTTGGGTGAGGCTACTGCCCATCCTCCATGGTCAGATAGGGCCACTATTTGAGCTCCACAATTACCTCTGGTCAGGTGAGGTTGCAGGCTATGTTCACAAGCAAGGTGGCACCACTGGTTGGACTCCACAATTGGGCAAGGTTGTGGGCCTTGCTTCACAAACTCTTCTGTTTTCATGAGGTATTGGGCTGTGCTTCTACACCAGGTGGTGATGTTGACTGGACTGCATGTTCAGTAGAGACAAAGGCAGGGCTTCCAGTCAGAAGAGGTCATTGGCTGCACTCTGCTCTGCTTTTGGGCAAGGTCCCTCTTTGGTCTATCTGGTCAGGAGGGGCTTCCATCTGCATCATGAGGTCTGGTTGCCTGGAGACTGTGAAAATGCTTTATGGTTAGATGGAGTTATTGTCTGAGCTTTCTCATCAGATGGGTCTGCTGGCTTTGTTATGCAATTGGGTAGGGTCACTGGCTGGGGTCGCTGTCTGAGCAAGGCCATAGGCAGGGTTCAGAAATCAGGCAGGGGTATAGGTTGGGCTTTGCAGTTTGGCAATATAAGAGGTTAGGTTTTGAATTTACCCAAGGTTATTGAATTTACTGTTATTGAATTTACTGTTCAGCCTCCCTAGTTATGTGGCATAAGAGACTATGCTTAGCAGTCCAGTAGAGCTTCTGGTTTGGGCAGGGCTGTAACATAGCCTCCATGGCTGCCAGTGTTCTCTGTCCAGGCTTTCCTGAGGGCATGACTGGAAGCTCCCTTCAGCAGTTGAGAAGGGCTGTGAATTTGCTTCCCAGCCTGGGCGGGGCAGTAGAGTGGGTACAGCCTGTTGACCGGGACCCACATCCAGCATAAATGTCAACCGAGTTCCCTAGTCAGACAAGGACACCAGCTTAGCTATGCAGATGTGCAGAGCCACTGGCTGTGATCTCTGCTCGGGCACCATTGCAGGCAGGAATGTAGTTTGCCCACAAAGGTCTGAGCACTGGTTGCTATAGGCCTTAACCTGTTTCTATCTGATCCCCAGTGGTTGAGACCCCACAGATTCTCCCAGTTATCCTCATTAAATAAGACCCAAGTGGGCTTCCCGGGAAGCATCCCATAACACTGGGGAAACTGGAGGTCCACCTTGGGTTCTCTTTTTTCAACTGTAGAAACTATAGGCCCAGGAAGCCCTCTCGGTGTGGCTCTGTGCCAGCTTGTGGTTAGTTGGGGAGATGCTGTCAGAGTATAGACCCTCTTCTTGCATATCTAGTGTGGTCCTTCTTGGTCTCTGTGGTCCAGGGGGTCCTTCAGTCTCACTCGCAGTGTTTGGGACTTCCTTCATGATGTCTTATCAATGGATGAGTGGTAGTTGGTCTTGTAAATAGATTGAAAGGTAGAAACAACCTACATCACCATCTTGTTGACATCAGTCTCTCATTTTTTAAAGATGTGTTTTACTAAATAAAATCTTTAAGGAGGGACCTCTGGGTGGCTCAGTTGGTTGAGTGTCTAACTCTTGATGTCAGTTCAGGTTGTGATCTCATGGATTGTGGGATTGAGCCCCATGTCAGGCTCCACACTCAGCAGGAAGTGTACTTGAGGATTCTCTCCCTCTGCCCCCTACCCCTGTACAGGGGTAGCTGATTGTGTGTGCACTCTCTCTCTCTCTCTCTCTCTCTCTTTCAAAAATAAATAAATAAATCTTTAAGAAAAATATATCTGGATATATTTTTGTTAAAATATACTTACAGATGCATAAGAAAAAGGGATTTGGAGTCATTAAAAAACAAATGGACAGTCATCCTTTTTTCATTGTAGTTTGATAGAGTACAGACTATGAATCTATACTACATGGGTTCCAGTTCTAGCTGTATGAATTCCTACCTGTATGCCTTTGGGCTGTTACTTAACCTCTCCATGCCTCAGTTACTTCATCTGTAAAATGGAAAAAAATCCAATAATACATACCACATAGAGGTTGTTGTGAGGATTAAATGAGTAGGTACATGGAAGCACTTATTACAATGCCTAACACAAATTAAGTACTATATAAAATCACTATATTTTAACTCAAACAATTTTGAATTGTTCTTTGAAAATAAGTAGAAAAATGATTTACCTTTCGAAACATCTTTTTTCCATCATTTAGAAAGAATTACAAGAGACAGTAATGCAGAACAATGGATGAAATTGTAACTGGGAATGGGTTATTTAGGGTTAATATAGAAATGCTCTCACGGTCTTTGTGACAGTGTGTTTTATTTGGTAATTAAACTTTTAATAAATGTATGACAAATAGTCCTGAACGTGTATGAAGGTATGACTGCAAAAATAGTCCCCTTAAGGTTCTATTTTAATATGAAAAAACTGGGAAAAAATTTACTATTTAAGTCAGCTGGTTTACAAAAACAATTGCCTAGAGATACCATAATATACTATGTAACTACTGCAAATAATATTGTGCAATATTAATTGACATGAATATATTTTAATGTGACATTTTAGTAAAAAACATTATTGATTATATTTATGAATATGTAAACATAGGTATATGCTTCTATTTCTATGCATATATAAAAGTATGAAAGGTTATAAAACTAAATTTTACATGTTGCTTTTAACCAGTGGTAGGATTATGGTTGTGTCCTATGTTATTTACTCTGTTTAATAGTTTAATAACGTATAATGTCTTTTTTTCCTAGGACTTCTTTCCCTAGCAATCAGAAATACAAAGAAAAAAAGTTATTACAAGTAAAATTGAAAAATATGTATTCTACTTTTTTCACTGAAAACATAACAGAGTTTAATATAAATTTCAATACCCAGTTCAAAGCCTTGTACAAAGAGCTGGGCACACATTTAGACTGGAAATAACATAATAATAGTGTAAGATGACAACTTTGCAAGGAGAAATTTGACCATATGTTCTAAAAAATGGTCTATAATTTTTTCTGCTTTTTTTTCCTTCTAGACATGTTTGCTACGTAACAACTATGGACCATAAATTTAGGTAAAATGTGGTCAACACAATGGCTGAAATTAAAAGAGGATTGAGAACATAGAAAATATCTAACAATGTAGGAAGAAATGAATCCAACCATATGCACAATAGATTTCCAAAGACCATTTTCAATGATATGCAAAAACTAATAGAAAAATAAAACAATAAATTATTACTGAATATAGATTTTGTTTCAAACAAAGGGAAAAACTGAGAGAGACAAATCAAGAAGTAGGCTCTTAGTTATAGAGAATAAACTTCATGGTTACTAAAGGGAAGGAGGATAGAAGGATGTATAAAAAAATAATGGAAATTGATTTGATATATATAAATATATAAATTATAATATATAATTATTTACATATTATATAATGCAATATATGCATTATATAACGCAATATATGCATATAAAGCAATATATGCTTATATGTATACATAAAATTAAATTTTTCTTTATATTATCAGTGCTACTTTTATTTTATTTTCCTTTATCAATGCATTGTGATTTTTAAACGAATTTATATTCCTTGAATAAGAAGCAAAAAATTATTTTTTAAAAATTGAAAAAGGAAAACAAAAAATGAGGTATGTAGTTTTGATAACATTATATCTCCAAAGTTTATAATACCCAGGGAGGAACTTGTGCAAGAAAATGGGCATTCTTCCAATGTATCAGTGGAAGTATAAATTGGTATATCCATACCACCTGATGGCATGGTTAAAAGATTTTAAAAGATCTCTACTTTTCAATTCCACGTCTGTGTATTTATGTAAGTACAATAATTCTGCAGCAGAAGTACTCACCACAGATTTGAGCTCAAGGAGGAATTTAGAAACTATATTAAATCCCCAAGTAAGGAAACACTTTTGAAAAAATTCTGATCCACCTATACAATGATAGTTATGGAAGAGTATTGGAGAGCCAAAGTATTGGAGTATAATATATTGAAAAAATGAAAAAATACATTGTGTTCTTATATTTGTTTTAATTATTATGAACAAATAGGCAAAAATAATCTCTTAAAGAAGGTTATTGTATATATTTAATATGTATGTCTTTTTTTCAAATACATCTGTAAAATGAAATAAAACAAAAATACACAAGCTTAACCAAGTTATTTCTCATAACTTAAAAAATACTAACTGAAGAAGATGAGCAGAGGAATATACACTTTCTTACACAGTTAATGGGCATAAACTTCATGAAGAAGCATTTGGCAACAGATTGGCAAGATATATACAGCAATTAAATCTCTGCACATGTCAGCAAATGTTCACCTACAAATGTGTTCTTTGTAGAGTTAGTCTTACTAGGAAAAACTAGGACAATTTAAACATATAATGGGACTGCATTTTAGAAATTGTAGTTCAACCTTAAAATGGAACACAAAAACAGAATTAAAGGAGAATTTTTAATAATTTGGAAAGGTGTTATGAAAGACAAATTATAGTGAAAGTGGTCCATAATGAAACAACAAATATTACATTTTTGAAGGCATTATTTATGTACATGTTTCATGTGTTCCAAAGTTTTTTTGTCAAGTGGTAGAATTAGGAGTGATTTTTACTTTGTACAATTTTAAAATGTTTCTAGTATGATACTGTTATTTATATAAAAATAAATGTTTAAATCAAACAAAAACAAAACAAAAAAAGCAATAGCTCCCCTGATAAAATATTGTGAGACTACGGAAAGAACTGCAATAGCAAATCTAGATAACCAACCATCAAGGTTTCCATCTTCTCACATTATTTATGAACTTGGTGGGGGGTGAATTGAAACTATCTCAGTGGATAGTCCTTTAAAAAGGACACCCCCCCAAAAAAAGAAGAAAAAGATGTCAAACTTTCCATGTCCTCTGACCCTAAAATTTGCTCTTACCAATGTTTGTTCAGAATATAATACTGGATGTAAGCAAGGTTTGTGCATTATGTATTATTAGCAGCTAGGGTTTGTATAAGAAAAACAAAATAAACCAGATATTCAACACTCGGATGTTCAACAATGAGAAAGCTGTGAAAAATAGCCCCATATCTATATCTGAAAAGGACAAGCCCCTCCACTGGAACACTAAAAAGTCAAGAAACTATTTTAGAAGAATATTTAATGACATGAAAGGAAGTTCAAGAATATCTATCTATACATCTATATCTATCTATATTATATATTCATGTGTGAAAAAGCAGATATTGAAACAATATATACATTAAAATTCACATATATATCACATGAAAAATACTGGGCAAGTGCACATGAAAATGTCTTAGGAATGCATGGGTGGCGATTAGAATTGATTAGTGGGGACATTTCATCTCTTCTGTTAACTTGTCTGCTTTTTTAAACTTTTCCCTTCAACGAACTTGAATGATTTTGGTGACAATGGGGAAAAGGGCAGGAAGTGGGCACAGGGAAAAGAGGTGATAAAGATCATTTACATCCAGTAAAACAACCTCAAACATCGAAATCCCATTTGCAGCCTATCACACACACACACACACACACACACACACACACACACCAATTACAGTGACCAGGGGACTATGCAGGGGAAATGAACATACTCTTTTTACTAGCTGTGCTGACTGGCATGGATGCAAATCAGTACAATGCTCATGAAAGGGCCATTTGGCAACACACAGGGAAAGTCCTTAAAATATCCTGCAAGGATATTTTATTGTGGATCCTGCAAGTACACAATTAAGAAGAACATCCGGTAGGCTAGCAAAGATTTGGGTTGACAAGGAAGGATTCATTCTTCAGAGTATGCAGTGTTGGGTTTAAACACAAGAAAAGAGCTAGGCACCACCTGAATGTCCAACAATGCGGGACTGATGACAGAAATGTTAAAGATCCATCCATACACTCCCAGGCCCTGAAGATGACATTTCGGAAGCCTGTTGAATAACATGGAAAGAAGTTCCATGGGTTGATTTTTGTTTGGTTTTAGTTTCTGAAGTAGCAGGTTAAGAAACACCACACACATGAACCATTCTATAACAGTGTGTTAGAAGGAAAGGTGGGGTGGGAGTCAGGAAGGGAGAGAGAGAAAGGGACAGAGGAGAACCTGGAAAAACAGCACACCAAAACCTGGTTGTCTCTGGGTAGTCAGATCATGGAGAACAATTACTCCCTTGGTTTTCCCTCATCTGAGGGATGCTTCTCCTTTTTGATATTCCTACCAAGAAATTGTATTACTTGTGTAGGGAACAGAGAGAATGAAAGTGTTTTTAACCAAACCACAAGGAGATGAGGCAGCCTCTAATCTATCAAGTGGCACAGATTACCAAGATTATTAGCAGCGCCCTTGGTGGGGGTCAGAGAAGAGAGGTGGGGAGAGCAGAAGGGAGGGAGAGGGAGGAGGAGGGTAGGAAAGGAGGGAAGAAGAGAGGGAGAAGGAGGGAGAGGTAGGAAGGGAGGAGGGGGAGGTAGGGAGAAGAAGAGGGAGAGAGAGAGGAACACAGAGACAGAGACAGACAGAGAGAGAGAGACAGAGACAGAGAGAGAGAGACCTGCACTCCCAGTACAATACAATACACTGCTGGTGGGTTAGGGGGGGCAAAGAAGGGGGTTGTAAACCGGATGGGAGCCAAGGTTTGGCTCTGCTGGCTGGCTCATTCCTGGCATGTCTTCATCGCAAGGTGGCCTCCTCATCAGTGTCTTCCTCGAAATCCTTGACGTCAGCACTGGTGGACTGCCTGGCCCAGGCTCCCCTTTCGGCCTCTCGTTCTTTATGCGACTTGAATCTCCCGACGAAGATTTTGCGGTAGTTCAGGAACATGCCATTCATCGCATCAATGGCGCGCTCTGCGGACTCCTGCTTCTGGAAGTGCACAAACCCGTAGCCCTTGGGCCCCTTTTCGTCGCAGGCCACTTTGCAGGACAGGATGTTGCCGAACGCCGAGAAGATGTTGTACAGAGCCTTGTTGTCGATGGTCTTGCCCAGGTTCTTGATGAAGACGTTGCCCACCCCACTCTTGCGGAGCGAGGGGTCCCGCTGGGACCACATGATGCGCACCGGCCTGCCCTTGATGACATCAAAGTTCAGGGTTTCCAGGGCCCGCTTTGCGTCCACCGGTTGCTGGTAGTTGACGTACGCGTAGCCCAGAGAGCGGCGGGTGATCTTGTCCCTGCAAATGCGGATGGAGAGGATGGGCCCGGCCGGGCTGAACTTCTCGTACAGCATTGCCTCTGTCACTTCAGGGTGCAGGTCGCCCACGTACAGCGAGGCCATAGGAAAGTCTGGGTTCCCCTCAGAGCCCCGGTTGGTCTCCGCATCCGCAGCTGCATGCGCAGCTGCAGCCGCCGCCGCTGCCGCCGCCGCCACCGCCGCCGCCACCTCCGCATCCGTATCAGCCTCCCCCAAGGAGGGCGCCGCAGCCTCCACTGCGGCTGCTGCAGCTGCCGCGGCTGCGGCGGCGGCGGCGGCGGCGGCGGCAGCGGCGGCTGCTGCGGCAGCGGCAGCTCCGGCTTCAGCCGCACTGGCCTCCAAAACCGCTGCCGCCAGGGCGGCCTCCGCCTCCTCCCCCTCTGCCAGGGCGGCCGTCGCCTCCCCGCGGGTGGCCTCCGCCACTGCCTCCTCTACTGAGGCCTCGGCCTCCACCTCAGTCTCCACCTCAGCTTCCGCCTCCGCTACGGAGGCCTCCGCCACAGCCTCTGCCACGGTCGCCGCCGCAGCCTCCGCTGCCGCTGCAGCCGCTGCCGCCACCGCCGCCGCCACCGTCGCCGCTGTCGCCAGGGTCGCCGGTGCCGCCAGGCCGCTGCCGCGACCTCCCTTCCCGCGAGCTGGGGGGCGGAGAGGCGGGAAAGGACAGGAGGGAGGGTGGGCGCTGGAATCTGGGCCGAGCGCGCGAGTAGGAGCTGGGGCCGGGACCTGGGGCCAGTCGATCTGGCGAGTCCAAGTCACTTGGGATAGCAAGTGAGCGCTGCCAGGAGCGCGCCGGTGCGAGTCGCCGCAGCCTGTGCAGACTGCTGCTGCCGCCGCTGCTCGGTCGTGGGCTACGGCGCGGGGCGCGGGCGGGCGGCGTGTGGTGGGGGGCGGGGGGGGTGTTGGCGTCTGTGGTCCGGGCAGCTGGGAAGGCTTCTGTCTCTTTGGTTCCCCCTGTGGCTGCTGCGGGGCTGTGGGGCCGCGGGCTGTGGGAGGGGACGTGAGCGAGAGCCTTGAGGCAGAGGCGGGGGCGGGGGCGGGGGGAGTACGTTAAGGGGGTGGGGGGTGAGTTCTCAGCCTCTCAGGTCGCCTGGATATTCATGAAGAGGAAGGCAGGGAAAGGGCTCCGCTGTGGACTGCGGGAATACGGGTTAGATTGAGAGGGTTTTGTTTTATCCCCCCTCTCCCAATAGATCATTTAAATGATTAAATCCAGTACCTTGCAAGAGCGGGTGGGTGGCATGGAGAATACACTTGCCTGACCTAAACAAAGCCTAGGAAAATGGGTTTCTCACATCCAGGGGTTCTCCCCACTTCCGCTCATACACACCCCCCGAACATCACCGCCACCAAGGAAACAGCACCTACTCTGAGCAGCAGCTGGGGCCAGCGGGGCAAGCCCCCCTTGCAGCCTGCTGACCCATTTTCTCAGAGTTCCTCCCCCTTTTCCAGCTCCTTCCCTCCTCTGCAACACTTGCTGAAGAGGGAATAAAGAACACGTATTCATTCATTCATAATGCCAAGCCACAAATATTTATGGAGCCTGTGCGGGTCCCTAGGGATACAGGGGTCTGGGAAGCACAAGACATAAGCTGGTTTTGAGCTTGTCCTTGGGGACAGACAGTCTGGGCTGGAAACCCTGTTTCTGCGCCAGACTACCTAAGGGAAAACTAGAGACCTGGAGTTCTTCGCGCAGCCCCCCCCACCCCCCCCCCCCCGCCCCCAGTTCTTCCTCCTGCCACCCTGCCTCCATACATACAGCCAGACAGAGGGGAAATTCAGAGCACCCTGTCCTTAGTGCTGTCTTCAATGATACCCCGAGGAAAGCCAAACCAAGGGCTGGCGACAGGGCCTGGTCCAGAGCCAAGCACTTGTTTGTTCTTGGCTCTGCCCTCAAGGTGCTAAGGTTACCAAAAGGAACCAAGAATTACACCTCCATGTTCAAAACAAAAACAAAACCTGACATCGCTAGAATGAGGTGCTTCGTCCCAGTTCATCAGCTAATATTTGTGAAAGCCTTATCAAGTCCTTGGCACTGGGAGCTAAGGGGCAGGCCATGTGATAAGTGAGCAGTGAGTGTTGATGTGTGTGAGGTTCGGCGCCTGGTGAGAAAAGGTGAGCGGTATGTGTTGTGGAAGCAGAGGCCACACAGTGCCAGATGCTGAGGGGATAGACAATTGGGCAACCATTAGCATAGAGTGCAACAGAAGCGAGGGTCCCACTTGCTCACTTGCTCCAGAAAGGAGGGCCCAGCCACGAACTCGTCCTGGTAGGAGTCAAGTGAGGCTGCACAGAAGACGAGAGCCCCAAGGTGAGCTCTGAAAGATGAGTCCACCGGGTGGAGGCAGGAAGGAAGACAATCCAAACAGAGGAGTCAGTCTGTGCCCAAGGCCCTGTGGCACTTTAGCACACACAAAGCCAATATTCTGGCGTGGACAGAGATCATGGTCTCTAAGAGCTCATGGCAGGAGATGGAGCTGGAAGTTGTGGAGCCCTGAAAAGCAAGCTAAGGTGCTTGCACTCTGCACCCAAGCTCACAGGCACCACTCAGCACGTTCAAGGAGGGAATCGGTGTCCTCAGATCCTTAGAAAGAGCACAACTTAAACATCAATATGGTAAGTAGTTAAGAGAGTAGACCTTAAAAGCTCTCATTACAAGGAAGAATGTGTAACTATGTGAGGTGATAGACGTTAACTAAACTTACTGTGGCAATCCTATATCTCTATCTCTAAAGCTCTATCTATAGCTATCTATCTATTTATCTATCCGTGAAAGCATTGTGTTGTACACCTTAACCTTATACAATGTTATATGTGAATTATATCTCAATAAAACTGGGACCAAAAAAACCCCCCATCAATACATATATAAGTGTGCATGCACCCTCCCCTACACACAACTGAGACAGATGATTGAACAAAAAGACAGTCAGGATGTGACCAGTTCCAAACGAGTCAGAATAACCCTTCCTTCTGTCCTTCCTTTCCTCCCATCAATAGGAGTTCCTCACATACTGTGAGCCAGGCATTGAATGCCTGGGCTTTGGGATACACACACACACACACACACACACACACACGTGTGTGTGATGGCCATGGAATTTCATCTGCCCAGCACATGTTCTCTCCTCTCCCTCATTCCTGCCCATCCACCTTCTTTGGGTCAATAAAGCTGTGTTTTGTGATGGCAGTACTGGCTGGACCTAGGCAGGTGCACAGGACAGAACAAACCCCAAGCCTGCAGAACTGATCGAGTCGCTGGGGGGTGTGAGGCAGTGAGAACTTTCCCATCGCTGGCTGGAGAGCATCCCAAGGTGGCTGAGAAGCAGACACACAGATATGTATCTCACCAGCTTGCAAAATCCAGCCCACTGCCCCTAGACAGCGCTAGTGCCAACAAAGGAAAAGGACAGAGACATAGGAAAAGCCTGCTGTATTGCCAGTGCTTGACCAAGGTGATCACTGTCACTGCTGTTAAGAGCCAACTCTTAGGGGTCTAGGTTGCTTATAGGCAGGAGGCAGATGAGCTGTGCCTCACCATTCCAGGTGGCCATCCAAGAGGGACTCAAGAAGGAAGTAGTGGCCAGGGGGAAGCCATGATTCCTGGGTCAGGGTGTGGGGGGGGTTAGGGGATGTGTAGCTTATGAGAAGAACTTCTTGGCCTGTTGTTGGAGACAGAAATACCAAGCGGGACCAATTCAAGGACCAAGACTCAACAATATCTCTTTCTCTGGCTTTGACTTCCAGCCCACAGGGCCAACAGAAATCAGTGAAACAGCAGGAGAAAAAGGTTTGAGAAAGTCATGCTACGCTCAGCAAATTCCCAAACCTGTCAAACCTGAAGACAATCCCTAGATCGCTGAACCTCCAGCTACAGGAACAGGGCTACTAAGTGACAAGGAGAGAATCTGGGGGATGCTCTCCAAGGCCTTTCTCACAGAGGCCTCCATGAGGTCCCTCCTTGTTTTAGTCCATTCCTGGTCAGTCCCTGCCATCTACAATCAACATTGTTCTGACTACTAGGCACTGTGACAGAGGCAGAAATGTTGAGTCCCATGAAGCATCAGTGCAGGGAGGGAGATGTCTCTTTCTTGTGGGAAGAAGTGTTCTTCTTTTCATTCGTCCAATGATTTAACAAGTATTTGGGGGTGAAGGCCTATGCTGTACAATGCATTCTTCTAGGCAGAAGGTCCCTGTACTGAGGGAGCTTATTTTCCAGTACGGAAGACAAACAATAAACACATCAGAAAATACTAAAGCATTTAAAGTTTGCTACAAATGCCCTCGTGGAAATAAACAAGATGGTTTGGTACGCACTACCTAGGAACCCCCCCCCCCCCAAAAAAGTGGCAAAAGTCAGGGATGGCCTTCCTGAGGATAGCGATAAGTGATCAGTCCTGCCAGGAATCGGGGGAAGAGCCTGCCCAGCAGAGAGATCTACAGTTCCCCCTGGCCTGTCACAGAAGACTGGGGTGCCAGAGGAACAGAAATGATGCCAGTGTGGTTGAAGCCCAGTGAGAGGCGGGGTGGAGGGACCAGAAGACGGTGCAGTGGTGGGAAGGAGCCATGATGAAGAGTTTTGTTTTTACTCAAAAGTACTCTGGGGAACTAGAGAGAGGCTTGAATCAAGGAAGTGCCTTGACCTAATTATAGTCAATAATTTCTTGCTGGCTGCTCTCTGTGGAAAATACTGCAAGTGGGCAGAGCACACAAAAAAGTGAGGAGACCAATTTGGACCCTCTCACAGTAGTCCAGTTGAGAGATGGCAGTGACTTGGCCAGGAATGGCAGCATGGATTTGGAGAATAGTGCATGGGGTCACAGGACATTCTGGAAAGAGAAGAGACATCACTTGCTGATGCATTGAAAGCAGCTGGTAAACACACTTAAAAAATGAGTGATTGCTATAAGATTATTTTCTTTCAAGTCTTGATCATGGAGGTGTTGTGTATGGTTATCGGCAATATAGGAAGTGGATGTGATAGGTTTGGAGAAGGGAGAAAAAAGCAATGCAGTGTTGTCAAGAGCTCTTATTTGCACATGTTAAGGGCCTGAAGTCTGTTTGTTGTCCACATAGGCTGGAGAGGGAGGACTGTTAAGACAACAGGGCACAGACATGGTATTTAAAACCAGGGGATTGGGCAGGACCACCTAGAGAGGGTATAGTCAGGGAAGAAGGTGCAGGGCTATTCCCTGAGACACACCCACATTTAGAAGTTACCTTGAGGATAAGAAGCCAGCAGAAGAGACTGAAAGGGACTGGGTCTTAAAAAGGGCTTGCCCCAAACCTGACTTGCATGGTCCAGCCTCAATGTTCTCACTCAGGTCCTGCTTTCTTTCAGTGTTCCTGGCTGCACATAAATGGGAATTGGTTTAAAATGACGGGACAGCAAGACACTTTGTGTGCTCGAGTGGAAATGGAAAGGAGTGGAAATGGAAAGGAGTGGAAGTGCAGTTCAGAGACTAGGCTAAAGGGGAAAAATGAATGGAAGAAGGTAGGGGATGGTGGTGGGGGCGGGTAACAAATGGGGAGATGGACAGATCAACTCCACATACAAAAATGAATCAAAACACTGAAAACAGTGATCTATGTAAAGAAGTCTCTTCCCATGAATTTCTCGTTGACGTAGCTGTAGGAAGGATGCCCGGGGGAAAGAGAATGAAAGCATAACTGTATTTTGGCATAAGGAAATCTTTTCTGTCAATTCACACCATCTCCCCAAACTCCCCCAAATGAAAATAATTATGAGATACGAGCCAAGAAAAAGGCAGCCTTAGGCTTTAATTTAGGAAGAATTAGAAAGTGTTTGGATGTGCCCCTGTTATGTAACAAATAATAACAATGATTATTATGTTGTCTTGAGTAAATATAGCACATTGAGCAAAAGGTCCTTTGGATCCTCGTAAAGTGAAATGTTAAGGAAGACAGATATGTGGGGCAGGGAAGGAGTGGGGAATCGGACCTATAGAATTAAGAGCTCCAGGACATCCAGACATATGCAGGAGCATGTTTATTGTGGGAGGGTTCATACTGGGCAAACTAAGACACAAAGCAAACACTCATCATTTGGGAAATGACTGAAGACATTGCAGTGCTGCCATGATTCCAGCCACGAGTGGATTCGAGATCCACGTGTCTACTGATCATTATGCAACCACTAGCAAGTATGAATTATGCCCATATAGACTGATTTGGGGGGGGACCTCCAAAATATGCTATTATTAAATGCAAAAAGATTGCAGAACAGAGAGCAGTACATGGTCCCATGTGTGTGTGTGTATGTGTTGGTGGGGGGGATAGGAGGTTGTGATCTCACACTTACTTGTCTGCCTATTTGACATCTCCACCTGGATATCTCGTGGACATTTCATCCTTAAATGGCAAAAAATGGAATTCCTGATCTTCTTTCACCTCCGGATTCCTACACTCCCTCAATTTTGCTCCTTTCACAGAAGTCTTCCCCTTCCTGACGAATAGTCCCACCACCCATCTGGGTATGAAAATGAAATAAAAATGAAGAGGCACCCCTATTTCCTTCTTCTTCCACTCCCACATCTTCCTCTGGCCACTCTGTCATCTTTCAGCAAGTCCTATCACCTCTGCTTCCAAAACACCACTTGAACCTCTCCAGCTCCCCTGGAGTCCACCATTATGTTTCTCATGGGTTCGGCCATAGCCTCCAAACTAACTGGTCGCCTGCTTCCACTAAACTGCCTTCTCCATTCAGTGGCCAGACTGATCTTTCTGAAAAATGAATGGCTCTTCTTGCCTCCCCTACCCAAAGTCCCAGAAAGTCTCCCCATTTCACTTTGACTAAAGTACAAAATCCTCAATGTGGCTTAAATAAAATGAACTGCATAACCTGGCCCTTGCCAACCTCCCCATTCTCACTTTTCTATATCCTGGTCATTGTGGGCCTTCTTTGAATACTCTTGACCACTCTTGGATTCAAACTTGATTCTTCGTGAGGGCTTCTGTCTACCTGAACCTGTCTTTCTTGATCCTTTTAAAATCATAAACAGGTTTTTAAACACCCAGAAGGTTACTGTGAGTCACAGAGCACTCACCCAAGTGCATGTCCCTGAGAATGAAAGAAAAAAAGACAAACAAAGCATACACAATTTGTCCTATTTTTGTCCTATTTTGTTTGTCCTACTTTTGTTTCAGACGTTTTAGATTTTAGGACAATAAAGTAATGCAAAATACATCCGCCATCCCTTTCGGAACGGTCCCCAATCCTAATCCCCTCTGTTCCTCCCCACCTCAATAGGGCACATACCTAGGTCACTTTGGGGTGTGATGAAAGGCAAGAGAAAAGCAAGTCCTCGGGTTCTCCCTCTTGTTTCTTTTTCTCTCTCTGTCTCTTTTCCCTCACTCTTTCCCTGAGGTTGAGCACTTCTTTGACCCTTTGCTTGTTGTCCCTCAGAAGCAGACTGGGTCTGCAAAAGGCAACATGATTGGTGATATTTGGGCTCACCATGGTCATGAGAAATGAAGAAGCCTATACTCCTAGCCGTCATTGAATATTCCTAAATTCCTGAGCCAAAATTCCTCCAAGAACATGGGCATTGGAGTCAAACAGACTTGTAAGGGCAGAATCCCAGAGCAAAACACGTAACCACTCTGACTGAGCCTCAGTGCATGCTCTGAGTTTGATCTTCAGAAACCCTAAGTAAGGTTCTTAGGGATCTCCTTTGTAACAAGTAGTTTTTGCCGCAACCCTGGTTAGGAACCAAGAACAAAGGGCAAAAAAATAAAAATAAATAGATAAAAATAAAAGTAAGAATAAGAATAAAAATAAAAGAACAAAGGGCTGTCTTGACAGATAATTTTTATATAGCATTTCAGGTATGTTTGTCCCTGGGAACCAATTCTCCTTCCAATACATGCTTATGATTTTAACTAATGCCCTCACTGTCATAATCTTAGGCAGTTTAGAGACATGATCTTATAAAAATATACCTATAGATATGCCCCAGGCCATGACTTACTAGCCGTGCTTACCTTGTCCAAGTTGCTTTACCTTTTTTGTTTGTTTCTTTAGCTTTGGAGTCTTCGTCTATACAAGGGCATAGTTGTAAGAATGAAAAGTGATAATATAGGGGAAATGTTTTTCCCAGTGCCTGGCATGGATTCAGTGCCCAACACAAGAGACTCCTTATTAATGCCATTTCCCTCTGTCTTGAGGATATCCCTGTTTGGCTTGTTCTTGAAGACCCTGTGTCTTTCCTTTCCGGTGTCCAAGGGAGCCTGGCTTTTTCTCTCTAACCAAGAGCAAAGTGTCTGTTTGGGGGGATTCTAATCCTCTGAGTCACATCCCAGGTTATAACTGGATTTTACTCCAGGCGACTGCCTGATTCCCCTGCCTGAACTCACTTTTCTTACACCTTCATTCAGGTTTTCCTTGGTTCTCCTCACCTTAGGACCTTCTTATAATCCATGTATTTATTTTCCCTGAGGTCCGGGGACTTTACAAGTCAACACAGGAAAGCCTGCTATATCCCGTACTGGAGAAAACCACCCAGAAGATTTGATAATACGATCTCAGTGAAACAGGGGTACTGAGTCACAAGTGAATTTTCCCTCAGCTGCTCTTCAGCCCTCCAAGCACCCTTTTGGGGGACAACGTGGACATAAATTGCTGTTAGGTAATACACTCCTTCAACTTCTTTGTTGTAGGATACCGAATGCATTTTGATGCCTCCATGATGTCTCTGGAACACTGTTACCAACATTGACAATGGTGCTGTGACACATTCATGGGTTATGGATGTGTGAATGGCTGATTCTCAGTGCTATGAGTTGTTGAGCAATTTAACTTCCCACTCTATATAATAAATGTAAAATGGAATCTCCTCCCATATGGTAAAGTCTTGCTAAAGGCACAGTGGTTAACCATAGGGCCTCCTGCCAGACATACACACCATCTTTTAAAAACCATTCTTCAAAAAGGAAAAAGAAAAGCATCGTTATCACTGAAAGGAAGTCATGCACATGGTAAATAAAATAGTGATGACCAAAAAGTACAAAAGAGCTTATGACAAAAAGCAAAGGTTCAAGACCCCATCACTTCTCAACCCCTTATTGTACTTCCCAGCGTAGGGCATTTTAATAATTCCTGTTTGCACTGTTCTGGCAGTTACCTTCTTACATCCAGATAAAGTGCTTACTTAATCTGCTATTTCAATAATCAATCAACTTCAGACATCATCAGTTGATCACATTCTGCATACAGAGGAGACTTCAACTCACTCACATGTCTTCAATCTGCCCTCACATTCTTTCTCTTGGCTTTTATACCTACTTTTGGTGTTTAGTTCCTCTATTGGTGACTCTGGTAACTTTATTTTAGTTTTTAAAAATTTTATTAGTTATCGTACAGTGCAATATTGGTTTCTGGAACATAATTCAGTGATTCTTCACTTACATACAACACCGAGTACTCATCGCAACAACTGCCCTCTTTAATACCCATCACCCAACTAACCCATCCCCCACCCACCTCCTTCCATCAACCATCAGTTTGTTTTCCAACATTAAGACTCACTTATGGCTTGTTTCCTTCTCTCCATTTTTTTTTCTTTTCCCCCTTCCCATATGTTCATCTGTTTTGTTTCTTAAATTCCACATATGAGTGGGATCATATGGTCTTTGTCTTCCTCTGACTTATTTCCCTTAACATAATACACTCTAGTTCCATTCATCCACGTCACTGCAAATGGCAAAATTTCATTCTTTTTGATGGCTGAATAACATTCCATCACACACACACACACACACACACACACACACACACACACACATCTTCTTTATTCATTCGTCAGTCGATGGACACTTGGGCTCTCTCCATAGTTTGGCTATTGTTGATAATGCTCCTATAAACATTGGGGTGCATGTACCACTTTGAATTTGTATTTTTGTATCCTTTGGGTTCATTCCTAATAGTGACGTTGCTGGATTGTAGGGTAGTTCAATTTTCTTTTTTTAATTTCATTTTATTTTTCCGCTGTTCCAAGATTCATTGTTTATGCACCACAAGGGTACTTCAATTTTTAACTTTTTGAGGAACCTCCAAACTGTTCATCAGAGTGGCTGCGCCAGTTTGCATTCCCACAGTGGAAGAGGATTTCCCCTTTCTCTGCATCTTTGCCGATACCTGTTGTTTGTGTTGCTAATTTTAGCCATTCTGACAGGTGTGAGGTGGTTTTAATTTGTATTTCCCTGATGAGGGATGTTGAACATCTCTTCATGTGTCTGTTAGCCATCTGGATGTCTTCTTTGGAAAAGTGTTTATTCATGTCTTCTGCCCACTTCCATACTGGATTATTTGGTTTTGGGTATCGAATTTGATACGTTCTTTATAGATTTGGGGTACAAATGCTTTATCAGATATGTTGTTTGCAAATATCTTCTCCCATTCTGTAGGCTGCCTTTTAGTTTTGTTGATCGTTTCCTTTGCTATGCAGAAGCTTTCTAACTTGATGAAGTTCATATTTGCTTTTGTTTCCCTTGCCTCTGGCAACGTGTCCGGTAAAAAGTTGCTATGGCCAAGGTCAAAGAGGTTTCTGCCTGTGTTCTCTGGGATTTTGATGGTTTCTTCTAGGATTTTGACAGTTTCCTGCCAGTTAGGTCTTTCATCCATTTTGAATTTATTTTTGTGTATGGTGTAAACCTCAGTTTTGTTTTTGTTTTGGGTTGTTTTTTTATTTTTTATTTTTTGTACAATCTCAGTGAAACAGGGGTACTGAGTCACAAGTGAATTAGCTTACCTTAGTCAGTTTACCTTGATTTTCTATAAAATGAGTATATGCCATGCCTATCCTTCCCTTCCTTCAACTTCTTTACCTCCTTTCTACCTCTTCTTCCAGTCGGACTCATAATCACTGACATCCACTTCTGGAAATCTAATCCAATCTTCTCTGCTTTGAAAAGCAATACAGCCTTTTACCTTTCAAGGACTCTCTAATAATGTTGACCATAGAGCCACATTTCCTCACCATATGCTGCCTGGGGCACTAGAAGGAGATTAATCCTAGAATCAAGTTCAAATTCTCCCTTTAACTTATTCTATTAACTTCTAAAAGGTCTGCTGCCTTTGAGTTTCCTTTATAGTTGACTTAGGCATCAAACTCACTCCCTCCCTCCCTCTCCCACTTTCTCTCTCTCCCTCTGACTCTCTCTTTCTCACTCGCGCGCGCGCGTGCGCGCGCGCACACACACACACACACACACACACACACACATTAAATGGCTGCTAAGCAATTGATCACTAAACAATTTAATCTTGTAACAATTTATAAAATGGGTGTTATTATAATCTTCATTTTACAACTGGGAAAACTTTGGAAGCAAGTATTTAAATAACCTGCCCAACAAAGTCTCACAAAGGTTAAGAGACAGAGCCTCGAATCTGATTTGAAGAAAGGCAGTCTCATTCCACAGTTGGTCCTGGCGACCACTATGTTATGCTTCACTAAGTGTCTCCTTTTTACTTTATCAGGATCCACAGATATACCCCATGCTGTTAAAATAGGTGGGGCAGTGCACAGATAAATGAATAGTGGTTGGCAGTCCATCCCCTTCCTGTCACAACCCCCACCAACCCCAGACTCTGGGGTTACAAAAAAACGATATTGTCTGTTTTAGTTTTTTCTTTTTACACTGTTCTCAAGCTCATAGAAATCTATAAAAACAGGTTGACATTTTCCTTCCTTCCTTCCTTCCTTCCTTCCTTCCTTCCTTCCTGTCTTTCCATCTTCTTGTCTTTTTCTTTCTTCTTGTCAAAAGTGGTATTGTGAGGGTGTCTGTGTGGCTCAGGTGGTTAGGCAACTGACTTTGGCTCAGCTCATGATTCCAGAGTACTGGGATTGAGTCCCGAATCGGGTTCCCTGATCCATGAGGAGTCTGCTTCTCCCTCTAACTTTCTCCCCTCTCATGCTTTCTCTCACTCTGTCTCTCTCTCTATAATAAGTAAATAAAATCTTTTTTTTTAAGTGGTATCATGCACTTTGTATTTTTCTGAGAATTTCTACATTCACAGAACAGGTAAACACATGCAGATCAAGTTACTTTTATTTTATTCAAATCTACATTAATGACAAACAAATTAATGCAACAATGCCCTGATTATTCCATGTTTTATTTTTGCAGACAAGACCAAAGTCATTCTTACCTTTGCTCCCTTTTCCATAATGTGTCTCTTTCTCAGCCTGCTTTTGAGACTTTCTCTTTATTTTTGTTTTCAAAGCAATTGGTTTGTGGTGGGCCTTAAATGCAAAGACCACCTTGCAGTTGTGAATTTGGGTTTTGCCTCATATTTGGAGCAATTTCTACCATTTTATCTTCAAATATTTTCCTGTCTCTCCCTCCCTCCTTTTTTTTCCCCCTCAGAGGCACTAAGGGCAAGTAGATTTGGTGATTTGATCAGGTCCCAAAGGTCAATGAATGATAATGTCCCAAAGGTCAAGAGCCCAAAGGCTCTTTTTCTTTGTTTGATCTTTTTAGTTTTTATTTTTATTTTGTTTTTTAAGTTTTAAATTACATTCCAGGGATTTAACATGGTGTTATATTAGTTTCAGATACAAAATATAGTAATTCAACACTTCCAGACATTACCCTGGGCTCACCACAATAGGTGCACTCCTTAATCCCTATCACCAATTTAACCCATCCCCCCATCCACTTCCCCTCTGGTAACCATCAGATTTTTCTCTATAATTAATAGTCTGTTTCTCTCTCTCTCTCTCTTTCTCTCCACTTGACTTGTGAGTTTTGTTTCTTAAATTCTGCATATGAGGGGCACCTGGGTGGCTCAGTGGGTGAAGCCTCTGCCTTCAGCTCAGGTCATGATCTCAGGGTCCTGGGATCGAGCCCTGCATTGGGCTCTCTGCTCAGCGGGGAGCCTGCTTCCAGCCCCCCCGCCTGCCTTTCCGCCTACTTGTGATCTCTGTCAAATAAATAAATAAATAAAATCTTTAAAAAACCTTCCACATATGAGTGAAATCATGTGACATTTATCTTTTACCGATGGACTTATTTTGCTTAGCAATATAGTCTTTCGCTCAATCCATGTCATTGTAAATGTCAAAATTTCATTCTTTTTATGGCTGAGTAATACTCCGTTGTGTATATATACCACCTTTTCTTTATCGGTTCATCATCTGATGGACATTTGTGCTGCTTCCATATCTTGGCTGTTGCAAACAATGCTGCTATAAACATAAGGGTGCATGTATCTTTTTGAATTAGTGTTCCTGTATTCTTTGGGTAAATACCCATTGCTGGGTCATAGGGTAGTTCTATTTTGAATGTTTTGAGGAACGTCCATACTGGTTTCCACACTGGCTGCAGCAGTTGGCATTTCCACCAATAGTGCAAGAGGGTTCCTTTTTCTCCACATCCTCATCAACACCTGTTGTTTCTTGTGTTGGTACTTTAAGCTTTCTGACGGGTGTGAGGTGATATCTCATTATGTTTTTTATGTGAGAGAGAGAGAGAGACTAGCGAGAGAGAGTATGAGCATGTGGGGGGAGGGGTTGGGGGGAACAGAGGAAGAGGGAGAAGCAGGCTGTCTGCTAAACAGGGAGCCCAACACAGGGCTGGATCCCGGGACCCAGTATCAGGACCTGAGCCAAAGGCAGATGCTTAACAGACTGAGCCACCCTGGGCGCCCCTCTTGTTGTGGTTTTTGGTTTGCATTTCCCTGATGATGAGTGATGTTAAGCATCTTTTCATGTGTCTAGTGGCCATCTGGATGCCTTCTTTGGAGAAATGCCTGTTCATATCCTTTGCCCATCTTTTAAATTGGGTTATTTGTCTTTGGGGAGTTGAGTTTTTTCAAGTTCCTTATATATTTTGGATACTAGCCATTTATGGGCTATGTCATTTGCAAATATCTTCTCCCATTCTGTGAGTTGTCTTTTAGGTTTGTTGATTGTGTCCTTCACCATGCAGGAGCTTTTCTTTTTTTATTTTGATATAGTCTCTGTACTTTTTTTTTTTCTTCTTACCTTTGTCTCAAGAGACTTAGGGAGAAAGAAGTTGCTACAGCCAATGTCAAAGCCGTTATTGTCTATGTTCTCTCCTAGGATTTCTATGGTTTCCAGTTGCATATCTGTCTTTTACCCATTTTGAATTTGTTTTTGTGTATGGTGTAAGAAATTGATCCGGTTTCATTCTTTTACGTGTTGCTCTCCAGTTATCCCAGCAACATTTGTTGGAGAGGCATTCATTTTCCCACCAGCTGTTCATTCCTGCTTTGTCGAAGATTAATTGACCTTATGGTTGTGGGTTCATTTCTGGGTTTTCTATTCTGTTCCGTTGATCTATGTGTCTGTGTTTTGTGCCAGTACCATACTACTTTGATCACTACAGCTTTGTAATATAACTCAAAGTCCACAGATGTGATGCCTCTGGCTTTGGTTTTCTTTTCCTTTTCAAGGTTGCTTTGCTTATTTGGGACCTTGTGTGGATTCATACAATTTTCAGGATTGTTTTATTCTCCTTCTGTGAAAAATGCTATTGGTAGTTTCATTGGGATTTCATTAAATGTGTAGATTGCTTTGGGTCGTATAGACATTTGAGCAGTATTTGTTCTTCTAATCCATGAGCATGGAACGTCTTTCCATTTCTTTGTGGCGTCTTCCATTTCTTTCATCAATGTTTTCTAGTGTTCAGAGTCCAGGTCTTTCACCTCTTTGGTTAGGTTTATTCCTAGGTATCTTATTATTTTGGGTGCAATTGTAAATGGGATTGTTTTCTTAATGTCTTTTTCTGCTGCTTCATTATTGGCATATAGAAATGTAACTGATTTCTGTACATTCATTTTATGTGCTTCAACTTTTCTGACTTTGTTTACCAGTTCTAGTCTTTTTTTTTTTTTTTTTGGTGGAGTCTCTCAGGTTTTCTCTATATAGTACCATGTCATCTGCAAAGAGTGCAAGTTTTATTTCTTTCTTACCAATTTGGATGCCTTTTCTTTGTTTCTTTTCATCATCTGACTGCAGCGGCTAAAATTTCTAGTACTATATTGAATAAAAGTGATGAGGGTGCACATCCTTGTCTTGTTCCCGGGCTTCGGGGAAAAGATCTGTTTTTCCCCATTAAGGATGATGTTAGCTGTATTTCTTCTAAGGTGTCTGATTTGTTAGCATATAGTTTTCCCATAATGTGCTCTTATGATTGTATTTCTGTGGTGTGGATTATTGTTTCTCCTCTCTTAATTGTGATTTTATTTGTTTGAGTCCTTTTTTTTTAGTTCTTGATAAGTCTGGCTAGAGGTTTATCAATTTTAATGATTTTTTTTTCAGTGAACCAGTTTCAGGTTTCACAGATCTGTCCTCAGTTTTGTTTTGTTTTGTTTTGTTTTTAAGTTTCTATACTATTTGTTTCTGCTCTAATCTTTATTATTTCCTTCCTTCTGCTGGTTTGGGGTTTTGTTTGTTCTTCATTTTCTAGCTCCTTTAGGTGTAAGGTTGGGTTGTTCATTTGAGATTTTTCTTGCTTCTTGAGGTAGGCCCGTATTGCTAGAAATTTCCCGCTTCAAACCTCTTTTGCTGCATCCCAAAGATTTTAGAGCGTTGTGTTTTCAGTTTCATTTGTTTTAATGTGTTTTTTAATGTCTTCTTTGATTTTCATGATGACCCATTCATTGTTTAGTTGCATGTTATTTAACCTCCATGTGTTTGTGGTCTTTTCAGATTTTTTTCTTGTGGTTGGCTTCAAGTTTCAAAGTTTGTGGTCAGAAAAGATAGATGTTATGTCTTTGATCCTTTCAATTTGTTGAGGCTTACTTTGTGGCTTAATATGGGATCTATTCTGGAGAATGTTCCATGGGTACTTGAAAAGAATGTGTATCCTATTGTTTTAGGATGCAGTGTTCTGAATATATCTATTAAATCATCTGGTCCAGTGTGTCATTCAAAGCCATGGTTTCCCTATTGGTTTTCTGCTTAGATGATGTGTTCATTGATTTCAGTGGGGTGGTAGAGTCCCCTACTATTGTATTCTTATCAGTGAGTTCCTTTATGCTTGTTATTAACTGCTTTATGTATTTGGGTGCTCCCATGTTGGGTGCATAAATGTTTATAGTTGGCATATTTTCTTGTTGGATTGTGCCCTTTATTATTATATAGCATCTTTCTTTGTCTCTTGCCACAGTCTCTGTTTTAAAGTCAATTTTGTCTGTTGTAAGTATTGCTACTTATGGAGACTCTTTTTTAATGTATCACATGCCGTTTTTAGTTGTATTTTCTTAATGGCCTGAGGTGTTGAACATGTATTCATGTGCATATCCCCATCCATATATCCTTTTTGGTGAACCATCTGTTTTAATCTTTTGTCCACCTCTTACTTGGTTGTTTGTATACATTTTTTTTAAAGATTTTATTTATTTATTTATTTGAGAGAGAGAGAGAGAGAGAGAGAGAGAGAGTTCAAGTGAGAGAGCATGAAGGGGAGGTCAGAGGGAGAAGCAGACTCCCCATGGGGCTGGGAGCCTGATGTGGGACTCAATCCCTGGACTCCGGGATCATGACCTGAGCTGAAGGCAGTCGCTTAACCAACTGAGCCACCCAGGCACCCAGTTGTCTGTATTCTTAATAATGAGTTTTGCCTATATATAGTATGAGGTATTGATTAACGCCCATATTTGGGGAATAGGAATATCTGATTGTGCTACCACCACTTCTTGGAAGACTCTCCTTTCTTCACTGAACTGCCTTTGTATTTGTGTCAAAAATTAGTTGTGTTTACATGGGCTTATTTCTTATTGGGCTTATTTCTGCATTATTTCTTCTGTTCTAATGGCCCATTTGTCTCTCCTTGCGTCAGTATCACAGTGTTTTGATAACTGTTGCTTCAGAGTAAGTCTTGAAATAAGGTATTGTTAATTCTCCACCTTTGTTGCTCACTTTTTAAGGTTATATTGGCTATCGTACATCCTTTGTAACCCCATATGGAACTTAGAATATTCTTGCCAATTTCCACAAAAGAATTCCTCCTGGGATTTTGAATGGGATGGCATTGACTCTATAGGTCAGTTTGGGGAGAACTGAACTGTTAACTATTGTGTCTCCTGACACAATGAGCATGAAATATCTTTCCATTTGTTCATGTTTCCTTTAATTTCTCCCAACAGTGGTGTCAGAGTATATACCTTGAAAGTGTCATCCCTGAGTATTTTGCACTTTAATATTTTCTGATGCAGTTGTACATTTATCTCAATTTCTCACTACTTGTTACAGTATATCCAAATACACTGATTATATATTGATGTTGTACTGTATCCCGCCACCTGACTAAACTTAGTCTTACTGCTTGTGTGTATGTGTGTGGGCATGTGTGTGCATGTGTGTTCCTTTAGATATTATGTGTATCAGACTACAACATTGTCAAATAGAGATCATTTTACCTCTTCTTTTCCAACCTGGGCGCCTTTTGTTTCTCTTTTATGCTTTTTTGCCCTGGCCAGAACCTCCGTAGATGTGGTGAGTGTGGACATCAGGTGAGTCTGCCTGACCTCAGGGGGGAGCAATTCAGTCTTTTGCTGTTAAGTATGACGTCAGCTGTTGGTTGTTCATAAATGTCCAGGATCTGGTTGAGTAAGCTCCCATCCCTTCCCAGTTTGGTGAGAGATTTTATCATGAAATGGTGTTGGAGTTTTTATCATGAAATGGTTTTATAAATGCTCTGTTGAGACTGTCATATGGTTTTTCTGATTTTAGTTTGTTAACATGGTGAGTTGCATTATCTGAATTTTGAAAGTCAAATGAACATCATACTCTAAGGATAAACCTCATTTGGTAATGATGGATTATTTTCTACATGTATTGTTTAGATTTGATTTGTTAAAGTATTCTTCAGTAATTTTCCATCTTGTTCATAAGTGAGATTGGTCTATACTTTTCCTTTCTTGTAATGTCTTTTTTCTGGTTTTTGGTGTCAGAGTGATGCTGGCATGATAGAATCAGCATGAACATTAAAATGAAGTTATCTGAAAGAGCTTAGGTTCAGTCGGTACTATTTGTTCCTTGAGGGTTTGGTGCATTTCACCAGTGGACCTATCTGCTACTTTCCTTGTAGGAATGTTTGTAATTATAAATTCAGTTTCCTTAATAGATACAAGACTCTTCAGGTTATCTATTTCTTATTGGATGAACTTTGGTAGTTTGTATAATTCAAGAAATCTGTCTGTTTTAACCAAGTTGTCAAGTTTACTGGCATAGAGTTTTTCCACAATATTTCCTTATTATCATTTTAATATCTGCAGGTTCTGTCTTGATGTCATCTGCCTTGTTGTGATATAGGTAATTTGTGTCTTCTCTCTCTTTTTTCCTGAACGGTTAACCTAAAGGCTTATAAGTTTTATTGATTTGCTCAAAGGAAATAGCGTTTATTTTGTTGATTTTCTCTATTGTTTTCCTGTTTACTGATTTACTGATTTCTGCTCTGATATTTACTATTCCCTATCTTCTTTACTTTGGCTTGGATTTGGCTCTACTTTGGTTTGAATTTTCCCTCATTTCTTTTTTTTTTTTAATTTCTTTTCAGTGTTCCAGATTTCACTGTTTATGCACCACACCCAGTGTTCCATGCAATGCGTGCCCTCCATAATACCTACCACCAGGCTCACCCAACCCCCCATCCCCGTCCCCTCCAGAACCCTCAGTTTGTTTCTCAGAGTCCACAGTCTCTTATGGTTCATCTCCCTCTCCAATTTCCCCCAACTCACTTCTCCTCTCCATCTCCCCATGTCCTCCATGTTATTCCTTATGCTCCATATGGAGCTCCATCTTATGTTATTCCTTATGTTCCCATAAGTGAAACCATATGATAATTGACTCTCTCTTCTTGACTTATTTCACTCAGCATAATCTCTTCCAGTCCCATCCATGTTGATACAAAAGTTGGGTATTCATCTTCCTTAATGGAGGCATAATACTCCACAGTATATGTGGACCATATCTTCTTTATCCATTCATCCGTTGAAGGGCATCTTGGTTCTTTCCACAGTTTGACGACCGTGGCCATTGCTACTATGAACATTGGGGTACAGATGGCCTTTCTTTTCACTACATCTGTATCTTTGGGGTAAACATCCAGTAGTGCAATTGCAGGGTCATAGGTCATAGGGAAGCCCTATTTTAATTAATCTTCACTGTTTTCCAAAGTTGCTGCACCAACTTGCATTCCCACCAACAGTGGAAGAGGGTCCCCCTTTCTCCACATCCTCTCCAATACATGTTGTTTACCATCTTGTTAATTTTGGCCATTCTAACTGGTGTAAGGTGGTATCTCAATGTGCTTTTGATTTGAATCTCCCTGACGGCTAATGATGATGAGCATTTTTTTCATGTGTCCTGTAGCCATTTGTATGTCTTCATTGGAGAAGTGTCTGTTCATGTCTTCTGCCCATTTTTTGACATGATTACCTGTTTTGTGTGTGTTGAGTTTGAGGAGTTCTTTATAGATCTTGGATATCAGCCCTTTGTCTGTACTGTCATTTGCAAATATCTTCTCCCATTCCGTGGGTTGCCTCTTTGTTTTGTTGATTGTTTCCTTTGCTGTGCAGAAGCTTTTGATTTCTTTTTCCAAGTTCTTCATTTCATTATGTAGATCTGCATTTTTGACCTTTATTATTTTCCTCCTCTTGGAGGAACTTCTTTTAACATGTTGTGCACTGTAGGTCTCCAGTCCAAGAATGCTCTCAGTTTGGGTTTATCTGGGGACGTTTTTATTCTGCTTTCATTTCTGAAGAAAAATTTCACTGGATAGAGACTGTTCAATTGGTGATCTTTTTGTCTTTTTCCCTCTCAACATTTTAACTAAAATTTCACTCCACTCTCTTCTTGTTTGCATTGTTTCTGACCAGAAGCCCAATGTGATTCGTACCATTGTTTCTCTACACTCATGACCTTTCCCTGCTTCCCCTGGCTTCTTTCAAGATTTCATCCATTGTCTGTTTTTGTTTTGTTTTGCAGCCTAAAATATAAGATTCCCATTTTTTTTTTTGTTCTGTTCTGGTTTGTTTTGCTTTCGCATTTATACTGCTCGGTGTTCTCTGAGCTTCCTCAATCCATGTTTTGGTATCTGCCCTTTGGAATATTCTCAGCCATTATTACATCAAACAGTTCTTCTGTTCCATCAAATATGTCTTCTGTTCCATTTTTTTCTTTCTTCTGCTTTTGGTATTCTGATTATGCTTGTGTTCCTTGTTTTGAACTTATCCTATAATATTTTGATGGTATTTTACTTTTAAAATATTCTTTCTTTGCAAAGTTTGCAAAGTTTCTACAGACATATCTTCAAGCTCACTAATTATTTCACTAGTTGTGTCCAGTATACCTCAAAGGTAGTTTTCATATCTTTAAGCATTTTTAATTTTCACCATTTACTTGTGATTCTTTCTTAGAGTTTCCATCCTTCCACTTACAATACTCATCTGTTCTTGCATGTTGTGTATTTTTTTCCATTAGAGCTCTTTTTAAAATAGAGATTTTGTTCATTTATTTATGAAAGAGAGATAGCAAGAGAGAGCACAAGCAGGAGGGGGAGAGAGAGAAGCAGGCTCCCCACTGGCTAAGGAGACTAATGTGGGGCTCCATCCCAGGACCCTGGGATCATGACCTGAGCAGAGGCAGATGCTCAACAGACTGAGCCCTCCAGGCGCTTCATCCATTAGAGCTCTAAATATATTCATTGTTGTTGTTTTAAATTCCCTATCTGTCTGTGTCTTGGAATGCATGAGCTGTGGCTGATGCTATGCTCAGGGCAAAGACTCTAACCCTGAGACTGGTTGGTGTGTGTCCCTAAGAAAGCCTTGGCCTCTGTTCTATAGAGCTCAAAAGAAATTTTCGTACCCTGTGCAGTATACAGGTCCCGCAGGTGGTTGCTCATGAGAAAGCCGTCATTGGAGAGTGAAAAACACAAATATGGAAAGGAGTGAAACAAAGAAAGCAGCCGTGTTAAGGTCTATATTTGTAAGAGCAGTCAGCTTACTAAGACCCTTAAATCTCTCTGATGATGGTGCTGCCTATGCTTCTCTCACATACATTCTCATCTTGATCCTCGGGGTTGTAGGTTGTAGGAGAAAACACCCACTGTGTCCTGTGGCATCAATGTTTATGAAAAGTGACCCTGAATACCTTATCTCCAAACTTCCTAATAGACCAGAAATCACCATGATGATACTGGTTAATTGTAAGACAGACAGTGAGCATGGATGGGTCCTCTTAAGCGCTGAAGCATATCAACAAGCCAAAGGGATACTCTACACTCTGCGGCTGGCTTGGGCCCAAGCTAATATGGTGACAACCACAGAGGATTCTCCTAATCCTGATGATAATGATTGGGACTCCCTGGAGGAAGAAGCTATGGTAGACTGAATAATGGCCTCCCAGGATGTACACATTCTATCGCCAAACCTTTGAATGTTACCTTATATGGCAATGACTTTGAATATGCAATTAAGGATCTTGAGGTTTGGAAGCTGTGCTGGATCCCTCAAGTGGGTCCTAAAGGCAATCACAAGCAACCTTGTTAGAGGGAGACTAGGAAGATTTCATATAGAAGAGAAAGCAATGTGATCACAGAGGCAAAGATTGGAGTGTTTTGGCTATAAGCCAAGGAACGCAAGCAGCTCCCAAAAGCTGAGAAAAGCAAGAAGAGATTGTCTCCTAGAGCATCTGGAAGGAGCACAATGCTGTAGACATCTTGATTTTAGCCCAGTGGAACTAACTCCAAACTTCTTGCCTCCAGAACTGTAAAAATATAATTTGTTGTTTTGCCAAGCCTCCACATTTGTGGTAATTTGTTACAGCAGCCTCATGGAACTAATATAAGAGCTTACTGACATGAACTGAGCATAGAAGATTCCCCCCTTAAATCCTATGGCATAACCACACAAACAAAAAATTTAAGGAAGAGGGAACTGGAATAGAGGTCTAGGCTTGAGGTAAATGGAAATTCAAAAAAAAAATTAAAGATTTAAGCAATTAGCAGGTGAAGAGGGTGTTGATTGGCTCCTATGCATACATAAGGCTGGCTTCAAATTAACTTCAGCTTCTGCCAAGATGAGCCAATTGGCTGATATAGCTTTTGTTCTCCAACTTAGTAATTTGTTATGGGATCTATGAGACTTATGGAAATAGGTGTACACACCTATGTTGTCCACCCAGCTTAACATTCACAGGCACATCTTGTGGCTTTTTCCTTGCTCCTCTGGGTGTTCATAGCATATGCCATTGAAGTAAAAATGAGCATGTCTTCATGAGTTGGAGTACTTGCTGTTGGGGGCAATTATTAAGGAAAATTGGTATGTCCCAAATGGTTTATCACTATTCTGAGCACTCCAGTGGGTGGGAGAATAGAGCCAGTCCCAGGTAGGTTCCATTTGAAACCAACACCAGGCAGATATTTCTCATGGGACCATCACCAGATTATAGGGCTTCACCACTCTTTTTATTTATTCAAGTGCCTATTAAAGTGGCCCTCAATTTGACTGACTTCTCATGAAGATGGCCCTGAGACCTAGGTCTTCACTTCTCAAGGTAACACTACTACTGAGGTAAGCCCTCATTTCAGAGTTTCCAGACCCCACGTTCCCCCACTGTAGACTCTGTGATCACACCTGAGTTTCCCTACCTATATGATTTTGGGTGATGGCTCTTCTAGAACAGGCTGTACAAAACATCCCATCTCCTTTCCCCTGGAACTCATCCCCAGGTCATTAGGCCCAAATGCCCCACCCCCAGATATGAAGCATGTTTCCAAGTCATTCTTACTTTCTTGAGGAAAACCTCCCATGCCAGTCCATTGGTTGTCACACAATACCTTTTTGGCCCAATTCATACTGGTTCCCAAGTTACAGTGATCCCCAGAAACCCCACTAAATTTAATTCTCTATGTTTTTCAGGAAATTGCCAGACATAAGCCTGAAAACAAGCAAGTCTGCCATACTGCCTTTTGACAGTAATTTGCCTAGTTTTTCTTTGGTTATAGCTCCCACACCCACCCTCTCCCCAGCCCCCACCTTGGCTTTCCCTTTGATGGGATATAGCTTCTAACTAGCTCAGTGGCCTACTTGAATAACTTAGCTGACTTCTGTACTATCAGCCTCACCACATGGGACCCTGTACCAGCTGCCCCAACTCCTGACAATTGTTACTATGACCCAGCATGAATTGAAATGGACCCATTATACAAGATCTCTGAAGCAGAGAGGTAATTATGCCCACTGTTTCTGTTTCACAGCCCAATTTTGTCTGTTCCTAAATGTGAAAAGAATGAATAGTGCCTTATAGTGGAATACCACAAACCTAATGCCATCATCTCACCCATTAAGGTCCCTACACCTAATGCAATTGGTACGACCAAAGCCATTCAATATTCCACCCAAGATATTTGCTGCTACAGATTTGGCTAACACGTTATATTTTCAATGCCTACTCTAACAGTTTCTAGGCCTCAGTTCACACTCACCCATGAAATGACAAAATGCACATTTATTCAGTTGTCCATGGGGTGCCTCAATAGCCCAGCCATAGCGTACAACCTCTGTTGGCAATATCTTAACCTGACCGAGTTGTCCTCAGATACTCAGGTCTGAACTACAACTGTGACATACTTCTGCAAGAAGAATCACTAAATTCTCTCCTAGAGGATATAGAAGCATTCATACCTCTCTCCTCAGTAGCAAGGTGTTCAGATGATGCCTGACCATACATCTCAGTCATAAATTCTTGGGCAACAACTAGCCGGCTGAGGCCTTCTCCATTTCCTGATGTAGTTAAAAAGAAACTCCTAAATTGGTCATCCTTATCCACTCTCAAGAAGGCCTGACATATTTCAGGTTTCTTTGGCTCCTGGAGGCAACATATTTCCCTTTTGCATACCTACTTCAACTCACGTATGCAATCTTTCCAAATTGTCCACTTTGAGCTGGGCCCTTTAAACGAGAATGCTCTACATCAGCCCAAAGAACCATAGAACAGTCACTTAATTTAATGCTTTCTGGAGATTCCCTTATGGTCAAATCTCTGGCAATGACCGCCTATGATTTTTGGAGTCTCTGGACTATACACAATTGCCACCATGAGCTTCTGGTACAATAGAGTGCCAATTTTAGCTCTGCATTACGTGTCATTAGAACAACTTCTGCTTGCGTACTGTGACCTCCTGGAAATGGAGGCTCTCACAGAATCTGAACTTGTGACGCTATGCACCCAGCTGGCCATTACACCTTAGCTCATGGAAGAAGCACCACACGAGCTTTGCACTGCAACCAAGGCATCCTTGCTGAAGTGAAAACAGTTCATACAGGATAGAGCCAAATGTGGGCCTCTAACCTATCCCACCAGAAAGTGGAGATTGTCTCCCTGTCCTCAGTCCCTTGCCAGATGCCACAGTACTAGAGGAAGTTACTTCTCTTTTAGACCCCTTGGCTACCTGGAATCCTCTTGTGATCAACCAGGTAAACAACAGAGGAAGTTCATTTACTTTATGATGTCAGCACCAGCATCAAACGTGATGGAGCTTGTTGGAGGTATGGTGCATTTTCTCTCCTAACTAGGACATCCCAAAGGATGGCACCCACAATTAACACAACTGACCAAACTCCAGGACGTTATACTGGTTTTCTGTGAATAACTGACCAATAACTGACCCAAGTACACACCTTTACTGGCTCTCTTAGGTCATTGACAGTGGTCTAGCCATTTGGTCTGACCACTGACGACAACAATTTCTCATTCAAATCTACCCACTTTGCAGTAAAGAATATTGGAAAATTCTTTGTCTTTCAGAGATAAAAGCCTGTTAAGGTGATGGATATCTCTGCCCACACCAGGGATTATTCCACCGATGCCCAGTTTAATGCCTAAACTGATAGATTAGCACAGATTTTAGATACTAGGACCAAACATCCTCAGATCCCAGTCTCTTAATTTTGACCCAAAGGCTCCATGAAATAGGTAATAGAGGATCATCTGCTTTTTAAAACAATTTATTTAAATTCCAGTTATTTAATATACAGTGTTATATTAGTTTCAGTTTTTCAGTAGGGTAACTCAAACCTTCCATACATCATCTGTTGCTCATTATAATAGGTGCACTCCTTAACCCTCATAACCTATTTAATCCATCCACCCACCCACCACCTTTCTGGTAACCATCAGTTTGTTCTCTATTGTTAAGAGTCTGTTTCTTAATTTACCCCTCTCTCTTTTACCCATTTGGTGTTTGTCTTTTTTCAAATTTCACATATGACTGAAATCATATGGTATTTTTCTTTGACTGACTAACTTTCCTTATCTTAACACTCTCTAGCTCCACCCATGTCATTTCAAATGGCAAGATTTCATTCTTTTTTATGGCTGAGTAATATATGTGTGTGTGTGTGTGTGTGTGTGTGTGTGTGTATGTGTATATATATATACCACAATTTATTCAAACATCCGTCAGTAGTCACTGTTCCTATAATTTGGCTACTATAGATAATATTCTTAAAAACATCAGGCTTGAATGTATCCCTTTCAATTAGTGTTCTTTTATTCTTTGGGTAAATACCTGGTAGTGCAATTGCTGGATCTTAGTCCAATTCTATTTTTTTTTTAATTAATTTTTTATTTTTTATATTTTTAACTTCTTGAGGATCCTCCATATTGTTTCCCATGGTGGCTGTACCAGTTTGCATTTTCATCAACAGTGCAAGAGGGTTCCTTTTTCTTTCTTTTTTTTATTTTTTTTTTAAGATTTTATTTATTTATTTGACAGACAGAGATCACAAGTAGGCAGAGAGGCAGGCAGAGAGAGAGGGGGGGGGGGAAGCAGGCTTCCTGCGGAGCAGGGAGCCCGATGCGGGGCTCGATCCCAGGACCCTGAGATCATGACCCGAGCCGAAGGCAGCAGCCCAAACCTCTGAGCCACCCAGGCGCCCCGAGGGTTCCTTTTTCTTATATCCTTGCTACACCTGTTGTTTCCTATGTTGTTGATTTTAACCTTTATGACAGGTATGAGTTGATATGTCATTTTAGTGTTGATATGTATTTCCCTGATGATCAAAAGAGTATGGTACTGGCACAAATATAGGCAAAAAGAATGGTGAAATGAATAGAAAACCTTGAAATGAGCCCACAACTCTACAGTCAGTTTGTCTTTGACAAAGCAGGAAAGAATATCTAGTGGAGAAAAGAGAGTCTCTTCAACAAAAGGCATTGGGAAGACTGGACAGAATCACGCAGAAGGGTGAAACTGAAACACGTTCCTGCACCATAAGCAGAAATAAATCCAAAATGAATTAATGACATTTGAGCCTTCTAAAGAATGTCTATCAGCACTAAAGAGTTCAAAGTTCATTTTAATAAAACAAATGCAAATGAAAAAATTAATTAAAGATCTAGTTTTGAGATCTGAAACCATAAAAATCCTAGAGAAGAACACAAGGCAGTGCCTCTTTGACATCAATTGTGGCAACCTCATTCTAGATATGTTTCCTGAGGCAAGGGAAACAAAAGCAAAATAAACTATTGGGACTTCATCAAAATAAAAAGCTCCTGCACTGCAAAGAAACAATCAACAAAACTGAAAGGTAACTTTCTGAATGGGAGAAGATATTTGCAGATGACATATCTGATAAAGGGTTAGTATCCAAAGTGTATAAAGAACTTATACGATGCAATGCCAAAAAAAACCCCCAAATAATCCAATTAAAAATGGGCAGAAGTCATGAGTAGGTATTTTTTCAAAGAAGACATCCAGATGGCAAACACACACATGAAAATATCCTCATCATTCATCATGAGGGAAATACAAATCAAACTACAATGAGTATCATCTCACATCTGTCAGCATGTCTAAAATCAACAAAACAAGAAACAACACATACCTGCTAGGTTTTTGAGAAAAGGGAACCAACCCTTTTGCACTGTTGGTTAGAATGCAAACTGGTTCAGCTACCCTGGAAATCAGTATGTAGGTTCCTCAAAAAGTTAAATCACTGGAGAGCTCCTGTAAGGTGGATGCAGGGTCCCAGATCAACTATGTTAAGACTCATGGTTGCCATTTACTGAGGGCCTAGTATATATCAGACATTCTGTCGTGTGGGTTTTAAATTGACAGATTTCTTTCCAACAGTCCTGCAAGCTGATTATCAGTCAAATGGTACAGAAGAACAAACTGAGCCAGACTTTACATGATTTGCCGAAGGTGACACAGGTGATTAGTGACAAGGCTGGGACTAGACAGCAGGTCAGACTAGGATGTGGGCACGTTCTGTGTCACTCTGGCCCCTGGGAAGCCCTTCCCAGCCTGAGTCAGGCCTCTGTCTCTTGCCCCTAGCCTCCAGAGATTGCTGCTACCTTCATTACTGTTCACCACTGCATAACAGATCACCCCCAAACATGGTGCCTTAAAATGATACATGGTTACTATCTCAGGGGCTTGTGGATCAGGAACCACCATGGGTATGACTTAGCAGGATCCTCTACTTCCCATCTCTCACAAGGATGCGATCAAGTCTCTGCCAGCCCAGGGATGGTGGTCTCATCGAAAGACTTGACTGGGGGAAGATCCAATTCCAAGCTCACTCATGTGGCTCCTGGCAGGATGCAGTTCCTTGTGGGCTGTTGGTCTGAAGGCCTCAGTTCCCCTCAGGCTGTTGGCCAGAGACTGCCATCAGCTCCCTGCCATGTGGCTCTCTCCATCAGAACAAGAACACAAGAAGAGCCAGGGAGAGAGAGAATGAATTCCAGCAAGACGAAAGTCACAGACTTGGCCTAGCCTAAATTCAGAAATGGCATGCCATCACTTTTGCCAAATTCTGTTGGTTAGAAGCAAGTTACTAGGTCCAGCCCACACTCAAAGGGAAGGGATTGTACCAGGGAATGAGTGCCAGGATGTAGGGATCAGTAGAAGCCCTTTTAGAACGCAACCTACCACACAAACCCTCTGTCCCTGTTTCAGTAGAGTGAGCCCTTGCAGGTATCAGGTGCCTTGATAGAGCTAATGGTTGGTGGGTCACCTTGAACAGTGCTGTATGGCCTGGTTATCCCAGCCAGCTTCCGGTAGGCCCACTGGATGGGTCTCATCAGGACTTGGGTCTGCCCGGACCTGCCTTCTTCCCCATCGCCACCATTGGGATGGTCACTGAGCCCATGGGGTGCAGACAGCAGCAGGCAAAAGACCATCTACCTGTGTGGATGGAACACTTGAGCATGGCCAGGATCCAGGGTGGTGTTCCTGGCCTCTCTGAATAAAACAGATGAAGAGCTCAGCTGCCACAGTGCGACGGGGCCCACCTCAACAGAACAAGTTTATGGGTGGGAGAGGGCTGGGTTCTGGGTTATCTGTCAAAGCTGTGGTGGTGCTCTTGCTTTTGCCCTCTGGGTTGGGATTCAGGGATGTAGAATCCCCCATGTTCCCTGGGAGGCATCAGGGGGCCATTTCTAAGGTGATGTGGGGGCCAACCATGCAGGAGGGGGAACTGCTCCGAAGCTGCATGAAGACCTACCTAGGATTATTCAGACACCGGGGAGGGGACCTAATTTAGGAAGGAGATGAGTGAGCATGGGCTGGGGATAATTTACATGTGTCCATGGTATTTAACTCAAAGGTGGAGAGGGAGCTGAAGCACGTATGGCAAAGTGGTGTTAGGTATGGGTGGTGACTGCTGTATTGTTCTCTCTGTTCTTCTGCAAGTTTGGAACATTATAGGAGAACGTATTCTAAAAGTGTACAAGAGAAAAAAAAGTACAAGAGAAGAATGGAATCTCAGAGCCCCTGCACCCCACATTTCCTCAGTGTGACTTGGAGCCAAATGCAGGAAGTCAAGAGGCCGGTGGGCTCAGGAGTTTCCCAGGCACCAAGTGGTCCCATTAGGCCATGGGGGTATGGACTGCAGGGGGTGGGACTGCCTTAGTAGAGCCTTAGCCAGGAGCAGAACAGTCCCAGAAAATCTCAGACATTTCCCAGTTCCTGGAAGTACTCCCCAGACTCAGCTCTTCCCCTGCTGATACTTCACTGCAATACTACTAAGAGCAGCTTACAAAGAGACATGGTGTCACAATAGGAGATAACTGACCTGAGGCAACGGACGAGTGAGGCCCTGTGCTGTGAGGAACTCTTTCCAACGGTGCGGTGAGAGTCGCTGTGGTCAGATTAGAACTTAGTGGTGCTCACACCACTAAAATTTTGCCTTGGGTTCTGCAACAGCTCCTCTCCTTCTGACCCCAACCTCCCTGTCCCTCCACTCACTAGTCTCGTCCGCCACCCCTATGACTGTCAGTCAATCATGGTCCAACAGCCATCCTTTTTGAAATGTTTGGAACCAGTGGAACGATTACTCTCTGTCAACACAGTCCTATCCCAACAGCGGCTGAGAAAAAAGCAGTACTGTTCCAAGGCACAGGAGTACCGATTCATATGCCTAAGTAATGGGGTAACTCCCTCTCCCCAACACCACCCTCCCCCACTGCCCCCACCAAAAGAGGCAAACCATAAACCACAGGAGACAGCTGCTGGTGTGTAAAAGGACAATAACTATCATGAAGCCAAAGGAATCGAGTGCGCCCCATTTATTTTAAGCCTAGTGACTGAGGAACGGGGAAAATAGGGGCATGTGGCAGCAGAGGGGGAGCTGGATTACTCTTCGTAGGTGTGTGTAGGTCCTGTGGTCTCAGTTTCCGAGTTTCCAGTATTCTCCCCTATAAGGGCAAAGTGGAGTGACAACTGGGCACTTGGGAGCCCTCGGGGAATTCAGGCCTGGCCTGGGGGCCCTCTGGCTTGCGCAGGAAGGGGAGGTGTGCTGGCTTGGCTGTGAGCAGTGAGAGAGGCAGAGGCTGGCTCTGAGCTCTCACCCGAAGGACCTGGTGAAACATGCCAGGGCTCTCTGGCGCCAGTTCTTCCAAGACCCTTGGGGACCGGCACACTCCCCGGGCCAGGCTGTGCCTTTGAATGCGTTCTGCACGATGCTGACAAAAATACATGAAAGGCACAGTGTCTTCAGCTGAGTCAGTCCTGTTCTGGAAAATAGAGAAAAATCATTCTGCCCAGGACTGACATTCCTTCTTTCATCAAGTGTTTGCTGAGGGCCTACCCACTATGTGCACACAAGGCTCAGTTTTCGGCACTGGGGATACAACAGTGAACTCTCTAAAGACCTCGATCCCAGCCCTCCTGGGGCTGATGATCTAGCCTTGATGCTGGAGGGAAATCAGACTCACCAGGTCAGGACCCAGCAGCAGCAGCAGCAGCAGCAGCAGCAGCAGCAGCAGCAGCAGCAGCAGCCACAGACTGCCAGGGAAGTTCATGTTTTCTGAGAGTGCAATGTGCATGGCGTGTGTGAAAGGAGTTATTGTCCGAGGCCAGCAGAATTCTTCATGCTACTGGCTGTAGCATGTAGCTACTGTCCCCTCCTTGAAACTCCACCCCGCCTCCCTGGCCCGGATTTCCATCATCCCATCCTGCAGCTAGGTACACTGTGTTCAGGCATTTTCTGCCACTTCTTCAAGTACTGAGATGCCTCACTGACTAATACCATTGTTTCCCTTTCCCCTCCCTCACTCTCACTTAAACCCACTCTAATCAGGCTTCCAGCTTCCCCACTCTACATTAACATAGAACATAGATGGTTAGGGGACTAATCGGAAGTGATGGCTCCCAACTTTTACATTACTCTTTTTATGAGTATATAAGCCCAAAGACTTAAGTCTGATTTGTGCATTATTTTGAGCTCTAATGAAATTCAAACCCAGGTCACTGTCAGTTGCCCTTTCCCCTCACCAGCCCCCTCCTCATATGCAAAATCTCAGTTTGTAGATAGGAAGGTTCTGCCAAATTTCTGAGGTCGCCGCCCCCCCCGCCCCCCGATTCGCAATGAGCAGAGCCCTAGCTTTGCTAGCGATGCATAGTCAAACTCCAGGTTTCTCCTCCATGTGTTAGTGAAAGCCAGGGTAGGACAATTGAAGGAAGCACAGATCTAGAAACCTGTGTCTCAAAGAGAACCCCAAGACCTTTGTCTGCAATTCTTTGAGTGTCAGGCTGCTCTATCAAGGCTCAGGCTCGGCTCTGGGAATCCCTCCCAAGGTCCTGACCTTGAGGATGCTCAAGGGGAGTGTCCGGGGCTCAAAAAATGGCTTACTAGAACACTGGAATGGGTCTAAAGGCCATGACATCCGCGCCCCCAGGGCCCTGTGCTAGGAAGCATCAGTTGTCCCACGCTGCTTCTGGTTTTGGTCTGTGGCAGCAGGAAGAAGGAGACTTTGGGTAAATATATTACAGTTGGTTATTCTGTGCTAGAGTGACTCTCCAAAGAATCTCCAAAGAATCCAAAGAACCACAAAACATCAGTGTGTGATACCCATTTGGCATCATGAATTTTTTAAAATGTTTTTCAATTTGCAACTTGAAAAATGTAAACTCATTTTGCTATTTTGTCTCCGTTATTGCCTGTGCTGTTGAGCTCCCATTCCTTTGGTATTGGCCATTTGCAATGCTGTACGTGGCCTGTTCAATTTGTTGCTAACCTTCCTATTGTTGTTTGTGGGTGTGTGTTTCTTGAATTGTTTCATCAGAGTTCTCTGCGCGTCGTAAATATGATTCTTGGTCTGTCCTAATTGAAGAACATGTTTGCTCCCAGGACCCCACTTCTCTTTGCACTTCGTGTGTCTTCTCATATGGCTGCTTTTCATCTGGGGGGTGTACATACTGGCTGCTTTATTTAGTCTTCACCACAACCATGCGAAATTGGTAATACTTGCCCCAATTTTTTTAAACTGGGAAAGCAGGACTTTGAGAAGGTACAATGATTTGCCCCCAGATGCTAATCTGAGATCCTAACTTTGTGTGTGCAAGAATTGGAAACTAAGTAATGAGTCGGGCCCGTGGCAGGCTGTCAGCAAACACTAAGGCCCCTCTTCACCCCTGCCTCCTCCCAAGCACAGAGGGAATAAAGTACATAGCAAAACTATCCCCCTTTTACCTGCAAAAGAGTGAGCCTACTTTAGACCCCCACAACAAGGTGTTGCAGAAGAATGGGACATGACATAGGGCCTGCTGGACAGAAGAAGACTCTAATGAGGGTCAGGAGATCTAAAGGGCAGATCCAGACCCCTCACTGACTGTGACGTTGGCCAAGTAATGGAGTCTCTCTTGGCCACTTCTCTAACACCAAAGTAACAGTTCTGACCCTCACTTCTTGAGTTGGAGTGAAGGGGGATTCTTGGAACCCAGCTTGATTGAAAAAGAAGATGTGGTATTCATCCAGCAGTCATTTCGTCAGCCCGTAATCCTCCTCATAGCAAGAGCTCTCAGCTATTGCTAGTGTCTTCGTGATATTCATGCAAATGGATGCTGGCCCAGGTCTGGAGGACAAATCAGATCCAAAGCCGACACTGAATGGCCTGACCTCAAGGAAACTGCTGAGTGCTGGCTCTGGGCCCGGTTGAACACCTGCTGCTCTGTGGAAGGGGCGTCCCATTTAATCCTCATAGCCCTGCCCTGAGGCAGACACTATTTTTCCTATGAGTCCCTGTACTTGTCCCCCTCCCCCCACAAAAGGGCAACAACATCAGTCTTCAACCCCTCAAGAATGCTGTGGAGTTTAATAAAGTAAATCTAAGAGCACTGGGAGATATTAAGAAGCATGGAGCATGATACAAGTCCAAGTTGACCATTCAGTTAACTGCAGGGGAAAAAAAGACACAACAGAGCTGTTTCTAGTCCATATGAGATAAATGGTAACTGTTGTCACTGTTCATTATTAAATGCCCACTGCTGAACGTATGCCTGGCAGTGTTACAAACGCCACCCCCTGAAAATCATGGTTTCTGTCCTGTAGGGAAATATGGCCAGTCACTGTTACTGGGGGCCAGGTTTTGCCTGGCCCTCCTCTACAGGTTTTATCTCATTTAGTTCTCATGGCAAGTAGAGAGCATAAGGATTATGGTTTCTAGGTCTAGCTCCTGCCTCTGTGAAGAGATACTTCACCTTCCCCTCATCACCCCCAGAGGACATTGATGAGCAAGTAATCCAAGGTTGAACCTTCGTAATCCATCCCCCATGGTGTGTGCCACAAATGGTTTATGGGTGCCCCTGGAATACATAGGGTTCTGTCAGCTCTTGGGTAGCCAGTCAGGGCCTAAGGCAGCCTCTTCCGTTCACATCAAAGTTTCATACTAGCATTTCCCCAAATGACTAAGAGCCACCAATATCAAGCCCCACCTTCACACCATACAACAAAACATAACACTCTCATTACGTGTGTGATCATGTATGTAAAAAAACAAAAACAAAAACAAACAACAAAAAAAAAACCAAGTGGGATAGAATTCTGTTGGTTTCCTTTGTCATTAAAAGTATATGTAAGGTGGGGCGCCTAGGTGGCTCAGTGGGTTAAAGCCTCTGCCTTCGGCTCGGGTCATGATCTCAGGGTCCTGGGATCAAGCCCCACATCGGGCTCTCTGCTCAGCAGGGAGCCTGCTTCCCCCACTCTCTCATTCTGCCTGCCTCTCTGCCTACTTCTGATCTGTCAAATAAATAAATAAATAAATAAATAAATAAATAAATAAATAATTTTTTTAAAAAAGTATATGTAAAGTAGCTGGTCATCAGCCCATCCGCTCTATGGATTTTAGCAGAGTCCAAGTCAGGACCTGATGTCTTCTGCCTCCCTCTGAATCCTGATTCTCCACCTGTGATCCATATCTTGATGAATGGCAACCCCAGACCACAGGTCACTCAAGCTGGAAACCCGAGTGTCATCCTTGGCTCCTCTTTGCCCTTCCCCACCCGGGCCCACCTCCAAACTAAAACAGTGCCATCCTACCTATCCTATGTGAAACGTCTCTCAAAGCATGCCCTTTCCCTTCACCCCCTCTCCCACTACTATTTTAGCACACATTTTAAAACCCACAAGTGAGAGGGCATTCTGTGAGTGCAATTTCTCTGTCCGCCTGCCTTGCGTCTGTGACTGACACCAGGAGTGTCTGAAGATGGACAGTGATGAACAAAATTGGCTGAGAGGGTCATGGATACAAACAAACTCCATGTTGCCCACCCTCCCCCACTGGCGAGATCTCAGTACATATCCTTACACTGGAGTCACAGTCACCAGTTATGAAGCCCCTCTTTATAACTGGTGCAGGGAGGATGGTCCCTCCAGAGTGGAACTGGTCCATGGGAGTGTGTTCTCCCTTGAGAAGGCTAAAAGGTTGAGCTGCCCACCCTGGGAAACTGAGGGCCCCACGCTGGAAGTCCCACTGAGATGTAGCATTCCCCAAAACAGTAAGAAAACAGAAGATTAGTTTGATTTGATGGGGACCCCTGTGACGTTCGCTCTCTCATTATTCTGTGCTTGAAAGGACCACCATTCAACTCCATCTTTTGCACGAGACCAGTGGTTTTCACACCATGCTAGGGAGTTCCCTGGAGGTCTGTAGAATTGCCTCAGGGAACCACAGGGAGCAATAGGTAAAGCATACAGCAGATGTAGTTCTTTCTCTCATTGGGTTCCCACCATCATTTTATTAGCAGGAATAATTCCCCAGTGGGGTGTTGTATGGGATGAGATTGGCCAGTGAGTGGTGGCAACTGTCTCTAGGTGACTTTATCACCCAGGAACCCTGAACTCCCTCCTCCGCCACCGGGGCACCAGGGTGGCTCAGTCAGCTAAGCATCTTTCTTCAGCTCAGGCCATGATCACAGGGTCCTGGGATCGAGCCCTGTGTCGTGCTCCCTGCTCGGTGGGGAACCTGCTTCTCCCTCTGTTCCTCCCCATGCCCTTCCTCTTTCTCTCTCTTCCCCCCCCCCCCGCCACTCTCTCTCTCAAATAAATGAATAAATCAGATCTTTTTTTTTTTAAAGGAACACTGACCCCCTTACTGTTTTAGTTCTGTTGGGTGTAGGACTGCAAGTACAGAATCCCCATCTTTTTTTTTTTTAATTTTATTTTTTAAATTTATTTTCAGTGTACCAGAATTCATTGTTTATGTACCACACCCAGTGTTCCATGCAATACGTGCCCTCCATAATACCCACCACCAGGCTCACCCAGCCTCCCACCCCCCACCCCTTCAAAATCTTCAGATTGTTTTTCAGAGTCCGCAGTCTCTTATGGCTTATCTCCCTCTCCAATTTACCCCAACTCCCTTCTCCTCTCCACCTCCCTTCTCCATCTCCCTGTGTCCTCCGTGTTATTTCTTATGCTCCACAAATAATTGAAACCATATGATAATTGACTCTCTCTGCTTGACTTATTTCACTCAGCATAATCTCTTCCAGTCCCATCCCTGTTGATACAAAAGTTGGGTATTCATCCTTTCTGATGGAGGCATAATACTCCATAGAGTATATGGACCACATCTTCCTTATCCATTCATCCGTTGAAGGGCATCTTGGTTCTTTCCACAGTTTGGCGACCGTGGCCATTGCTGCTATGAACATTGGGGTAGAGATGGCCCTTCTTTTCACTACATCTGTATCCTTGGGGTAAATACCCAGTAGTGCAATGGCAGGGTCATAGGGAAGCTCTATTTTTAATTTCTTCAGGAATCTCCACACTGTTTTCCAAAGTGGCTGTACCAACTTGCATTCCCGCCAAGAGTGTAAGAGGGTTCCCCTTTCTCCACATCCTCTTCAACACACATTATTTACTGTCTTGCGAATTTTGGGCATTCTAACTGGTGTAAGGTGATATCTCAATGTGGTTTTGATTTGAATGTCCCTGATGGCTAATGATGATGAACATTTTTTTTTTCATGTGTCTGGTAGCCATTTGTATGTCTTCATTGGAGAAATGTCTGCTCATGTCTTCTGCCCACAGAATCCCCATCTTTAAGACAATGAGCTGGGGCTCATGGCTCCTAGCCGGGAACAGTGGTGCTTGGGCTGCACTGCTGTAATGGAAGGGCCCTTGTTGTGGATCGACCAGGGACCAGATCCTGGCTCTGGATCCCATGCTGCTGATGTGACCTCACAACAGAGTTCATACCACCCTCCTTGTTTTGGATGAGTGGAGAATAAAACAGAGTCACATGAAACCCCTATAACACAGTAGGCTATACAATGTTTGGCGGAGCAGAGGACACACGTTGCCCCCTTCCTAAGGCTGCTCAAGATTCACTGGGATATAGGACCAGACAGAATGAGGGTAGATGAGATAAAACAAAAACACAAACAAAACATGCGTAATCTCTTGCTTGCTTGTACACGCCAATGGTCATGTTGTTCACCATAAAAGCCAGGAGATCCTGCTGATCCCATGCCTCCTCCGGAGGAACTGTCCACTTTCCTCACCAACGGAGCCATCCCCTCGGGTTCAGGGTTCGTGAGCTGATGTAGTTAAGGGTCAGGGTAGGGATGTAAGCAAAGGAGGAGAGCTCAGAACTTGGGTTCAGTCACATTTTAGAAACAAAGATGGAAAACTGATGACCCACACCTTTCCCTACTGCTGACCTCTCTGTCCCCCTCCACCATGTAATTGCCTTTGTGTGCTCCGACTGTTCATGGGGTTATGGGACCCCTCTGAGAGTGTACAAATTCACTCAATCCTAGTCATGGTGGACAATAAGGGAGGGCATATTTGAGGGTGTTTTTTGGCTGATTCTGAGTCCTGCACAGCTAGAGAAGAACCAGAAGGCTTAAGGATCGGCACTGCTGGGAGAAGATGACTTACTGAAAACGCAGGCAATCACGTCTAAAAGTGCTGAGCTCACAGAAGGGGGGAGGACTTGCTCAAGGTCAGCCAGAGAGATCACGGTTCTCCCAGGAGGGAGAACAGGGATGTTAATGGGGAGGCATAAGGAGGAATATCCTGTGAGTGTGGGGTTGGCAGAGGAAAGTATCTTTTGCTGCGAGGCTGTGGAATCCAAAGGCCTGTACAAAGTGGGAGGCAGGGAAGGCCACGTGGTGTATCTAAGCTAAGAGAGGCTGAAGTGGGTGATGGCAGTCTGAGGCCAAATCAAAAGCAGAGGCACTCTTTTCGAGAGATGATGTGTAGGGTTGTGTCTGGGTAGTCAGTCAGCATCTGGTGGGCAGTGGGCAGGTGGCTCTGGGCCTGGCGGGGGAGAGGGCTTGGAAAATAAAATTCTCGGTTCGGAGAATCCCTAGATAAGGTGGAATTGTGCCGAGGATGAGGAACAAAAGTGAGGGCTCCTTGTTGCCAAGCCCTGCTTTATTAATTCCCATCTCTGCTGCTTGGGTTTCGAGTGTGGCTGCCGAGTTGTGTTTATCCATCAGATTTTATCTATCAGATGGTTATCTATCAGATTTTACCGTATCATTTCTTGTTTCCACAAATGTTCATATCCTAAACACACACACACACACACACACACACACACACACACACGCACACACGCACGCACGCACAGGGAGGTGCACGTGCATGTGCATGCCCAGACTCTCCCTGACACCCCCAGTCGTGTCTGGTGACTTGATGTGACAGCAGCTGTGAGGGAGCAGATGCCCAGCAGTCTCTGCAGCCCCTAAGAGTTGGAGCTCCTCTCTTCTTTTGGACAGGGCTGAGACCCAGGATGTGAGATCTCAATGCCTTTTGAAGAAGCAGTGACATGGAGCTGAGCATTCCCACTGAGTCGGGGGCCACTGAGTTAGGACAACAGAGGCATTGTGGGAAGAGAGGTGGTTCCTAGGCCATCAGGAATGGCTGCTGAGACAGCAGACCTAAAGCAAACCTGTTGCACTAAGTTAACAGCTTCCTCTGTTCTGTAGCTATGGGTCCCACCTTGGCTGCACTTCAGGGATATAGGAAAGGGGCCATGAAAGGGCTCTGAGACTCCCAAATGTGGTTTTGTACCCGAACCCTACCTCACCTGAGCTTCACTAGGGAGTCTTCATTAAAGGCATTGGACCTCCACAACAGCTAAAGGTAATGAATTCATACAGCAAGCCCCTGTACAAGTACTTTTTCCTCTCCTGGTTTTGTATAGGGGACCACATGAGTTAGGGGGGACAAATATTTTGGTGTTTCTGTGTGCTAGTTAAGCTCTTTGATATTAAAGGACACATCCTGTATTTTTGCCATTGGCCCGGTGATTCTAGGTGTTGCAATATCTAGCGGGGCTTCTACATGTTGCCGGGTTGGAGGGACATACATGCTCCAACCACTCTGATAGACTTCCTGTGCTGATATTATGAGGCAGTACACATCAAGGCCACCTCAGGAAAGGGGAAAGAGAACCTCACCATGAAAATGAGCAATCTGTAGTTAGAGAGGAGGTCGCCTGTTGAAGAGGCTCAGTCTTGTGCCTGAGTCGGGTGCTTGGGAGCGGACTATACCTATATGGGTCTAAGAGGTTTTCTTAGGCCCCAGAGATTCTCTTTGTATGTGTCCCTCCCTCTCCCCTCCATATAAGCACTGTCCAGTTATTCCCAGATATGAAGACTGTGTGTGGTGTAGGGTCATTCCTGCGGTTATCCCCCTCCCCGCCCACTTAGGGTCAGAGCAGTCTGCTGTGAAACGTTCACTCTTCTTGGGCTAAAGTCCATTACAACCGTGACTGAGGAACCAGAGGCACTGCCCCAAGAAGGCAGGCGCACAGCCTACAGAGCTAAGTAGGATGCTAACTCCCTCCCTCTGCCACCTTCCCCACCACCACCACAACTGACAACCCCCAGTTCACCTGAGGCTGGTGTCAGTGTTGCAAGTTACACTGTTGAAAAGTTGAAGCAGAAAGAGTCAGGCGTGCCGGCCTTTATTTCAGGCCCAGTGACTGAGAAACTGAGGAAAGCAGGGGGGATGCAGCAGCAGAGTGGGATCAACCACCGTTCATGGGTCTGTCTCCGTGGGTCCCATGATCTCGGTTTTCGAGTATCTGGTATCCTCCCCTACAAAGGCAAAGCAGAGTGACAGCTGTAACCTTGGGAACTCTGAGGAATTCAGGCCTGGCCTGGGGGTGTTCTGGGTCAGGTAGGAAGCAGAGGTGTGCTGGCTTGGCTGTGGGCAGCGAGAGAGGCAGAGGCTGGCTCTGAGCTCTTACCTGAAGGACCTGGTGAAACATGCCAGGGCCCTCTGGAGCCAGCTCCTCCAAGCCCCTTGGGGACCAGCAGGCTCCCTGGGTGAGCCTGGGCCATTGCACTGGATGGGTTCTCTGTGGTGTCAGACAGAAAAACCAGTTCCTTGGTGTCTTTCACGGTCTGGAAAACAAACAACAAATAAAGAAACACAAAGAGTAAATAGCCTCATCCCACGTGGTCCTTTCCTTCCCTGACACTATTTCACTCACTCAATAAGCATTATGTGCATCCCTGACCCTATTCCAGGTGCTGGGGATAGAGTAGGGACCACTATAGTGCAAACCCCAGCCCCTGGGAGCTGACACCCCCTGATAACAGGGAAAGCAGACTCATTAGGTCAGGAGGTGGAAGGAAGGGAGTGAAGATCATGCTTCCAGGAGAGTGTGATGTGCCAGTAGTGACGGACAGGACTTCCTTGAAGAGACCAGCAGAGCTCCTCACTCTGCTTGGCGCAAAGAGGTTAAGGGCCTGGTCCCTCCACACCCCTCGAGCCCCTCTGGCTCCGCCCTGTCTTTCCTCCCTCCTACAGCTGAGTGCACTGTGCTCAAGGAGTGGATACATTTCTGGTATGTGGCATCCCCCTTGTTCCCGTGTCTTCTACTCCCACCCCTCCTGTCCTTTTCTTTCTTTCTCTCTGTTATTTTCTCTGGACCTCCCAACAGGCTCAAGCCAGGGTTTTGCTTGCTGACCAAAAAAGGCAGAGGTGTTCAGGCAGATGGTGAGTTTTGGGTGGCATTTGGTGGGGTTGCCATAGACAGGGGGGTTCACGTGGGCCCTCCCCACATTCAGGTTCACAGGATTATGTACATCAAAGCCCTGGGGAGGTGTATGGGTCCAAATGAATTATCAAAGCAAGGAGGGTGAGCTAGGTGATGGCATCCATAGTCCCAATCAACAGCAGAGCTTTTCTTCTCAGAGGGTTGTGTGAGATGCCACGTCTATGAGTCAGCATCTGGTGGGTAGAGGGATGGGTGTTTTGGGGCCTAGTGGGTAGATTGGAAAATGTAAGGGACAGAGGGGAAGGGCCTGGGTGGGGCTAGGTTGAGAGCAAAACAAGTGAGGTAAGAGCTCATTGTTGCCTCGTTCTGCTATATGAAATTTCATCTTTGACATTTGGGTTTCAAGTGAAGCTGTCTACTTATGCCCCCTTTTCACCACTTAAGAGCCATGAGGGTCTGGGCCACTGACTTCAAAGGAACTCCCTTGCAAACTGGACCACTGACTTCAAAGGAGCTCCCTTGCAAACAGGACCTGGAAGGAAAAGAGGAAGTAGGCGGCCTCAGAATCTTTTATTTGGTTTTTGAAGTAACAGTGTTGTTTAAGAAAACCTCTCTTATATAACTGTAAGGATGCAGGGCTAATCTTCTCTGGGAACCTATCAATGGGCCATGGCCTAGGGTTCGAGGAATGAATGAGGCTTGGCTGGGGCTGCAAGCCACTCTGTGGGAGAGAAGCCAAGAGAAGGATGGTTACAGTGGAGAGCAACGGAAAGAAGTTTACATGGCTATGGGAGGACTGAAGACGGACAGCCTCCCAGCCTCGGGAGAGAGAAGAGAGTCTTGGAGATTTCCCAGAGGAGCCACGCCTGAAATGAGTGAGGAAAGAAGTTGACAAGGAAATAGAGAAAGGGGAGTGCTTTGCAAGCAGAAACCCAGGGCAATAAAGTGAGTTTTTGTAACCGAAAAGTAAGTAGACCCTGTTCTGGGGATTAAGTAGAAGTCAAGGTCAGTCGTGAGGTTCTGGTACAGGAGTAGAAAATGGTGCCACACAGAGATATCAAACCCTGGTTTTAGAGAAGCAGAAGTGTGTGTGTGTGTGTGTGTGTGTGTGTGTGTGTGTGTGTGTGTGTGTGTAATTTTGACAACGGTCCATTGATTATTTTTCCTTTGTGATTCATACCTTTTGAATGAATGTTCTACCTAAATATCTTCGCCGAACTTCACAACACAACAGTTTTCTCATACGTTCTCTTGTAGATTTTCAATTTTACAATTTGCACTTAGATCTATGGTTTATTTTGAGTTCATTTCTGCATACAGCATGAGGTATTGAAGTTTCTTTGTGCTTTCTTTTCCCATTGTGGAGCTACACCTTTCCCAGCACCACTAGTTAATTATTAGTTAACTAAGTTACCTTAGAACCTTTGTCACAAATCCATTTACCATACATGTCTAAGTCTATCTGGGATTTCTATTTTATCCTTTGATCTGTATGTCTATTTTTACAGTAATACCACACTGTCTTGATTACCATGCCTTTATATTAAGTCAGGGAATTTGGTAGTGCAAGTCCTCCATCTTCATTTTTTTCCCAAATGGTCTTGGCTATTTTATATCCTTTGCATTTCTGTATAAGTTTTAGAAACAGTTTTTCATTGTAATTATGATTCTGGTGAATCCCTGGAAGAATTACTAGAGATTTGGCATCTTAAAATTTTTGAGTCTTCTGACCCATGAACATAGCATATCTCCATTTATTTAGGTCTTCTTTAATTTCTTTCAGCTATATTTTATAGGTGTCTGTGTACAAGTCTTGCACAGATTACATTAAAATTCTCAGTAGGTATTCCAATTAGTTTACTGTTATTGTAAGTGACATATAAGAACATCTCCATCTCTAGATATTTGTTCCTAGCATATTGAAATAAAAAACACTTTTCTTTATATTGACTTTCTGTCCCGTGACATTATTAAATTGCTTATTAGATCTGGGAGATGATTTTTGGTTTCTGTTGTCTTTTTTTCCCCTAGATTACTATTTTCTTTGTAGACGACCATGCTTTGTGAAAATACAGTTTTTTTACTTCTTCCTTTTCTATCTGTATGCCTTTTATTTCCTTTTCTTGCCTTATCTCATCAACTAGGACCTCAAATACCACGTCAAATAGACACAAAAAGAGTGGACATTCTTCCATATTCCTAATCTTATAGGAGAAGCATTCCGCCTTTCACCATAAATACCATAAGTATGATAAGTACTTATGATAAGATACCATAAGTATCATACCATAAGTATGATGCCAGCAGCAGGTTTTTGGTAGAATTACTTTTTCAGGTTGAGGATGTTCCCTTATGCTCTTAAGATACAAGATGGTTTTTGTTTGTTTGTTTGTTTGTTTTTAATCATGAATGGATGTTTTATATTATCAAATAACTCTTCTGTCATATATTGTGATAATCATGTTAGGGTCCGTAATCAAAGGAGCGAGACTGATACAAAGCGAAGGTCAAGCAAAGCTTTATTTCGCGCCAAGCATCGGGAATCAAATTGAACGATCAAGGCTGTCTCTTGCAAAGAGGCGACCCCTCCCAGCCTTACAGACTAACTTTTATAGAAGTAGTTTAGCTGGGCTATACACAGGTGGCCAATGAGATTGCAATACACAGAGAAAACTGCACAGTCATGTTAGGTCACACACAGGCGGCCAATTGAATTACAATTCACCCTAGTAGATATATGCGTGCCCCACTGATTGGATGACTCTACCTGTCCTGACCCGCCCTTGTATCTGGGCTTTGCAAGTAAGTTCCTCTGGGAGGGGCAGGGTCAATCTAAGTTTACTGCATAGGGTCAATCTAAGTTTATTGCATAAACAACAAAATGGCTCCCTCTGATTAAGTAGGCCCTTACAATAATCACTGCTTTTCTATCATTCCCTTGGTATGGCAAAATACAGTGATGTATTTTTTTTAAATGTTAAAATAACCTTGTATTCCTAGGATACAGTCTGCCTGGTCATGGATCATACTTTTCATACATCATTGGGTTTAAATTTCTAAAATTTCATAAGTGAGTTTTAAATCTATGTTCATCGGGGATATTGGTCTGTTGTGCTTTCTTTCCCTTATAATGTAATTCTCTCTCTCTCTCTCTCTCTCTCTCTCTCTCGTGTGTAAAAGTAATGCTGCCCTCATAAAAAGAATTGGCAAGTGTTCTTCCTGGATATTCTGGAAAAGTTCTGTGGGACTGTTAGTATTTTTTTTTTCTTTTAAATGTGAGGTACTGCTCACCAGTGAACCCGTTTAAGAATGAAGTTTTCTTTATGAAATAATCTCAATTTCCAATTCAGTTTCCACGTATTTGTTTTTCTTCTGCTACTAAGTTTAGTTTCACCCTGTTGTGATTGGGGAAAAAATACTTTGCATGATTTCCGTCTCTTCAAATTTATTCAGACTTGTTTTGTTGACTAACTTATGGTTTATCCTGGAGAATGTTCCAGGTACACTAGGGAGAAATGTGTAATTTTTTTTTTTGTTTGTTTGGAGTGCAGTGCTCTGTATGTCTGTTAGATACAGTTGTTCCACAGGGTTGTTCAAGTGCTGTATTTCCTTTTCAATCTTCTGTGTGGTAGTTCTACCCATTGTTGAAAGTGAGTATTGAAGTCTCCCTGTATCACTGTAGAGCTGACCATGTCTCCCTTCAATTCTGTCCATGGATTTCTGATATTTGGTGCAAATATGTTTATAATTATTATATATTTCCAGTTCATCGACCCCTTTTATATTATATAATGACCTTCACTGTCTATTTTGACAGTATTTTTTTCTTAAATTCTATTTTGTGTGATACTAGTTTCACCGCTCCAGCTCTTTTGTTGTTTTGTTGTTGTTGTTGTTAGTTTTGCAGGGGAAAATCTTTTCCCATCTTTCCACTTTAATCTTCTGTGTGCCCTCAGATCTCAAGTGGGTTTGTAGTAGAGCACATATAGACGGATCAATTATTTTATTTTATTTTTTTAAAAGATTTTATTTATTTATTTGAGAGAGAGACAGTGAGAGAGAGCATGAGTGAGGAGAAGGTCAGAGAGAGAAGCAGACTCCCCGTGGAGCTGGGAGCCCGATGTGGGACTCGATCCCGGGACTCTGGGATCATGACCTGAGCCGAAGGCAGTCGTCCAACCAACTGAGCCACCCAGGCGTCCCCGGATCAATTATTTAAAAAAAATCCATTCTGACAATCTGTGTCTTTTAATTGGAGAGTTTAAAGCATTTGATACATTTAAAGTAATTGCTGGTAGGGAAACACTTACTTTTTCATTCTATTTTTTTGTTTTCTGTATTCCTTGTCATTTGTTTGTCCCTCATTTCCTCCATTCCTTTCTTCCTTATGTTTAGTTGCTTTTTGTAGTTTCTCATTTAGATTCCCTTCTTGTCTTTCTGTGTGTGTACTCAATAGATATTTTTCTTTGTGGCCACCATGGCGATTACATATAACGCCCTACTAAAAAGTATGACAATCTATCTTAAACTGATCCCAACTTAACTTCAATTGCATACAAAAACTCTAGACCTTTACAGTTTTGCCTCCCTGTTTATATTATTGATCTCACAACGTTTATATTTATATGCTGTGTGCCCCTTAACGTGGGCTTATTATTATTTTTATGCATTTCTCCTTCATATTCTATAAAAGCAAAAATAGAGATAAAAATGCACATTACAATAACACCCGTTTTTCTGGTTTACCGGAGATATTTAGGTTTACTGGAGAATCTATTAGTATTGTATGGCTTCAAATTACTGTCTAGAGTCCTTTAGTTTCAAGTTGAAGGACTCCATTTAACGTATTTTGGATGGCAGGCCTAGTAGTAGTGAACTCCATCAGCTTTTCTTTCTTTCAGAATGTCTTTATTTCTCTGTCATTTTGAAGGACAGTGTTCCTGGAAATACTGTTCTTGGTTGACAGTATTTTTTTTTTTTTGAGGGTACTAGCAGCATTTTATTTTTTTTTTTACTTTTTAAAAATTAAATTGATTTATTTATTTTCAGAAAAACAGTATTCATTATTTTTTCACCACATCCAGTGCTCCATGCAATCCATGCCCTCTATAATGCCCACCACCTGGTACCCCAACCTCCCACCCCCCCGCCACTTCAAACCCCTCAGATTGTTTTTCAGAGTCCATATTTTGCTTTCAGCACTTAAATGTATCATCTCACTGCCTTCTGGACTTCAACAGTTCTGCTGAGAAATTTGCTAATAGTCTTCTTAGGGGATCCCTTATACATAATGAATCACTTAGTCTCCTGCTCTTTTGACATTTCTTCTCTCTTTGTCCTTGGCTTTTGACAGGTTGATTACAATGTGTCTTGGGGTGGATGTCTTTATGTTTATCTTGCTTGGATCCTTTGGTTTCTTGGACTTGAATAGTTATGCCTTTCTTCAAATTTGGTAAGTTTTCAGCCATTATCTCTTTGAATAATCTCTCTGCATGCTCCCTTACCCTTCTGGGACTCCTGTAATGCATATATTCTTTCACCTGAGGGAATCCTAGAAGCCTCTTAGTCTTTCTTCATTTTGATTCATCCTTTTCTCCTTTTGCTCCTCAGACTCAATAATTTCAAATCATCTCTGTTCAAGTTCATTGATTGTTTCTTCTGCCTGCTCAAGTCTGCTGCTGAAACCCTCTAGTGAATTTTCCATTTCTGTCACTGTATTTTCCAGTTCTAGAATTTTGTTCGGCACTGTATTTGTCTTTGTTGCTATGAGCCTTTCTTTCATATATCATCTTCATGATTTCCTTTGGTCCTTTGTGTTTTCCTTTAGGTCTTTGAACATATTTAAAAGAGTTCTTTTATTTTATCTTATTTTATTTTATTTTATTTTTTTGTTTAGAATTCTTTTTTTATTGTGTCGTGTTAGTCTCCATCTAGTAATTTTGATGCATCTATTTCTTTAGGGACTGTTTCTGGTGATCTCTATCTCTATCTAGCTATCGAACTCTCATCTATCTATCTGTATTCTTTTTAATGGGCCTCGTCCCATTTCTATGTGACTTGCTCTTCTTCTTTATTTTATTTTGGAACCAAACGTTATTGATTTGAGGCCCTTGTTCTTTTACAATATAGGCATTCAATGCAATAAATTTTCCTCTAAGCACTGCTTTATCTGCATCCCTCAAATTTTGTTATGCTGTGCTTTCATTTCCATTCAACTAACAATATTTTCTAACTTATTTTGTGATGTCTTCTTTGGCCTACGGGTTATTAAAAATTTTTCTGTTTAATTTACAAGTAATTTGGGACTTGTATGCCATGTTTATGTTATTCACTTGTCATTTAATGCTGTCACAGTCAGGAAACCTGCTCTGTATGATTTCAGCCCCTATACATTTCTTGAGACTTGTTTTAAGGCCCAATAGAGAGCCTGTCTTCATGGAATATCCAGCTTTGCCTCTGGTCATATCCTTCAGTATGATGTGTCTGATAGTCATGTATACACTCAGCTATTCTCTTGCTTATTTATTTCTAATCTATTTGCATCTTTGTACATGCTATCTACAAGTTTTGTAGAAAGTTATGTAGAAAGCACATAGTGTGGTCTCAGTTTCTTCCATCTGGCAATCTACCTTTGTCTTCAAGTGTCTAGGTCCTTTAAACTTAGTGTAATTATCAATACATTTTGCTTAAGACTGCAAACTTGATGGTAGTTAACTATTTGTCACATTCTTTCTCTGTTCTTTTTTCCTCTCATTCAAGTTAGCTACAACTCTTTTATTTTACTGTAGTGGTCATTCTTGGGCTTACAATATCCACCTTTAAGTTATATTCTATCTTCAAATAACAGACACCATTTCATATACAATGAAATTTCCTCCTCCTGGCATTTTGGTGCATCCTCTGCATATATTTTACTTCTACATACGTTGTAGACACCATTACCCTTTCATATTAATTTGTTATAAATAGCCAACTGTCTTTTATAGCTTTGTAGATGAGAAAATGATATCATATATATACATATATGTGCATATATATGTATATATGTGTGTATATGTATATATACATGTGTGTATATATGTACACACACACACACACCCCACACCACACACACACACACACACACACACACACACACACACACGTGTTTTTTTTCAATCATTCCTTTCGGCCACTCCAAGTTTCTGTATGGTATCATTTTACTTCTGACTGCAGAACTCCATTTAACTAACGTTTCTTTTAGTGAAGATGTGCTTGTGATGATCCACTCAATGTTATTTGGTTTTAAGTAGTTTCAATTCCCCATTTTTAAGAACAGTTTGTCAAGATACAATTTACATACCAGTCAACTAACTCATTTAAATTTTACAATTCAGTTTATTTCAGCATACTTAAGAGTTGTGCAGCCATCGCTATGAAAAAACTTTAGAATATTTTCACTTGTTAAGTACTCTGTGTCCATTACCTGCTGCTTCCCATTTTCCCACAACCACATCACCTGAAATTTAAGCCATGATTAAATCTACTTGCTGAATCTGCAGATTCAGACATTTCATATAAGTGGAAACATACTGTGTGTGGACTTTTGTGACTATATCTCTTTTTTTTTTTTTACATAGAATAATGTTTTCAAAGTTCATCGAGGTTGTATCATGTATCACCGCTTCATTCCATTTTAAAAACTTTTATTTATGCATTTTTAAAATTGAAGTATAGCTGACATATAATATTCATTTTGGGTGTACAACACAGTGACTGGACAATTACATACATTACAAAAGGCTCACTCCAATAAATTTAATTATCATCTGTCACCATACAAAGTTATAGTGGTATTATTGACTGTATTCTCTATACTGTACTTTTCATCACTGTGACTCATTTATTTCATCACTGGAAGTTTGTACCTCTTCATCCCCCAACCTTCCTCCCTCTGGCCACCACCAAGTTTGTTCTTTATGTTTGTGAGTCTGCTTCTATTTTAGTTCTGTTGTTGTTTGTTCGTTTGTTTGCTTTGCTTTGTAGGTTCCACATAGAAGTGAAATCGTATGGTATTTGTCTTTTGCTATCTGATTTATTTCACTTAGTATAATATCCTCTAGGGCCCTTCATGCTGTCACACATGGCAAGATTTCACTGCTTTTTTTTTTTAATGACCAAATAAAGTTCCATTCTGTATATATACCACAGCTTCTTTATCCGTTTGTCTACTGACAGGTACTTCTATATTGTGGTTATTGTAAAGGAAGCCACGATGAACATGGCGGTGCATAAATCTTTTCAAATTAGTGCTTTTGTTCTCTTTGAATAAATACCGAGAGGTGGAAATTTTGGATTGTAAGATAGTTCCATTTTTTGTTTTTTGAAGAATCTGCATACTGTTTTCCAGAGTGAAAATTTGGAAATTTGGAAATTTACCTTCCCACCAACAGCACCCAAGAGTTCCCTTTTCTCCATGTCCTCACCAACACTTGTTATTATTTCCCGTTTTTATAGCAGCCAGGGTGACTGTTGTGAGGCTCTATCTCTGTCTGGTTTTGATTTTCAGGTCCGTGATGATTAGTGATATTGAGCAACTTTTCATGTGTCCGTTGGCCATCTGTATATCTCCACTGGAAGAAACGTCTATTCAGGTCTTCTGCCGATTTTTAAATCAGAGTATTTTGCTTTGTTTTGTTTTGCTTCGTTTTTGGTATTGAGTCGCATAAGTCCTTTACCTACTTTGGATATTAAGCCCTTATTGGATATATCATTTGCAAATATCTTCTCTCATTTAATAGGCTGCCTCTTTGTTTTGTTGATGGTTACTTACACTGTGTCAAAACTTTTTAGTCTGATAGAGTCCCAGTTGTTTATTTTTGCTTTTGTTTTCCTTGCCTGGGAGACATATCCAGAAAAATATTGTTAAGGCCAATATCTATGCATGTACTACCCATGTTTTCTTTTAGGAGTTTTATGGTTTCAAGGCATGCATTTAGGTCTTTAACCTATTTTAACTTTGTTTTTGTGTATGGTGTAAGAAAGTGGTCCAGTTTCCTGCTTTTGCATGTAGCTGTCCAGTTCTTCCAAAGACTGCCTTTTGGAGAGACTGCTTTTATTTATTGAAGAGACCACCTTTCCCCACTGAATGTTCCTGCCTTTCTTGCCATAGGTTAATTAACCACGTACATGTGGGTTCATTTCTGGGCTCTCTATTGTGTTCCATTGAACTGTGGGTCTATTTCTGCACTGGTACCACACTGTTCTGATGACTACAGCCTTGTAGTACAGTGAGGAATTTGGGGCTCTGATACCTCCAGCTTTGTTCTTCTTTCTCAAGATTCCTCTGACTGTCCAACACCCTTGATGGTTCTGTACAAATTTCAGGATTCTTTTGCTCTAGTTCTGTGAAAAATACTATTGGTGTATTTTGATAGGGATTGCATTGAATCTGTAGATTGCTTTGGGTAGCATAAGCATTTTAACAATATTAATTCTTCCACTCAGAGAGCATGTACTTCTTTCCATTTATATGTGTCATCTTCAGTTTCTTTCACCAATGTCTTATAGTTTTCAGAGCACAGGTCCTTCACTTCCTTAAGTAAATTTACTCCTAGGTATTCTATTGTTTGGGGTGCAATTGTCTTTGGGATTGTTTTCTTGATTTCTCTTTCTGCTATCTTGTAATTTGTATACAGAAATGAAACCGATTTCTGTGTATTAACTTTGTATCCTGAAATTTCAAGTTCATTTTTTGGTTCTACTATTTGGTGTTTTGTTTTGTTTTGTTTTTGGTGGAGTCTTTAGGGTTTTCTATATAGAGTGTCATGCCACCTGCAAATAGCGACAGTTTTCTCTCTTCCTTACCCATTTGGATATATTTTGTTTCTTTTACTTGTCCAATTGTTGTGTCTAGGACTTCCAATAGGTTGTTGAATAAAAGTGGTGAGGTTAGACATCCATGTCTTATGCCTGATCTTAGAGGAAAAGGTTTCAGCTTTTCACCAGTGAATATGATGTTAGCTGTACATTTGTCATATGTGGCATTTGCTAGGTTGAGGTATATTCCCTCTAAACCCAGTTTTTGAGAATTCTTATCATGAACACATGTTGCATTTTGTCAGAAGCTTTTTCTTCATCTATTGAGACAATCATATTTTTATCCTTTATTTTGTTAATGTGGTGTATCACGTTGCATATATTGAACCATTCTGCATCCCTGGAATAAATCCAACTTGTTGTGATAGATGATTTTTTAAATGTATTTTTGAATTCAGAATTCAAATTGCTAGTATGTTGTTGAGGTTTTTGCATCTCTGTTTATCTAGGATACTGGTCTGTATCTTTCTGTCTTTATAGTGGGTTCATCTGGTTTTGGTATCTCTGCCGATCTCTTAGAATAAATTCGGAAGCATTCTTTTCTCCTCCAGTTTTTGGAATAGTGAGATAAGGGAAGCATTAACTCTTCTTTAAATGTTTGGTAGCATTCACCTGCAAAGCTCTATCTGGTCTTGTATTTTGTTTGTTGGATGTTTCTTTTCTTACCAATTCAATTTTGTTACTAGTAATTGGTTTGTTCAGATTTTCTATTTCTTTAGGCTTCAGTCTTGGAGCACTGCATATTTCCAGGAATTTATCCATTTCTTCTAAGTTATCCAATTTGTTGGCATACAATTTTTTTTTGTAGTTGTCCTTCACGATCCTTCGTATTTCTGTGGTGTCAGTTATAACTGCCCTTTCATTTCTGATTTTGTTATGAGTTCTCTCTCTCTCTTTCTCTTTCTCTCTCTCTCCGTCTCTCTCTTCCTCTCCTTCTCTCCCTCTCCCTCTCTTTGATGAGTCTGGCTAAAGCAGTTAAAGGTTTATCAATTTTGTTTATCTTTTCAAAGAACCAGCTATTAGTTTCATTGATCTTTTTCTCCTGATTTTTTAAGTCTCTATTTCATTTATTTTCACTGTGATCTTTTTTTAAAAAAAGATTTTATTTATGTATTTGAGAGAGAGAGAGAGAGAGAGAGAGAGCATGCACACCGGTAGGGGGAGTGGGAGAGGGAGAAGCAGGCTCCTCACTGAGCAGGGAGCCTGGTGTGGGGCTAGATCCCAGGACCCTGGGATCATGATCTGAGCCAACGGCAGACATTCAATCAACTGAGCCATCCAGGTGCCCTTTCACTGGGATCTTTATTATTTCCTTCCTTTGAACCACTGGGTTTTGCTTGCTCTTTTTTTTCTAGGTTTTTAGGTGTAAGGTTAGATGGTTTATTTGAGATTTTTCTCAAAAACTTTCCTCTTAGAACTGTGTTTTCTGAGCCAAAGATTTTGAAGTGCAGTGTTTCCATTTTCATTTTTCCCTAGTTATTTTTCTTTAATCACTTCACTGGCCCTCCTGTTGCTTAGTAGCATGTTTAGCTTCCATGTGTTTGTGTGTCTTCTAGTTCTTTTCTTGCCATCGACCTCAGTTTTGTGCTGTTGTGGTTGGAAATTGAGGCTGGTCTGCTTTAAATTTCTTAAATTCATGGAGACTTGTTTTGTGGCCTAACATGTGATCTGTCCTGGAGGATGTTTCCACGTGCCCTTCAAGAGAATGAATATTCGGGCACCAGGGTGGCTCAGAGGGTTAAGCCTCAGCTTTCGGCTCAGGTCATGATCTCAGGGTCCTGGGATCAAGCCCCATATCGGGCTCTCTGCTCAGCAGGGAGCCTGCTTCCCCCGCCTCCTGTCTGCCTGCCTCTCTGCCTACTTGTGATCTCTGTCTGTCAAATAAATAAATAAAATCTTTTAAAAAATGAATATTCTGCTGTTTTGGAATGGAAAGCCATGTATATATACATTAGGTCCATCTGGTCTAAGAGTCATTCAAAGCTACTCTTTCCTTATTGATTTTCTGACTAAAGGGTCTTTCCACTGATGCAAGTAGGGTGTTAAAGTCCCCTACTATTGTTGTATTACTGTCAATTTTGCCCTTTTGTGTCCATTAATATTTGCCTATATACTTAGGTGTTCTGATGTTGGTCACATATTTACACACATTTACAATTGTTATAGCCTCTTGTTTGGAGTGATACCTTTATCATTATGTAATACCTATCCTTATCTCTTGTTATAATCTTTTTTAAAAGACGTTATTTATTTATTTGACAGACAGAGATCACAAGTAGGCAGAGAGGCAGGCAGGCGGGAGTGGGGGCGAGCAGGCTGTCCTCTGAGCAGAGAGCCCTATGTGGGCCTCAATCCCAGGTCCCTGAGATCATGACCTGAGTGGAAGGCAGATACTTTAACCCACTGAGCCACCCAGGTGCCCCTATAGTCTTTGTTTTAAAGTCTATTTTGCTCTCTAAATAAGTGAAACCATATGATAATTGACTCTCTCTACTTGACTTATTTCACTCAGCATAATGAGAGGAGAAGGGAGTTGGGAGAAATTGGAAGGGGGGGTGAACCATGAGAGACTATGGACTCTGAAAAACAATCTGAGGGGTTTGAAGTGGCCGAGGAGGGGGTGGGAGGTTGGGGAAACCAGGTGCTGGGTATTAGAGAGGGCACGGATTGCATGGAGCACTGGGTGTGGTACAAAAATAATGAATACTGTTATGCTGAAAATAAATAAAAAATAAATTTAATTTAAAAAAACCCCAAAAACCAAAAAACACAAAAACAAACAAACAAAAATGTCTATTTTGTCTGATGTAAGTATTGCTACCTCTGCTTTTTTTTTTTTTTTTTCTACATCTATTTGCAGGCAATACGTTTTCCCATTCTTTTACTTTTAGTCTGCATGTGTCTTTAGGTTTGAAGTGAGTCAGTTTTAGGCATCATCTAGATAGGTCTTGGTTTCCTTTTTTTATCCTTTCAGTCACCCTGTGTGTTTTGATTGGAGCATTTAGAATACTTAAAACATCTAAAGTAATTGTTGATAGGTATGTACTCGTTATTTTGTTAGTTGATTTCTGGTTGTTTTTGTAGTTCTCTGTTTCTCTCTTCTTCTCTTGCTCTTTGTTTGATGCCTTTCTTTAATGTTACTCCAGGATTCCTTTCTCTATTTTTTGGGCATCTATCATCCATTTTTGGTCTGTGGTTACCATCAGCTCATATATAACATTTTATGTATATAGCAGTCTATATTAAGTTGGTGATCACTTAAATTCAAACACATTCTAAAAGCACTACGTTTTTACTCCCCCTTCACACTTTATGTATATGATGTCATGTTTTACATCTTTTTATTTTGTGTACCCCTTGGATAATTTTTGTAGATATAATTGATTATACTTCTGTGTTTTAACCTTACTGCTAGCTTTATAAGCAATAGATCTGCTATCTTTACTGTATGTTTTAACAGTGAAATATTTTCCTTTCATAATCTTTTAAATTTCTAGTAATAGCCTTCTATTTTCCACTTAGATAAATCACTTCAACCTTTCTTTTAAGGCTGGTGTAGTAGTGGTGAACTCCTGTAATTTTTGTTAGTCTGGGAAACTTCTTATTTCTCCTTCAATTCTGAATGATTACCTTGCTAGATAGAGCATTCTTGGTTGTAGAGATTTTTCTTTTTTCCTTTTTTCTTTTCTTTTTTTCTTTCATCCCTTTGTGTATATCCTGTCACTTCCTTTAGGCTTGCAATGTTTCTGTCAAAAAAAAAAAAAATCAGCAGCTAGCCTTATCCTGTTTCCCTCCTACACAGCTCTTTGCTTTTGTCTTGTTGCTTTTAAGATTCTCTCTTTATCCTTAATTTTTTTGCCATTTTAAATATTATGTGTTTTGGTGCGCACCTCTTTAGGTTCATCTTTCTTGGGTCTCCGTGCTTCCTGGACCTGGATGTGTGTTTCCTTCCCCAGATTAGTGATGTTTTTAGCTATTATTTCTTCAATTAACCTATCCTCATTTTAAAAACTTATTTTTTTCTCTTCAACTTGGTTGCTTTCATTTACCCTAGCTTCCAGATCATTGAGCCTGTTCTTCTACATCCTCTAATATGTTGTTAATTTCCTCTAGTGGTTTTGTTGTTGTTGTTGTTGTTGTTGTTGTTTTTCAGTCACTGTGTACTTCAGCCCTGGTTTGTTTTGTTTTGTTTTTTACATTTTTTCCCTCTTTGTTGCAGTTCTCACTGGCTTCATTCACTCTGCTCTCCAGTCCAGTGGGTATCTTTATAACTATTACTTTCACCTCTATCAAGCAGTTTGCTTATCTGTTTCATTTAGCTCTTTCCCGTGGTCTTGTCTTGTTCTTTCATTTAGACCATATTCCTCCATGTCTTCATTTTGTCCCACTCTCTGTGTTTGTTTGTATGTGTTAATTAGGTCAGCGAGATATTTTGGTCTTGAACATAGTGGTTTTATGAAGGCATCCTGTGGTGTCCCGTACTGCAATCCACATTGGTCACCCAAACCAGGGACTCCAGGGGTATTCCATTTGTGGGCTGTGTACACCCTCCTTTTTGTGGCTGAACCATGACTGTTGCAGGAGCAGTGGTTGGCATGGCTTGTCATTTGTGCAGCTGGCTGAGAGGCCCAGTTGCAGCTACTGTGGGCATGCCGTGGCACAGGTTTTGCCCCCTGGACAGCTGGCTGAGATGCCCAGCTGCACCAGTTGTGGGCTCAATGGTTGGCAAAGCTGGCCTGCTGCTCAAGTATCTGCAATGATCAGCTGCAACTGCTACATGTGCACTGGTGGGCAGGGACTGCCTTTGGCACAGCTGGCTGAGAAACTCAGCTGCACCTATGGCAGGCAGGTTTGTGTGTATGTGTGTGGGGGGGTGTTCATCTCCCCTGCCCTACTTGTGGCAGGACTGTCTTTGGCAGTACACCGGTCCTGGCTAAGTAGGATCACTGGGTTTTGTGGGGTGGTACTCTCCTTAGGGGGATGTTGGTTCCAGCTGAGGCTGCCCGCCAGTGTGGTGGTGGTGGTGGTGGTGGTGGTGGGGTGCCTGCTAGGGCAGAATGATTGGGTGGGGTGGCCTACAGGTGAATGCTGGGGCAGGGCAAGTGGTACTAGCAAGGTAGATGGAGAGGGTCAGATCTGGTTTTTTGCAAGTGTCCAGCTCTCTAGGCTGAAGGAGGGCAAGAAAAAAAAAAGGTCATTTCCGTTCCCAGAGAGAGCTCCTACAGATCTTCGTGCCCCCAGCACACATCCCACAATTAGTCAATAAATCTCCTTCACATATAACCCAGGTGCTTTGCAAAGCATTGTTTCTGTGCTTGGTCTCGTGCCAAGTGATCTACTGTGCTAGCTGTTTAGAGGAGATACTCAGTTTCCCAGAGCTACTTTACACCCCACTGGAATATGTTAATCCCACAGTGGGAGTTAAGCCCCACAGATTTTTAAATCTCCCAGAGTTAAACCCCACTGACTTTCAAAGACAGAATTCTTGGGGACTAATCTTCCTGGTGCATGTCCCAAAGGCCAGGGGTGCCTGCTTTGGGGCTTGATGCCCTTGCTCCTTTGCTCCTCCACCCCTCTGTACTTGTGATATCTCCACACGAACCCCCCCACCCCCGCCTGTAGGTAGCCACACTGGTGGTTTGGTTCCTGGCTGCATCTCTGCCCTTCTTACCCTTTTCGATGTAGCCTTCTCTTTATGACTTTAGCTGTGGAAGAACTGCTCTGCCAGTCTTTAGGTCACATTCAGAGTGAGTTGCAATACATGCAGTTGCCTCAGTGCATCCGCAGGAGGTGGTGAACCTCCTACGCCACCACCTTCTGGAGTGCTTTTTAGTACTTTGTTTCTGTAGCCAAATAACATCCCATTGTGTGGCTGTTTCACATTTATGTATCCATTCATCAGTTGATGGCCTTTTGGTTTGTTTCCACTTTGGGGGCATTATAAGAATACTGCTACGGACATTGGTATGCAAGTTTTTGTATGGATATATATTTTAATTTTTCTTGGGTATATATCGAGCACTGGAACTGCTTAGTTATATGATGGCCCTGTGTTTAATATGTGAGGGAATGGCAGACTGTGTTTCAAAGCGTATGCTTTGAAACACTTTTTACATTCCAACCAGCTATGCCCAAGGGTTCAAATTTTTCCACATCCTCAATAGCAATCACCTTCCCTCTCTGATTTTAGCTGTTCTAGTGGGTGTAAAGTAGGTTCTCATTGTGGTTTCTATTTGCATTTCCCTCAGGATGAATGCCGTCAAGGCACTTTTCATGTGCTTATTGGCCATTTCTCTATCTTTGGGGGAAAGTGACTGTTCACATCTTTTACCCGTTTCTCAGTGAGGTTATATGTTTTATCACCGGTTTGTAAAACTAATTTATATCATCTGGGTACAAGTTCCTTATAGCTATATGATTTGCAAATACTTTCCCCATTCTTCAAGTTCTCTTTTCACTTTCTGGATGGTATTATTTGCGGCAGATAACGTTTTTAGAATCTGACAAAGTCCAATATATCTCTTTTTATTTAGTTCCTTGGCCTTAAGAAAACACTGCCTAACCCAACGTCATGACAATTTACTGCTATGCTTTCTTCTAAGAGTTCTACACTTGTCGCTATTTAGATCAGAGATCCATTTTGAATTAATTTTCGTATGTGCAGTGAGACAAGGATTGGGTTCAATTTCATTCTTTTGTGTGTGGATATCCGGTTGTCCCAGTAACATTTGCTGAAAATACTCTTTTTTACCCCATATAATTATCTTGCCACCTATTTAAAAATCAATTGGGTATAGATATGAAAGGTTTTTTTGATGAACTTGTAATTCTATTCCATTAATCTATTTAGGTATCTTTATGTTAAACCCACACTGTCTTGATTGCTGGAGCTTCCTAGTAAGATTAGAAATTGGGAAGAATGAGTCCCCCAACTTTAATCTTCCTTTTTAAGATTGCTTTGGCTATCCTCGAATCCTTGAATTTCCGTGAGAGTTTTGGGATCCGCTAATTTATTTTTGCAAAGAAGTCAGCTGGGATTTTGTTGGAGATCACATTGAATCTATAGATCAGTTTGGGGTATGTTGCCAGATTAACAATATTCAGTTGCCCAAACAATGAGCAATGGATGACTTTCCTTTCTCATTTTTTCCTTTTTGAAAATTGTGGTAAATATGCACGATGTAAAATTGAACATTTAACCATTTTTAGGCACTCACCTCTGTTTCATTAAGTACAAATTGTTGTGCAACCATCAACATTTCCATCTCCAGAATCTTTTCCTTTACCCCAAATGAAACTCTGTACCCATGAAACACTAACTCTTCTTCATTTCCCTTCTCTTCCTACAATCCTGGCAACCACCATTCTGCTTTCTATCTGTATGACATTCTGCCAATAGCTTCCTTGCCTTCTAGTGTTCATTCCATTTACATTTAATGTAATTAATGATATTGGAGGATTTATGTCTGCCATTGTCATTTTTTTCTCATGTTTTTATGTTTTTCTCTCCCACGACTGAGGTGCCATTTTGTGTGAAAAGTATTTTCTCTCTTACCCATTTTTGTTCCCTTATTGTTTACTTCAATGTTGAATTATTTTCTTAGTGGTTGCCTCACAGATTACAATTAAGATTTTAATTTAAAAGAATCTAATTCAGATTAATACTAACTTAATTTCAATATTATGTAAAAACTTTGATCTTAAATAGCCCTGGACCTTCAAGCTCTTTTGTACTACTATTGTCATCAAAATCGCCTCTTTATACCTTTTAAGCCCATCCAGGTAGTTCTATAATTATTGCTTCATGCACTTGTATTTGATGTTCTTTATTTCTTCACATGGATTTGAATTATTCTCTAGTGTCTTTTGGGGACTTCCCCTTAATATTTCTTGTAAGGCAGGCCTGTTAGCGATAAATTCACTCCGTTCTTCATTACCTGAGAATGGCTTTATTTCACCTTCATTTTTGAAGGATGGTTTTGCTGGATAGAGAATCCTTGCCAGATAGAGAATTCTTGCCAGACAGTCTTATTCTTTCAGCGCTTTGAATATGACTTCCCACTATCTTCTGTTCCCCATGGCTTCTTTTTCTTTTTTCTTTTCTTTTCTTTTCTTTTCTTTTCTTTTCTAAATTTAAATTCAATCAGCCCACATGTAGTACATCATTAGTTTCAGAGATAGTGTTCAATGATACATTAGTTGTGTATAACACACAGTGCTCATCACATCATGTGCTCTCCTTCATGCCCATCACTCAGTCACCCCATCCCCCCACCCACCTCCCATTCTGCAGCCCTCAGTTTGTTTCCCAGAATCAAGAGTCTCTTGTGGTTTGTCTCCCTTTCTGAATTCCTCCCATCCAGTTTTCCCTTCCTTCCCCTATGATCCTCTGCGCTATTTCTTATATTCCACTTATGAGTGAGACCATATGATAATTGTCTTTCTCTGGTGTCTTCTTTCACTTAGCATAATCGCCTCCAATTCCATCCATGTTGACAAAAATGGCAGGTATTCATCTTTTCTGATGGCTGAGTAATATTCCATTATATATATGAACCAAATCTTCTTTATCCATTTGTCTGTTGAAGGACATCTTGGCTCCTTCCACAGTTTGGCTCTTGTGGACATTGCTGCTATGAACATTGGGGTGCAGGTGCCCCTTCTTTTCACTACTTGTGTATTTGGGGGGTTAATACCCAGTAGTGCAACTGCCGGGTCATAAGGTAGCTCTATTTTAACTTTTTTTTTTTTATTTAAATTCAATTAGCCAAGGTGTAGCACATTATTGGTTTTTGATACAATGTTCAATGATTCATTAGTTGAGTCTACCACCCAATGCTCATTGTATCATGTGCCCCATAATTTATGATGAGAAGTCAGCTGTTAATCTTACTGGGGAATCCCTTGTATGTGATGAGCCGCTTTTGTGGTTCTGCTTTCAACATTCTCTCACTGTCTTTGGTTTTCAGGAGTTTGACTAAGTTGTTTCAAGGTGAAGATCTCCTTGAGTCTATCCGCCATGGAGTTTCAGATCTTTTTGTTTCTCTGGATTAATAATTTTAACAAAATTTGGGAAGTATTGGGCCATTAATTTTCTAATCTTCTTTCTTTCCCTTTATCTCCTCTCCTCTCCTCTCCTCCAGGGACTCTCATTATGCATAAGCTGGTGTGCTTAATGATGTCCTATAAGGTCTCTGAGGCTCTGTTTATTTTTCTTCATTATTTTTTCTTTCTTTTCCTCAGACTGTATAGTCTCAGTTGGCTTTAACTTCCAAGTTCGGTGATTCTTTTAAATCCCAACTGCAATTTCTGTTGAGCTGATCTAGTGAATTTTTCATGCAGTTATTATACTTTTCAAATCAGAATTTCTGTTTGATATTTTTAAAGTGATTCCTATCTCTTTGATGATGTATCTATTTAATGACTCCTCAGTCTCATACTTCCCTTTAATTCATAGGACATGGCTTTGATTAGATGCTGAACATATTTACAAGAGCTGATTTAATGTCTCTGACTAGTAAGTCCAACATCTGGGTATCCTTTTGTATGTCCCATACTCCCCTGTTTCTTTGCATGTCAGATAGGTTTTGGTCAAAGGTTGGACATCTAGTCTAAGTAAGAGAATGTGGCAACTCTGGAATTCAGATTCTGCCCCCTTTCCAGGTTTTGCTGTCGCTGTTTGGTTTCAGTATTCTTGTTGTCATTTGTTTGTTTAGTGACTTCTCTGAACTACTTATGTAAAGTCTGTATCCTCTGCCGTGTGTGGCCACTGAACTCACTGCTTGGCTAGCTTAGTGGTTATCTAATGACTGGGCAGAGAGGCCTTTAAATGCCTGTATAACTGCAAAGACTCTCAATCATTGACACGGAGCTCTGTGTGTATGTTGGGCATGCCTTCAACACTCAGCCAGGCAGTGGTCCACTCTGTAACAGCCTTCATTTCTGCTGTCAGAGAGCCTCAAAATAAGCCAGAGTTGGTAGCGTGGGGCCTTTTTGAGTCTTTTCAGGGCATGCTGTAATCTTGGGAATGTGTCTGGCCTTCAGATTCATAGGGATAATGTCATAGCTTTTTATTTATTGATTGATTGATTTTTTAAAAGATCTTATTTATTTGACAGACAGAGATCACAAGTAGGCAGAGAGGTAGGCAGGGGAGTGGACAGGGAAGCAGGCTCCCGGCCAAGCAGAGAGCCCGATGTGGGGCTCGATCCCAGGACCCTGGGATCATGACCTGAGCCGAAGGCAGAGGCTTTAACCCACTGAGCCACCCAGGTGCCTAATGTCATAGCTTTTTAAAGTCCCTATGGACATCTCATTCCTCAGTTTTTCCCTTTAAGGTTTTGGTTCACCTGTTGTTCACTCCAAGTGTTACCTACTGCCTGAGGCAGCTGCAATGTTAAACTATTGCCCCTAAATGTTTTTGACAAATGCTCTCAGGGAAGAGGCACTTTAAATGGGCAAGGTATGAGTCAGTCCAAATACTGACAGCCATGCAAGTGAGGTCATCCAGGGAACAACCAGACAGATCAAATAATGACAGCTCTCTGGAAATGAAACTTTGCAGGAGCCCCATCTCCTTTCTGCTCCTTCTGGCCACTGCCGGGCTGCTGGCTTTCCCTGCGATTGCAGGCTGTCCATATTCAAGGCTACCACAGAGTTGGATAGAGGGGCAAGGAATAGGGCCAGTTAAAATGCCACATAGCTCACTCTTCCTACTGGGATTCACCTGTTTCTCTAGAATAAACGTACAGAGGTTGTTGCATGCTTTTGGTGACTTTCCAGAGTTCCCAAAACATGGATTCTGAAATTTTCTGCCAGTTTCTGCATGGCTTTCAGGAAGGGAAGACTTTTCAGAGGTTCTTCCTTCCTGGTTGGCTGGCTTCCAGTACAACCTTTTACTGTGCTTGTCAATCATGGTGTTTGTTGCTGTGCTTGCCGCTTACATGTTTCTTGAGAAATAATTTTCGTTGGTCACTGACCATGTGAAAGGGACTACAACAGGAGCTGTGGGAGCTAGGATGTGCAAGATACCATCTTTGATCTCAAAGTTGTCACTCTTGAAAAAAATCAATTTAACTGGAACATTTCAAGCATACTGATTGCCAAGCCTGCATCTGGTCACAAAATCATATGTTTTTTTTTTTTTAAGATTTTATTTATTTACTTGAGAGAGAGAGCGAGAGCAGGGGGAGGGACAGAAGGAGAGGACGTGGGAAAGAAGCGGACTCCTGCTGACCACAAAGCCTGCTGACTGCATGGGCTCGAACCTATGGCCCTGAGCCAAAAATCAAGAGCGGGGCAATTAACTGACTGAGCCACCCAGGCTCCCCAGTTACCAAATTACATCTTAATTCAGTTCAGGGGGAGTTCTTTTTGGCCTTCATGTCTTAAATATAACCAGGTTTTCACCTGGATATTTGGCAGCAAGCCTGAACTAATATCTCTGGTCACAACTAATTTCACTTCTAATCCCTTCAGGAAGCTGAGAGCCTCAAGTGAGTAAGAATGCAGATGAAGGACTGCAGAGATCTCCCATATGAAGAGTTAGAAACAGAGATTCATTTGAACAACCCAGCTTGGTTTTCATAATTCCATAGGACCAAGTTAGCATTTTCCACTGAAATGGTTTATTTTTATGTCCATGCAGCCCACCACCCTGATGGTTATTGATAGACTTCTTGGGTAAAACATAGAAGAGACCCAAAAGACTACTCTTCACACCACAGTATGGGAATATAGCTCCATCTTACTCCTTTTGAATCAATCTCTGCATATTTGATGAATATCACTTGACAATTGATCAAAGATACCCAACAGTAGCCTAAAATCTGAGTTTATATACAATGTCTACTATGTGAAACCCTCTGAACTGCAAGAGATGCCTGCTAGCATACAACCTGTCTGTTCAGGGCTTGATTACTCAAGGTACTCTGGAACCTTGGGTAAATATGTCTATAAAGATGTCGAGAGCCCACAGCTGTTGATTATTTAAGGTAGACAGTTTTTCATTTGAAACTTGGTTTAGCTGGGCACATTACTTAGTTCTCCTCAGCCTCAGATTCCAGTTTGCAAAACTTAGGGTAATAATGGGGTGGGTATTAAATGTGACAATATCTGTAGAACATTTAGTACATTATCTGGCAAATAGCTAATGCCCCCCAAATATCAGCTCTAATTACTATTGACAAGCCTCTGAAATGCCACAAGCCTGCAAAATCTATTACAGTGATCCAAATTAAAAGACTCAGATTCCATTTGACTCATTTGGCCAACGATGGGTTCCTCCCTCTGTGTGCTTGCACAGATGGACAGTGGACAGTGGCCGGGAGAAGAGCCCCCCACCGCTGTTTGTTCAGGCTTCTCCCTGTTACGCTCTGTGATGTTGGGTGACAACAAAATCAACTCGCCTAAAATGAATGGATTTACTAAGTGATGAATTTTCCCCATCTACTGAATTTCCCAATTGGCATTGTAACAGCTTTTATAGGAATACTTATATTTGGTTATTGAAGCTGAAGTATGTTTCTGAATATTAACTCAATGAAGTAGATAGACCTTAGAAATTGGGGAAAACACCAGTTTTGAGGGGACTGGGGATTTGGGGCTGAGAAATTTCCCCCTGAAACTATTATTCCAACCTAAAATTTGAGTGTTCCCCTATGATAGAATTGTTTTCATTATTCCTGATCTACCTGGTAATCTTTCAAATGCCAATTTCAGTTTCTTCAAAGCAAGTGCATTTTTAGGTATACCTTTCAAAAAGCTTATCAGATAGATGTGCTTATTTCCTGCAATTAGAGTTTCTAATCAAAGACAAATATATTGAATTCAAAAGCTGTATTTAATTTTAATTTTCACTTAAAATTCAATGATTTTAATTTGGATTAAAATTGAACTTAAATTTAATTTTAAATCCAAACACATGCTAAAAATCAGGACTTATAATTAAATTCATATAGAGACTTTTGCTTCTGGGAGGATAGGGTAGAAGCACATTTCCCTATTCTTCCCTCTAAATACAACTTAAAACTCTGGGCACCATATATAAAATAAACATAGGACTCTGCAAAGTGAAGAGGAGAAGGCAGAACAACTAGGGATTTCAGAAGCAAAGGAAGGACAAAATGGTGTGTTCCCTTGGTTTTCTTTCTGTGTCATATATCCCAGACTTTGAGCTGAAGAAACCAGGTACCCAGAAATGGCAAAAGGCACAGGCAAACCAATGATGATGACAACCTTGACAACGACAGCAAGGACAACACCAACAAAACTGCTGCAACAAAAAAAAAAAGTCTGCTCTCTCTAGCATAAGGGTCAAAAAAAGTGGCAGCCTAGCCAGACACTAACCGCTCCACTTTCACTAACCACCACAGAACAAACTATGGCCTTGTGCCCACACAAGCCAGTAAATGGTCTAATGGAAGGCCTAGAATTCCACATTTGACTGGCAGAAGCAGGGGCTATTATGCCCCTCCTATGTTAGTGGAAATCAATCATGTGGAAATTCTGGAGTTATACCCATCAGGCAGTAAGGAAGCAACCTGCTCTATCCCTGCTGAAATGATTTCAGGACTTTTAACAACACCCAGTGGTAAGGAGGCCACCCAATCTATGGACTACAGGGAAAATGCTCCAGCACATCAAGAAATGAATTGAAATGAATGGAAATGATTATAAGGCATATCAAAATTAGTGGAATAAAGCTAAAGCACTGCTGAAAGGGAAATTTATATTATTAAGGGCTTCCATTAAGTAAAAGGAAAAGCATCGAGTCAATAATCTAAGTTCTCACCTCAGGAAATTAACCTACAATGAATCACCACATTTGCACATATTTACTGAAGGACATTAATAACTCTATCCATGACAGTTGACATATAGTCTACTTTAGAAACCTGAAGCACCCGTGTTTTCAATATGTATCACACAGTGAGAAGAAGAATAAGAGAAACATTAGACTCTTGATTTAAAACAACAATGAAATTTGATTTCCAGCATAAGAGCTAGATTGTTGCCCTTCATGACAGAAACTGTTGTTTTGTAATTAACTCAAATTCTTTTGTAAACGATAGAACAGATTCCACAATACCTGTGCCGTGAGTTCAATTTTTAAGCTATAAATCGTGTCTTTGCAAACTGGAAAGTCCTTGGAGACAAAATGTACTTAAAGTATTAATTGGCCAGGGTCTCATGTCTCACAACTCATGTGATGGTGAAAATAAGGTATTTGAATTCTTTTCTCAGGTTTTGAATCAATTCCTCTTTCACCTTGTCAGAAGGGTTTTGTATTATATAGACTTAGTGGAAGATATTCTGCCTTTTGTAAAATGTAATACATGATGCCAGAGTTTTCTAACATACATTCTGAACTGAAAGTGTTTTTTATTTATATTTTTTAGCATATGCCCATCTAAAATGTTTGTGTATGTGTGTGTGTGTGTGTGAGAAAGAGAGAGAGAGAAAGTGTATGTGTGTGTGTGTGTTTGTGTGTGTGTGCATACACAAAGGGTCCAAGCCATTTTACAGCTGACTAAATTTATAACTCAGGTCCTCTTAATCATTATTAAAAACTTTGCTGTTGTTAATTTCAGGCAATAGATTTTGTCACTATGTTCGGACTGTTAGAGAAATTCTTGCCAAATTCATCTTAAACTTGTTTACATGTCTCCTAATATTGTCTACTTTATTCTCTTTATGTTTCTTTGAACACAACACCTGAATGGCTTCTCATCTTTCTCTGCTACTACAAACACAACAGCAGCAACAGCAACAAGGTGGGGGTTGGGGGGCTGGGATGTTCATCTTTACAGCAAAATGTCCACCAGTAAATGTAGAAAGTTATGAAAGCAAATAAGAAGTCGCCATTTTTCAACCACCAAAGTGATAACCCAATCAGACAAGAAGCAGGAACAAAAACCAAGGCCAAGAGGTGAAATTCTGTGGGGAGGAAACACACAATATACCCACATGGTATCAAAATATCATGCTACAGACTCCTTATATGTCACACAGGGACAAAGAGACGTTTACAGTGGACTGATCTGTCCAACGATTCCATAAATAAGTGATCAAACTGAGTAATGCCAATAGCAGCACCGACTGTTAGACAAACCGACCTTAGGAGCTCCCAGATGTGATGTCATGTGAACTATGCAGCACCTATTTAACATCCTTGCCAAAAATGTTAAACGGAAATCATCCGAATGGGAGGAAAATATCAGGCAAAGCCATATTGTGGACACGTTGGAAGCAAACAGGCCGAGGCTCCTGGACAATGTCATGGTCATGGAAGATTTAAGTTGAGGGCCTGTTTGGGACTAGAAGATACTAAAGAGACATGACAACTGAATGCAATGTATGATACTTGATTGAACTGTTGACCCTCAAAGGGATATCATTGGGACAACTGGGAGAAATTGGAATATGGACCGTGTATGGACTTAGATGATGTTATCATGCCACTATTAAATTTCTTCAGTGAGACAAAAGTTATATGGTTAGGAGAATATCCAAGGTCTTAGGAGCTACCTATGGAAGTAATTGGATGAAATGTTTGGAACTTGAGTGGTTAGGCAAAAAGAAGAAAAAGGAGATAGAAAGCAACGGGACAATATGAAATCTAGGTGAAAGAATGTTCACTCTTCCACTTTGTGTGTTTTTAATCTATTTTCAAAGAGACAGTTGAGGAAAATGCATTGCTCATATTTTAGAGTTGTGTGATGAAGTGTTCCACAATAAAATGAGATGATTTCTGGTCTCTTCTTGAAAATAATCTGGAAGAGACAGAGGGGAGAAGATATGAATGAAATGAAATTGGCTGTGAGTAGTTAACCGTTGCAGCCCAGGGATGGATACTTGGAGGTTCCCTCACTATTCTCTCTTGTACAGTGTTCTCAAAGTCTGGTTCCACCAGCAGCAGCATCTGAGTCACCAGGGAACTTGCCAGAAAAGCAAACTCTGGGTCCCACCCCAGATTTTTAAATCTGAGACCATAGATGTGGAGCTCAGCAATCTGTTTTCACAAGCTTATTTGGATTCTGATGCAAGCTAATGTTCCAGGAGCACAGCTCTACTGTGATGAACCTGGAGATTGTTAAGTTTATATGCAAACCCTGTTTGTATATGTTTGAAATTATCCACATTTTTAAGGGGAAAAAATGAAGAAAACAGGTACATCAGCTGTTTAGTAGTCAAGTTTTAATAAAGTCTCCAGACAGGCAATCCCAATGTTATACAAAAACTTCCAGAGGATAGAAAAGAGAAACTATTGCCCAACTCAGGCTGTAAGACTAGAAAACCTTGACGCTGGAACCAGCAAGGAGTGTATGAGAAAGAGGAACTTCAAGTCAATCTTGCTCATGAGCAGAAGATGTGAAAGTTCTAAACAAAATTTTAGCAAACTGAACCCCCCAGCATCTACAAAAGATGATCCACCGTAACGAAGTTACATTTATCCTAGGAGGGCAAAACTGGCTTCGCATTCAGATAGATAGATAGACAGACAGACAGGCAGATAGAGTCATGAGAGAGGTTTGTGTGTTGCCAACATAGTCTGTTGCTAGCTCTAGGTGCTAACTGAATGTGTATGTTTAATTTTTGAAAACTCATTAAGATACACACTTGTGAATTTTGTCCTTGTGTGATTATAAGCTTCATTTAAGATTTTGAAAAAAAAAGCATCTACAAATAACACTGTATTAACAGAATAAACAAATGGACTCTTGATCATTTCAATAGAGACAAAAAACTGAGATTCACTACCTATTCCTGATTTTTAAAACAAACTTATTAAACTGGAAATATAAGGAAAACTCCTTAATCTTATAAAGAGAAAGAAGAAAGGAGGGAAGGAAGAAGGAAGGAAGGAAGGAAGGAAGGAAGGTGAGAGAGGGTGGAGGGAGGAAGGAAGGATGGAAGGAAGGAAGGAAAGAGGGAGAGAAAGAAAGAAAGAAAGAGAGAGAGAGAGAAAGGAAAGAAAAGGAAGAAAAAAGAGTAAAAAGAAAAGAGAGAAAGGAAGAAAGAAGAAAAGAAAGGAAGAAAAGAAGAAACAAGAAAAAGAGGGAAGGAATGGAGAGAGGGAGGAAGGAATGGAGGAACAAAGAGAGGAAGTGAAGGAGGTTGAAAACAGTGAAACACAGCAAACACCTTTTATTATGGAAATGTAGGCAGCGTTCTATTTAATATTAGGGACACCCTAAAGAAGTCAAATTTGGTCATGTCTGTTCGACCTTGTAGTGGATGTCCTAGCCAGCCAGTACAGGTTTAAGCAACCTGTAAATTGATTATTGGGCTTCTGTAACTCACAGATTCATGAAAAACTGCAGAACATCTATAGACAAATGATTAGATATCACAGAGTTTAGCAGGGTGGCTGGCTTTAAGGTCAGTATAGTTTTCAGAAAGTCAAATGGATTTCTCTAAGTTAGATACAATTAGAAAATGCCATTTTAAATGGATAACAAGCACAAGAGCAACAGCACTCTAGCCCATCTTGGGATAAATGCAAGAAAAGATGTACAGGATCTGAATGTACAGAAAGACGCAATTAAATACTAAAGATGAAAACGTTAAGGAAGTCCCACATAAACGGAGAGACATGCCATGTTGGTGTCCTAAAGATAGTCAATACTGGGTGTCCTAAAGATAGTCAATACTTCCCTAACTTATCCGCAGATTTAGTGAAAATGCAACTCAAATCTGAGGCAAATGAGTTTTCAAGGAACAAGGCACGCTGATTCCGAGATTTATACTGGAAGGGCGAAAGGCAAAGGATAAGGGAGATACGGTCGAAGGTTATGAATAAGGTGTGGGGACTTGCCCTACGGTAGATCAAGATGCCTTATCAGGAGGTAAAAATGGAGATGATGTAGTACTGGCACAGAAATAGACAAATTTATCTGTGGAACAGAAGAGGGAGCTCAGACACAGAGACACGCAAAGATGGACCAAAATAACTCCAAGCACTGCCAGATGTTCCCTGGGGGTGCGGAGTTGCCCCGCCCCCTCCCATTGACAAACCCTGACATAGAAATATGGTTGAATCTTAAAAACACATGCTGAATTTCATAAAAGTCAGTTACAGGATACCAAGGGCATGAGTTAAATATGCATGCACATATTGTATTTCACTCCCAAAGAGAGCAAAGTCTGGGAAACAAGGTTTAGGGAGCACAAAGTTTCACTTCACTTCACTTCACGACTTACTGACTGTCACACGGAAAAGTGGGAGGAAGGCGAGAGGGGCGGGGCTTTGGTAGGTGCACTGCGATGGAACTCGAAGCTCATTGGTCACTGGTCACAGCCGTGGGCGGGGGAAGGCAGCGCTGGAAGCTCATTGGCCTTTGTGGGAAGGGCGGGAAAGGGAGAGAGCGCTGGGTCTTCCCTGCCGCCTTCTGTCCCTGCTGTTGGATTTCGACTTGCGGGAGGCTGAGGTAACCACAGGCTGGCATCAGGAATAGGACCCTCGTTCTCCACACATCTTCTTTCCTCCCTCCCTCCTGCTCGGGATGACCAACTCCTTCTCCTCTCCTCCAACCTCAGTGGAGTACCTCCTGATGTTCCACTCTGCCCCGTCCCCTCTCCACCCCCACCCCCCATGCAACAACCATGGAATGGCTGTGGGAGGAAAACCCTTGCCTCAGCACCTGAACCCTGGTCTCTGGAACCTGAGGCAGGACTCATGCCCTTGCCTTTGATCCTCTGAATCTGATGTGGCAGTGGCAGTGAATGACTGGGTGGCCTGAGATGAGGTGGTGCACCCCAGGTGTGAGGGGTGGGTAAAGTGTACCCAAGCCTGACCGTTAAAGTGTGAAGAGGAGCATGGAAGATTGTTGGGAGGCTGATCAGGGAGTACATGGGTTTGCATGAGAGCACAGAGGGTTCTGTTGGTGGAAGAAAACAATTACTGCAGTGAGGAGTTGGCTGTCGACTAGCTCAGGGTCTGGCATTTGATAGGGGGCTCAGCGAGGATCTAGTCAATGAATAATCGAAGGGAAGCATAAAAATACTTATTGAAAGAGGGGCTTGGGGTCCAGCAGCATAATGAAATTTCGTGGGGGGGTACAAAGGGTGTGTCAGATTAAAGTGTTGGGGGGCTGAGAGAAGAATTAAGATTACAGTGGGGTGCAGGAAGAAAATCAAGATGGGGTGTGAGAGGAGAGTTGAATGTAGGACATACTAATAATAGAATTGAATGGGGGGAGCTAGAATCATGAGTAGGGAGTGAATGAATGCAGGAGGTTAGGAAGGTAATTGTGGAAGTACATGACAGGAAAAATCATGAGGAATGGCAGAGTACAGGATGATACACGAGAAGGGGAAGGCAGTAATTGAAGAAAGGGGGCACACGAGTGCATGCGTATGCCTGAAAAGGGGGTCTATGTAGAGGGAAGGGAAGCAAGGAGAATAGTGATTTGATTGAAAGTTTACAGGAGCCATGCCAAGAGTTCCTTAGAATGAGGCTATGCGTGAGTCGGGCTTCCTGAGAAGGAGTCTGCATGAGTGAGAAGGGTGGGTGCGATCTGATTTCAGTGATGAGATGGGTGAAGAAGAATCCAGGCACCTCAGGTGGGGTTTTCAAAGGGCAGAGGAAGTACGTTCAGGGTAGGGGATCATGTGGCCATCCTGACCTCCACTCCTGGCCCTAGGACGATGGATCCCAATGAAATGCCTGCTGTGCCCTGCTGCCCCTCCGACCCCCCTATTGGACTTGAGACTGGAGCCCCGTGGGGGATTGAACTTGGCCCCACAAGAGCTGTGAGTCGCTGTGCCCGCTGCTACAACCACGGCTTCACTGACCAAGTCAAGGACCAGGATCACTTCTGCCTCTTCAAGGCCTGCGAGTGTCACAAGTGTGCCTTCTTCTCGTGAGTATAGTGTCTGACAATGGGGGGGGGGCGTGGTGAGGCTCCCCAAAATGTGACTGACTGTAGACCTGCTATTCCCCACTTTAGGGAACACCACAGTGTCTTGCCTGCTGAGAGTGCCTTGAAGAGGGAGCAGGGGGCAAACCTAAAGAGGCACCTGGCTCAAGGGCAGACAAGGAGTGAGGCCTCCCCTCCCAAAGCTCACAGCCATGTCAAGAAGTTGACCATTCAAGCCGGAGCCCTCAGTGAGTGTCTCTGGCCAGGGAGGGTGTCTGGGTTTGGGGATAGGGAGCACTGAGCTGTCCTGTCACCAGTCCTCCTACCCAATTTTGATGTCGCCTTGGCAAATTACCCCTCGGGCCTTTAGCTGCCCCACCTATCCAACTTCATCAATATTATCTACCAAGTGTTGGTGGGAAGGAGAACTCTGGGGGGTCAAAATGGTCCATGGTGAGATGAGTCCTCAGACTGGGGGTGAGGAAGAGTGGTGTGAGCTCAGAGGGAAAGGCTCACCCAAAGTGTCCCCAGCTTTTCATAGCTGGGAAGAAGAACATCATGTCCCAGCTTGAGGCCCACCCAAACCTGCCCAACCCCTAGGGAGATAAGGAGAGTCTGGGGCCTGAGGGGGAAGTTCCCATCTCACCCACTGCCCAGACTCTTCTCTGTGTCCTGAAGACATGAGTTCCCTCCCTAATCCTACTGTAGCTTGCCACGGGACCTTGAGGAAATAATACTTGTCCTCTTGGAGTCTCCATTTCACCAGGTGGAAAATAAATAGTAGGAACTGGCTGGTCTTCAAGGTCTTCTCAGCTCTGACATTTTGGGCTCCTATCCTCATCCCAGTACATATCCATACACATCTTCTCTCCATGGCCGGCATGGTCTCTGACTCCACCCTGTGCTCTCTGCCTCTGCAGACAAGCGCCCAAGGAGCTCTGCTGACCGGTCCTACCCCAAAATCTTTGTCTCCGTCCTGGACTCCAGCAGCCTTGAAGACGCGACTAACAATTTTTCTTTCCAGGAAGACCCACAGGGCTCCTGCCCTGCCCAGGATGTGAGTAAAGTGAGAAGGCCCATGGAGCTAGATGTATATTGTGTGACCAGGTGCTCAACCTTTGTGCTTGATGCCATGGGAGATAGAAGGAAGGAGTGGAGGAGGCGGCCAATGAGGAGGAGAAGGAATGGGGTGCGGGGTAGAGGAGCAGGACAAGAAGTGGCAGGGGGAGGAGGGGTTCAGGGAGGAGGAGTGGAGAAGGCAGCATCTCAGACTAGCGGGCAAGGGCAGGGCTCTCCCAGCCTTGCCATCTCCTATTTGTGAGACTTTGCGCAAGTGACATTCCATTTCCAAGCCTCCATTTCCAGTGTACTAGCAGTGTACTGATAGGGACAATATCTCACACCTGGCATAGATAGCACTGACAAGAGGACTAGGTCCAGGAGTGCCACACAGCAGGACTTCAACTGCTGGAGGCTGTTATTCCAAGGGGAAACAGATAGATGGGAGAGAAGGTCCTGTTGAAGGGGGTAGGCAGGACAGTGAGTGCCACAGGGCCCAGAGGGAGAGTCCAGAGGTCATTAGAGAAAGCTCCCAGGCCATTAGATGAGCCAAGCTGGTCCTTCAGGTTCTATGGGGATTGGGGACTATGGGGGAGAGAAGCAGTCCCTGGGCAGGGACAGTGACCCCATTTCTCCAGGTGCTTTGCAGATTAGACCACGGACACCTGGGATTTTCCATACCCATCACTGTTGGCCTGGAAGTTTTGAAAATCCTGGCAGGAATTAGTGTGTCAGGAGAGATGTTGAGGAAGGACATAGAAAGGAAAATAGGCTGAACAGGGGAAAGGACTTGTGCAAGCCACAACGACCAATGGCCAACAGGCATTCAGACTCCCACATCCAGATAGTGCAAGATCCTGGCCCTGTGTCTCTACTGGTATTATGTATCTGTCAGAGGGTTTAATCCCATGGCCCCTCTTTTCCTTGTCTCTAGAGACTCAGCTCTGGTCCTCCAGCCCTGTGCCGCCCTTGGCCCTGTCCTACTGCAGCCGCAGATCCTGGGAAAATAGCGGGGTCCAGAACCCTGGCAGGGGCCAGGATTAGTGAATGGGAAAGGATGAAGGCCCCTGGGGGTGGGGGGGAGACCTTCAATGGAACTGGGGACTGAAGGGCCACTGGCCCCATGAGGTGCGGAGGTATGGGTTTTCAGGTCCCATTCTCTCACACCCTTTCCATTGCAGGCTCCTGAATCTTCTGACCAGGACTCGGATTCCGCCTCAGAGTGGCAGCGGAAACTGGAAGCGGCCGAGGCTCTGCTGATTCTGAGAGACTCTCCCCAGGCATCTTCTGGCTCCAGCTCCGTGCTCCATCCCTGCGTGGCGACAAGTAGCCTTGTCCTTGAAAAGAGAACACGGGGTGGTGGGGATGGTTGGGAAAGGGGAGGGCGTTGTGGTAAGCAGGGTCTAACTTGGAGGCCGGGGTTGGTGGGTTGAACCTCCTAGGGCTCAGGTACGCAAGCTCCTTGGTCTGATGCCAGAGATGGCAATCGCTGGTTGCTCGGTGAATCATCAGTTTGTCCAGCTCTGTGCTCAACAAGCAAATGCCCAGGGCCCTGGCGTCGAGAAACAAGGTTACTGAGGTCCTGCTAGTGGCAGGGACTTGCCCTGGGGCATGCAGCCTATCAAGTGGAACACCCAGGTCTCCTCACTCCCAGCCCAGAGCTCTCTACCCACACTCTCCGCCCACACCCCTGCAGTCTGCTGTGGTGGGCAGCATACACATAGGTGATAAGAGCCTGGGCTGGAGGGAGATCTGGTCTTTGATTCCTGTCTCCAGGGGGAGCCTGGATGCCTTCAGAGTTCCCTTGTGTTTTGTGGCTAAGTTTCAATGATGAGCCTGGAGAGGAAGGACCAGAGGGAGTCTGAAGCCTGGGAAGGCTGAGAGGGAAGGCTGGGCATTCCCAGACCAAAATGTTGGGTGCAATATGATGCTTGAGTGGAGCAGCAACCTGAGTGAAGGAGGGACTTTGGGAACAGAAGGGGATGAGGCTGGAGAGGCTGCCAATTACAGGGGTCCTGAATGCCAGGCTTAGGGGCTAGACCAGAAACTGTGGGTGGTGAGGAGCCAGGGAATGTGTGAGCTGGGGGGAGCATATTCGGAGATCCTGGGCTCCACAAAAAGAAATGTGGTGGCTCTGATGGAGGGATTGGAGGAAGCAAGACCCGAGATGGGCAAATCAGCAGGGAAGTGTGCTGTGTTGCACTCTATAGTCCAGGTGACAAAGCCTAGATCGGCTGAAACAAAAGAGAGGGGAGAGCCTGGAGGGGAAGTGGATATGACCTGGCTCTGATGCCTTCCGTTCTCTCTGCAGATCCTGCTGAAGATAGAGGACCCCAGCCTCCTAACCCTTCTCTGCGACCCAGGGAGCCAGCTCCATTTCTCTGCCTACTGGGCATCTGGGGTGCATCTCCCTCTTGACCTGGAAGCCCAGAAGAGGAGGCCTCACTCCTCTTATGCTTTTGCAAAATGTTTAATATCCAATATGCTTAACATTTTCTTAAACCTTCACTTTCTTTTACAAGCCTTTCAGACCCTTTTTATTATGTGGGGCAATTCCTTGGCTGAGGGTGCGTATTCTTGTACCTCCATTTCTTACTGCTTTGTATTTTGGGGCCTTCTATGTCTCTTATAAAACCAGGGTTGTGCAATCTAAGCTGGTCGGTCTCTAAATAGGGTTCTGTAGGAGGTCATGTGTTCATATGCCAGAGTTTTCATTTGACTTGTGATTCCAAACATAGCTGTGCACTCACGTCTATATCCATGCTTGTCAAAATCTAAGGGTGTTTTCATTTTGTGTCCACATTTATGTGTGTGAACAAATAATAAACCCTTGCTGTTGTAAGGCAGTGAGATAGAGGCGTTGTTTGTGGTCACAGTATAACGTAGACCATCCTGACTCTAACAGACATGTTCCATTTACATTCCAAAGTGAGAATCACCTTACTCAATAACTGGGATTTATTAACACGACTAGACCAGAAAACGGTAGAGATAAAAAAATGGTAAGAGTTTTTTTTTTTTAATTTTTTAATTTTTATAAACATATATTTTTATCCCCAGGGGTACAGGTCTATGAATCACCAGGTTTACACACTTCACAGCACTCACCAAAGCACACACCCTCCCCAATGTCCATAATCCCACCCCTTTCTCCCAACCCCCCTCCCCCCAGCAACCCTCAGTTTGTTTTGTGAGATTAAGAGTCACTTATGGTTTGTCTCCCTCCCAATTCCATCTTGTTTCATTGATTCTTCTTCTACCCACTTAAGCCCCAATGGTAAGAGTTTTACTCACTGAGCAAGTAAGTGCCTACCTTCCGCCTGGCATAGACTGTTTCCAGCTGTCCAGAGGGCCCCAAGTTGAGTTGTCTGCAGCGTCAAGCAGGTCTTATAAATGAGTGGAGCTGTCCAGACAGGCTCTGGCCAGCTGGCAGTGCATGGTCTACCTAAGGGGCCAGCTGCCACCTGGCTCCAGCCGATTGCTGCCATGCAGGAATGCGGACTCTGCACTGCCACAGCTCCTGATTTTTCGAGAGAAAGCAGAATTCTAGATATCTATGTAGAATATCTCCATTTTAAAATGTCAGCTCTGGTTTCTTCTTTAAGACCTGTACGTGGGCCAAAGAAAACATCCATTCAGGCCAACCATGGCCAAGTGAATGCCGGTTGGATTCTAGTCCAATGTGTACTCTATAGTGGGGGACACTGAAGCCAATCATGGCCAGAAGAATCAAAGAGGGGAGGTGAATTAGACCCAGATCCTGCTTTTGAAGGACTCATGAAATATGAGGAAGATTCATATTCATGCATTTATTTTATGCCCTGTGTATGCAAAACACATACAGCCTCCCAGCAGCTCTCTGAGCTAAGCATGATTACCACCCTCTTGCACAAGGGTTTTAGGGGAAATTTTTAGCCAAAGACGGATGGGGGAAGACTCCCTTCTCTGCCTACCTTCTAAACAATAATCTATCTCTACCTCAACCACTGAGTGAAAGGTTCAAATCTTGAAATGGCAGGCATCCAGTCAGAAGAGTCTTTCAAAGATATGCCTGCCATTTCAAGATTTGAACCTGGAAAACAAAGATCATCTCTTTGTTTTGTACTCAAGGTAACAATATGTAGCTGTGCATCAGATCTTACCTACTCTTTTTTCTCAGTCCTCTGCTGATGTTCCAAAGAAAGGAAGAACTGGAGACCCCACCCCGAAGACAGAAAGCTCCATTGGATATGCCCTGTCTGTTTCCTATCGTGTTTTCTCCCTCCTTCCTTGCCTCCCTCATTTTTACCCAAGAGGATTGATGGTGATGACATCTGACAACTTATATTTTCTTGTTTCAGGCCTTGAGAAGTCAGGCTTCTCCCCGTCCTTATCTAATGCCAGATAACCATGCAATATCACTCGGCACACAGGGCAAGACTGACGTCCATCTCATGCTTTTGTCCCTTCCCTCATTTGCTACTTAAATCAGTGATCCCAAACCAACCCCCCCAAGATAGTAGATAAACAAGCCCACATATTCACAGGGGAAGGAAGCAGTATTGCCTGGAAAAGGGACCAAAACCCTGTTGTGCTACTCTGTCCTAGGTGTGCCATGATCCCATAGCTGAGTTGGGAAAAAGAGAGTGTATTTGGAGTTACAGGAAGTGACATGAGAAGAAGGAGGAAAAGAGATATGAAGTGATGGAGACTGGGAGAAGGAGTGAGCCCCTTTGCTCTGGATCCTTTCATTTTTCTGAGTCCCACCTGCCCTTCTCTGCAGAACCTTTTAGACCTGAGGTTGATGCATCAGCCCCTACCTCCCCACACACATGCACACACTCAAGTGCACACGTGTACGTACACCGCTCTATACCTTTACATTTATTTATTTACTTATTCACCTATTTATTTATTTATGATTTTATTTATTTGACAAAGAGAGCATGAGCGAGCACAAGCAGAAGGAGAGGCAGGCAGAGGGAGAGGGTGAGGAAGAGGGAGAGAAGCAGGCTCCCACCGAGCAAGGAGCCCCATGTGGGGCTCAGTCCCAAGACCCTGCGATCTTGACCTGAGCCAAAGGCTGACGCTTAACTGACTGAGCAACCCGGGTGCCCCGCACTATACCTTTTTAGAAAGTCTCTTCAGGGTGGCATATTATGAGCATCTTAGGAATTTGTCATAAATGTTAATACCCAAACTTTTTTTCATCATACGCTACTCCAGTTCACAGATTCAAAGCATCACTTTGTAGAATAGTGTAAGTTAGGCCTTGACTCTCATGCGTTTTACAACCGCATTGGTTGGATCTGAGGACATCTACCACATGAGAGCATCTGCAGAGTGGATCAATTTCAGGTGGTGGTATGAGTGTAAGTGTTTAATAACAGGCTCTCTGGGGGAGAGGGTGGGTTGGGGAAAATGTCCTGTGTTGTAGCATTTGCCAATTTCAAACTACTGGGATAATGTCAATTAAGGCAGATTTGGGAAGAGACGCATCCCCACCGTGCAGGTACAATCAACGTACATAACCTCAAGAACATAGGTGATAGCAAAATGCAGGAAAAATAATTAGAGATTGATGAGTTTTAATTGTGTTATTTTCGTTTGGTTTTAGTATAATGCACGTAATGTTATTGCTACTTTATATAATTCAGTCGTTAAAACAGCTGTGCTCAATAGCTGGCTCTCAAAATTCCTGAAAAATTAAGTTGGCTCTTACGTTCCATTAAGAGTTCCCTCCAACATTCCACTGCTTTCAACCCTTGCCCAGAAAGGAACCTCTTCCATCGTAGGGCACACGAACACTGCAGGGCCATAAAGGCCTGATCTCCTGGTTTTTGGCCAAGAACAGCTCAACATGTAGGGAAAGTATTAATTATTAATGAAAAATGGGATGGTCTGTAACAAATATTGAGCAGAATAAATTGCCAAAAGCGTTTGTGGGTGCACATGTGTTCTCAGAGGCAGCCAACATGGGTAGAAGTCGGAAGTGGGGACACCAGGGTAAGCAAAACTCATACAGGGCTGTATTCAACAGATTCCTTAAAGGCTAAAGGAATGGAACAACTGGTATAACCTGGCCGTCAGATCTGTATCTCTCATCAGAGGGACAGACATTCAATATATTCCCTCCTCCTGGGATAAATGCTGCATAATCTATGTAAACTCTTCCACTTTGCCTTTTTTTTTTTCACTTAAAAACATAGCCTTCATTGTTATGTATAGCCACTATGTTATACAGCAGATCTCTAGAACGTACTCATCTTGAATAACTGCAATTTTATACCCATTAAACAACAACTCTCCATATTCCCCTTCCCCCCATCCCCTGGCAACCACCATTCTATTGTCTGTTCCCATGAGTTTGACTATAGTCAATGCTTTGTATAAGAGGTATTGTCCACTTAAAAATATGTTAAGAGGGCAAATCTCATGTTAATTTTTCTCATCACAAGCAAGCAAAAACCCAACCCGACCAAACCAACCAAACAAACAAACAAAATAACGAAGGCACACAGAAAAACTTCTGGAGGTGATGGATATATTTATTACCTTGATCACGGAGATGGTTACACGCCTGTGTGCATATGCCCAAACTTATGTACAGGCTTTTTTCGTATACAAATTATGCCTCAGTAAAGCTGAAATAACCATATCCTTGAGACCACTCCATAATGCTCTCAAGGTGCCTGATAGAGGCAACTCCCACTCCTTTCAACAGCTATGGGGTATGCCATTGTGTGAAGGTACCATAATTTAGTCGGCTAATCTTTGGTTGTTTCTATTCTGGCTACTACGAATACAGCCATAGTGAATAGAATTGTGACGTAATCTTTAGCAATATTTATCAATATATCTTTGAAATTGACCTCTAGATGTTCTATTGCTGAATACAGGGTGAAAATACACGTAACCTTGCTCATTACTGTCACATTTCCTTTCATAAAGGTTGTGGCATAGCAACCAACAGCCAAAGCAATCCTCGATAAGGAGAACAAAGCAGGAAATATCAGAGTTCCTTATTTCAAAGTAGATTACAAGGCTATAGTAATCAAAACAATACAGTAATCAAAACCTTAAGGCAATGGCTTAAAAGCGGACACAAAGACCAATGGGACAGAATTGGGAGCCTGGATGTCAGTTACTATTTGACAAGAAAAATAGAAAGGAACAGCAGGATGAAGAGGTACATAGGGCAAAGTCTGGATGGGTCCCAAATGCAGGAGCTTCTTTCCACGTGGAGTTGGGGTTTGCCACCCTCCTAGCATGTGGATGTGCTTGCCAACTCAGAAGCTTTCTGTACTGCATTTTAGGGGTTTTTATGGAGGTTTCATCACATAGGCATGATTGATGATTAACTCAGTCTCCAGCGTTTTCCCCTTCTGAGGTTGGGGGTGGGTGGGTGGGAGGGGGTGGTGCAGAAATGAAAGTTCCAGGCTTCTTTTTTTTTTTTAATTTAATTTTATTTTTTTCAGTGTCCCAAAATTCATTGTTTATGCACCACACCCAGTGCTCAAACCTCCCACGGTCTCTCATGGTTTGTCTCCAGCCTTCTGAACAAGATTTGATCTTTCTGGAAACCAGCTTCCATCCTGAATCTACTATGTAGGGGCTTGCCAAGCCAACAGTTGTCATTTTAGAACAAAAGATGCTCCTGTCACCCAGGAAATTCCAAGGGATTTAGGTGCTCTGTGTCAGGAACTAGGGACAAAGACCAGCTATATATTTCTTATTATGCCACATAAATCAAAAATAGGTTGAATAGCAGATTAAAATGTACAAAAGAGAATTACACACACTGGGAGCTCTCTGCCGCTCACGGAGCTCCCAGGGGAGTGAGCCGGTCCGATGGTGGAAGCAAACGGGTCACACACAATAACTGAAAGCGAAAGCTGTTTATTAGCGCTGTACCACACAATAGCTAATACAAGACAGACAACTCTAGCCACGTGGGCTAGGGAGAGGGCCCAGGGCACTCCCGTTCGATCCCCTTCTCTGGAGCACACCGTTTGGGTGCATCGACCGAGAAGGTGACCGATCCCCTCCCTGGAGCACACCTTTTGGATGCATCGACCGGGAGGATGATCTGAGCGAGAGTGTCCCAAGAGCACACTCTGACAAGCAGAGGGCCAGTGCTGCTTATATTCAATTCAGTCACCACGTCAAAGGCGCTTGTGGTTAATCTGCGGTCTGCTGCAGATGCGATGCTAACACTTCCTGGTTGCTTGTATGTAGCACGTACAACACGTCCTGGTGGTCGATCTGTGGTCTGCTATAACATTTCCTGTATAACACTTCCTGGTTCATAACAGTTCCTGGTTGCCAGCTTGGAAGCTCTTTGCCTGCTTGGAAGCTCTACAACAGTGGGGTTCATGCTCACAGGACTCCCTCACACACGTACATTAAAAGTACAAACAATAGGCAAAATACCCCTGTGATATGGCTAACACATTACCTGTATAAAACTATTTATTCATTTGTTTTCTCTCTCTCTCTCTCTCTCTTACACACACACACACACACATTCCCCTGAGGAGAATACCTCTACTATTGATTTGGGTGCTAGAAGCCATCACCCATCTCAGGCCCTGCTTGCTTTGAGCTTCCATTTGTATCTACTGCCTCCCAGCGTACAAGTCTTTGGTTTCAGGGCCTTCCCAACTAAGATCGAAGGATGTTCTTATTGCCAGTCCCAGTCCTCACTGGTTGTCTCACCACAGACATTCCTTCACCTCCATCTTTGAGTAGATATTATATCTTCATGTGTCCTTAGCCAAGTCCTTTCTCTTTTCCATGACTCAGTTTCCCCTTAGGAAAATAAAGTGGTTTGGCTCCAAATTCTTAGAGCTTTCTAGCACAGAGCCCCAGGGGGGAAGAGAAAAGGAAATTTTCAGAGCTTTATGTTCCATCACAGACATCGGAAATGCTGTACCAAGCCTGCATACACCCTGGAGCACAGGACCTTAAAAGAGAAGGCATAGTGACTATTACCCCATTAATATCAGTGTTCTCCCACTCTGAGAGAGTCTCAGTTGAGCTCCCTCTCTTCTCTGGGACTCAGTTTCTTCCTATGTAAAATGAAGGTGTGTGTTCCAAATAGTTGTATTCTCCCAGTTCAGGAACTTGGCAGGGGCTGTGGGAGAAGTACTCGTGATACTCTCTTAAGTACCAAATATGGACTAGAGCAACCCAAGTCAGGCCATGACACATACTCGGACTACCAACAGGGCCGAAGCCCAGGGATGTCCCTGGCATATTGACCTGAAGCAAAAAATGAAAAAAGAAATGAAAATATACATATTATAATATAAATATAAATGGACCCATGCAGTTCAAAGCTATGCTGTCCAAGGATCAAGTATATTTAGTTTCTCAGGGTGGTATAGTGTTGTACAGGATGATGGCCCTCACCAGACATTCCCAGACTTTCCCCAAGTTCTCATAAGTGTCTCTGAAGATCTCAACGAGCAAGTCTTTGATGGTTTGAGTACATAGCTAGGCCTATATGCCTTTTTGACTGGCATCCTCATTTGGTTTTCAACCAGGAGAAGAGGTCCCAACAAAGCTTCCTTCTTATCCTTAGTCCAGCAAGGCACACTCCATTCAGAATGAAACCTGGCATGTGTTGGGCCATCCCTGAAGCTGTGGGGCTCCCTTTTGTGTTTATTGTGGGCAGGTAAGTAGCTGACAGGGATTGTAGAGGAAGTGCTCTGGTCCACCTAGTGAGTATTCAGTACTTTCTTTGTGAGGCTCCAGCAACTCAACCTGACCTCGGCTTGTGCTGGAGGGAGTGCTCCAGGAGTCCAAACTTGGGGAAATTAGGAGTTTCATCAGAGCATCTCATGTAAGAGAGATGGCACACAGTACATACTTAGTAGTTGCACTGCATTGATGTAGTGGGGCTTGCCAACAAGCAACCCTCACCCCTGTTTCTTCACCCCTGACCACAGTCCAGGCCTTACTCTTGACTCTGTTCTTTTCATTGTCTTCTAAGATTTTTACCTTTGCCTCTCACATTGTCCAAGTCCTCCAGGCCTAGTGGTTCTAGGCCTGTTTACCACCCACCAGACTCTCTCTCTCTCTCTCTCTCTTTCTCACACACACACACACACATACTCCTTCCCCTTACCTCTCCTGATCCCACAAATCCAGATGGATTAAAGAGCTAAATGTGAAAGATAAAACTATGAAAGTATTTGGGGAAAAATTTAGTTTATTTTTCTAACTTGGACTAGGGAAGGTTTTCTAAAACAAAACTGTACAAATTATAAAGGAAAAGATAGATGGACTGGAAAACATTCAAACTAAGAATATCCTTTCATCAAATACCAAAAAGTGAAAAGACAAGCCACAAATTGAGAGAGCATATTTGCCACACATATATCCATAGCTGTCATTTATTGAGGCCCTAATATGTATGAGTAGATACAGATACTGTGCCTGGTGCTTTACACAAATTCTTTTCTCTCCAGTAGGGGAAGTGAGACAGGGAAATAGTTATTAGTTCCATTTTACACAAGAGGCTACTTGGGCTCACAGAACTTAAGTGATCTGTCCAGGGTCATAGAGCCACTCAGTGACAACTTGGGGCTAGGCACTATATTTGACTGAGGCAGGGACACACAGAGTACTATGCTGCTTCTGAAACTTCTCGGTCTGCGTCACATCTTTTATCTCTTGACTCAGGGCTTTTTTCACAGCACCTCTGTGTTTCTCCAAGGAGAAAAAGAAATGATTCTGTAGCCAAGAGGAGTAGGCCCAATGAAAGAAGGAGAAATAAAGATGAATTTTATGTTGGGGATTGCTGATAGAATTCATTCTGCATAGGGTTCCTGGGGGCATTTGAAAGAGGGGATGGATTATGGGACATGGCATTGGGAAAGCAGTTCAAAGAGGAATTTGGAGAAACCAGGCAGAGCAAAGAACTACTCTGAGGCTACTATCCAGGATATCAACCAGTTAGGGAAAGCAAACCTGATAATCTGAACACCTCAGGAAAGAGCCACCAGGAATTACAAGTTTGGGAGACTTGGTCCTTTCCTGACCCATTTGTGTTCTAGAACTTGTGAAGATGTGCACAAATTTTCCTTCAGTATTGTGGTGGGACATCACCAGGAGCTTACCAAACCATGTTGACTTTTCTTTCTGGGCATACAGCCAAATGATACTTTTCAGGCTCCCATGATTTCAGGTGGGGCCTTGTCACTGTGGTCTGACCATGGAATATGGGGATATGATGGATGTCAATTCAAGATTTTGTCCTGAAACCTCTGGGGCTATTGTGTACACTAGGTGTTTTTCATTGCCTGCCTTCAGGAAGCAAATGATCCGCTGGAAGACCTAGGAGTCCAGAAGACAATGGAGCCACCCAATGGGTACAGCAAGCCTAATTATCTGAATGAGTGTGTCATCAGTCTCACCTTTAACTATGACTAAAATTTTAATAAGCTAAGCTACTCAAATTTTTATTATAGCTATTAGACTGTCCTTGCTATTAAGAATTTCTATAAGTCAACATTCTGGTTAATGGGCTTCTTCCCAAATAGTAATTTTATTTCAAATTATGAACTATTACATATATTATAAATATGAACATTATTGTACATTTTAAAATTGTACATATGCTTATATTTCTGTTGGATGTATAGATAGGAGTGTAATTGCTGGTTCACATGGTATATATTTCATCAAGTTTAGCTGAAAGTGCCAAGTCATTTTCCAGCTTGTTGCACCATTATTCACAATTACTGGCATGTTGTAGCGTTGCCTTTGCTCCACATCTTTGGCAACTTTTGGTCTTGTTAGTCTGTGTCTTTGTGTTTTAATATGCCTTTCTTTCTTTCTCGGATTCCTGATGAAAAAGCCTAGCTTGGCTTATGTTTATTAGCTCGTTGGATATTCTTTTTTGCCAGTTTTCCTACTGAGTTGCTAATGATTCTTACTTCGGTCTGTAGGATTACTCTGTATATTCTGATATGATTCCTTGCCCTATAATATATGTAACAAATATTTTCACATATATGTTACAAATATTCTCTCACTTTTCCTTTTGTAATAAATAGGGGTTTATTTAATTTGAATGTATGTTCTTACTGTTATATTTAATTCATTCTCACAAGAGTTTTGTAAAATTGGCAATTCTAACACAGCTACATAAATTAGGTAGCCAAGGCCGAAGGAAGTGATTTGCTCCAGAATTCTAAAGTGGAATCCTAGCCCAGATGTTTGAGACTCTGCAGGCAGAAGGGTGGCACTTCCTGAGGATTCTAGAATGATGGGAGTATTGGGAAGTGAGAACACATGAAGGTATCTCTATCACTTCCTTGGAAAAAAAGCAGACAGTGACCCCACTGAGAGGAGGGTCAGATTTTGTTCTTGCCCACCACAGTGTATCCCTAACGCCTAGAGCAGAGTCGGACACAGAGTAAGTTATGTGCTCAGTGAGGCTTTGTTGAGGAGTCTGTCATGTTCTCCTCCTGATGACCAAATCCTTAGGTGTATGTGTTCCCAAGCATCTTCTGGTAAAAGGAAGGGGAGCCCTGAATACTGATCCTCATACAGGAGTCACAGGGGAGCTCAGTCCCCTATGTAATCAGTGCTCTGATAAAATTACATTTAATTAAATTACATTTAAATTACAACCCCAATGTAATTTAGGTTGCTCTAGTCCATGTTTGGTACTTAAGAGAGTATCACGAGTACTTCTCCCATAGCCCCTGCCAAGTTCCTGAACTGGGAGAATACAACTATTTGGAACACACACCTTCATTTTACATAGGAAGAAACTGAGTCCCAGAGAAGAGAGGAAGCTCAACTGAGACTCTCTCAGAGTGGGAGAACACTGATATTAATGGGGTAATAGTCACTATGCCTTCTCTTTTAAGGTCCTGTGCTCCAGGGTGTATGCAGGCTTGGTACAGCATTTCCGATGTCTGTGATGGAACATAAAGCTCTGAAAATTTCCTTTTCTCTTCCCCCCTGGGGCTCTGTGCTAGAAAGCTCTAAGAATTTGGAGCCAAACCACTTTATTTTCCTAAGGGGAAACTGAGTCATGGAAAAGAGAAAGGACTTGGCTAAGGACACATGAAGATATAATATCTACTCAAAGATGGAGGTGAAGGAATGTCTGTGGTGAGACAACCAGTGAGGACTGGGACTGGCAATAAGAACATCCTTCGATCTTAGTTGGGAAGGCCCTGAAACCAAAGACTTGTACGCTGGGAGGCAGTAGATACAAATGGAAGCTCAAAGCAAGCAGGGCCTGAGATGGGTGATGGCTTCTAGCACCCAAATCAATAGTAGAGGTATTCTCCTCAGGGGAATGTGTGTGTGTGTGTGTGTAAGAGAGAGAGAGAGAGAGAGAAAACAAATGAATAAATAGTTTTATACAGGTAATGTGTTAGCCATATCACAGGGGTATTTTGCCTATTGTTTGTACTTTTAATGTACGTGTGTGAGGGAGTCCTGTGAGCATGAACCCCACTGTTGTAGAGCTTCCAAGCAGGCAAAGAGCTTCCAAGCTGGCAACCAGGAACTGTTATGAACCAGGAAGTGTTATACAGGAAATGTTATAGCAGACCACAGATCGACCACCAGGACGTGTTGTACGTGCTACATACAAGCAACCAGGAAGTGTTAGCATCGCATCTGCAGCAGACCGCAGATTAACCACAAGCGCCTTTGACGTGGTGACTGAATTGAATATAAGCAGCACTGGCCCTCTGCTTGTCAGAGTGTGCTCTTGGGACACTCTCGCTCAGATCATCCTCCCGGTCGATGCATCCAAAAGGTGTGCTCCAGGGAGGGGATCGGTCACCTTCTCGGTCGATGCACCCAAACGGTGTGCTCCAGAGAAGGGGATCGAACGGGAGTGCCCTGGGCCCTCTCCCTAGCCCACGTGGCTAGAGTTGTCTGTCTTGTATTAGCTATTGTGTGGTACAGCGCTAATAAACAGCTTTCGCTTTCAGTTATTGTGTGTGACCCGTTTGCTTCCACCATCGGACCGGCTCACTCCCCTGGGAGCTCCGTGAGCGGCAGAGAGCTCCCAGTGTGTGTAATTCTCTTTTGTACATTTTAATCTGCTATTCAACCTATTTTTGATTTATGTGGCATAATAAGAAATATATAGCTGGTCTTTGTCCCTAGTTCCTGACACAGAGCACCTAAATCCCTTGGAATTTCCTGGGTGACAGGAGCATCTTTTGTTCTAAAATGACAACTGTTGGCTTGGCAAGCCCCTACATAGTAGATTCAGGATGGAAGCTGGTTTCCAGAAAGATCAAATCTTGTTCAGAAGGCTGGAGACAAACCATGAGAGACCGTGGGAGGTTTGAGCACTGGGTGTGGTGCATAAACAATGAATTTTGGGACACTGAAAAAAATAAAATTAAATTAAAAAAAAAAAAAGAAGCCTGGAACTTTCATTTCTGCACCACCCCCTCCCACCCACCCACCCCCAACCTCAGAAGGGGAAAACGCTGGAGACTGAGTTAATCATCAATCATGCCTATGTGATGAAACCTCCATAAAAACCCCTAAAATGCAGTACAGAAAGCTTCTGAGTTGGCAAGCACATCCACATGCTAGGAGGGTGGCAAACCCCAACTCCACGTGGAAAGAAGCTCCTGCATTTGGGACCCATCCAGACTTTGCCCTATGTACCTCTTCATCCTGCTGTTCCTTTCTATTTTTCTTGTCAAATAGTAACTGACATCCAGGCTCCCAATTCTGTCCCATTGGTCTTTGTGTCCGCTTTTAAGCCATTGCCTTAAGGTTTTGATTACTGTATTGTTTTGATTACTATAGCCTTGTAATCTACTTTGAAATAAGGAACTCTGATATTTCCTGCTTTGTTCTCCTTATCGAGGATTGCTTTGGCTGTTGGTTGCTATGCCACAACCTTTATGAAAGGAAATGTGACAGTAATGAGCAAGGTTACGTGTATTTTCACCCTGTATTCAGCAATAGAACATCTAGAGGTCAATTTCAAAGATATATTGATAAATATTGCTAAAGATTACGTCACAATTCTATTCACTATGGCTGTATTCGTAGTAGCCAGAATAGAAACAACCAAAGATTAGCCGACTAAATTATGGTACCTTCACACAATGGCATACCCCATAGCTGTTGAAAGGAGTGGGAGTTGCCTCTATCAGGCACCTTGAGAGCATTATGGAGTGGTCTCAAGGATATGGTTATTTCAGCTTTACTGAGGCATAATTTGTATACGAAAAAAGCCTGTACATAAGTTTGGGCATATGCACACAGGCGTGTAACCATCTCCGTGATCAAGGTAATAAATATATCCATCACCTCCAGAAGTTTTTCTGTGTGCCTTCGTTATTTTGTTTGTTTGTTTGGTTGGTTTGGTCGGGTTGGGTTTTTGCTTGCTTGTGATGAGAAAAATTAACATGAGATTTGCCCTCTTAACATATTTTTAAGTGGACAATACCTCTTATACAAAGCATTGACTATAGTCAAACTCATGGGAACAGACAATAGAATGGTGGTTGCCAGGGGATGGGGGGAAGGGGAATATGGAGAGTTGTTGTTTAATGGGTATAAAATTGCAGTTATTCAAGATGAGTACGTTCTAGAGATCTGCTGTATAACATAGTGGCTATACATAACAATGAAGGCTATGTTTTTAAGTGAAAAAAAAAAAGGCAAAGTGGAAGAGTTTACATAGATTATGCAGCATTTATCCCAGGAGGAGGGAATATATTGAATGTCTGTCCCTCTGATGAGAGATACAGATCTGACGGCCAGGTTATACCAGTTGTTCCATTCCTTTAGCCTTTAAGGAATCTGTTGAATACAGCCCTGTATGAGTTTTGCTTACCCTGGTGTCCCCACTTCCGACTTCTACCCATGTTGGCTGCCTCTGAGAACACATGTGCACCCACAAACGCTTTTGGCAATTTATTCTGCTCAATATTTGTTACAGACCATCCCATTTTTCATTAATAATTAATACTTTCCCTACATGTTGAGCTGTTCTTGGCCAAAAACCAGGAGATCAGGCCTTTATGGCCCTGCAGTGTTCGTGTGCCCTACGATGGAAGAGGTTCCTTTCTGGGCAAGGGTTGAAAGCAGTGGAATGTTGGAGGGAACTCTTAATGGAACGTAAGAGCCAACTTAATTTTTCAGGAATTTTGAGAGCCAGCTATTGAGCACAGCTGTTTTAACGACTGAATTATATAAAGTAGCAATAACATTACGTGCATTATACTAAAACCAAACGAAAATAACACAATTAAAACTCATCAATCTCTAATTATTTTTCCTGCATTTTGCTATCACCTATGTTCTTGAGGTTATGTACGTTGATTGTACCTGCACGGTGGGGATGCGTCTCTTCCCAAATCTGCCTTAATTGACATTATCCCAGTAGTTTGAAATTGGCAAATGCTACAACACAGGACATTTTCCCCAACCCACCCTCTCCCCCAGAGAGCCTGTTATTAAACACTTACACTCATACCACCACCTGAAATTGATCCACTCTGCAGATGCTCTCATGTGGTAGATGTCCTCAGATCCAACCAATGCGGTTGTAAAACGCATGAGAGTCAAGGCCTAACTTACACTATTCTACAAAGTGATGCTTTGAATCTGTGAACTGGAGTAGCGTATGATGAAAAAAAGTTTGGGTATTAACATTTATGACAAATTCCTAAGATGCTCATAATATGCCACCCTGAAGAGACTTTCTAAAAAGGTATAGTGCGGGGCACCCGGGTTGCTCAGTCAGTTAAGCGTCAGCCTTTGGCTCAGGTCAAGATCGCAGGGTCTTGGGACTGAGCCCCACATGGGGCTCCTTGCTCGGTGGGAGCCTGCTTCTCTCCCTCTTCCTCACCCTCTCCCTCTGCCTGCCTCTCCTTCTGCTTGTGCTCGCTCATGCTCTCTTTGTCAAATAAATAAAATCATAAATAAATAAATAGGTGAATAAGTAAATAAATAAATGTAAAGGTATAGAGCGGTGTACGTACACGTGTGCACTTGAGTGTGTGCATGTGTGTGGGGAGGTAGGGGCTGATGCATCAACCTCAGGTCTAAAAGGTTCTGCAGAGAAGGGCAGGTGGGACTCAGAAAAATGAAAGGATCCAGAGCAAAGGGGCTCACTCCTTCTCCCAGTCTCCATCACTTCATATCTCTTTTCCTCCTTCTTCTCATGTCACTTCCTGTAACTCCAAATACACTCTCTTTTTCCCAACTCAGCTATGGGATCATGGCACACCTAGGACAGAGTAGCACAACAGGGTTTTGGTCCCTTTTCCAGGCAATACTGCTTCCTTCCCCTGTGAATATGTGGGCTTGTTTATCTACTATCTTGGGGGGGTTGGTTTGGGATCACTGATTTAAGTAGCAAATGAGGGAAGGGACAAAAGCATGAGATGGACGTCAGTCTTGCCCTGTGTGCCGAGTGATATTGCATGGTTATCTGGCATTAGATAAGGACGGGGAGAAGCCTGACTTCTCAAGGCCTGAAACAAGAAAATATAAGTTGTCAGATGTCATCACCATCAATCCTCTTGGGTAAAAATGAGGGAGGCAAGGAAGGAGGGAGAAAACACGATAGGAAACAGACAGGGCATATCCAATGGAGCTTTCTGTCTTCGGGGTGGGGTCTCCAGTTCTTCCTTTCTTTGGAACATCAGCAGAGGACTGAGAAAAAAGAGTAGGTAAGATCTGATGCACAGCTACATATTGTTACCTTGAGTACAAAACAAAGAGATGATCTTTGTTTTCCAGGTTCAAATCTTGAAATGGCAGGCATATCTTTGAAAGACTCTTCTGACTGGATGCCTGCCATTTCAAGATTTGAACCTTTCACTCAGTGGTTGAGGTAGAGATAGATTATTGTTTAGAAGGTAGGCAGAGAAGGGAGTCTTCCCCCATCCGTCTTTGGCTAAAAATTTCCCCTAAAACCCTTGTGCAAGAGGGTGGTAATCATGCTTAGCTCAGAGAGCTGCTGGGAGGCTGTATGTGTTTTGCATACACAGGGCATAAAATAAATGCATGAATATGAATCTTCCTCATATTTCATGAGTCCTTCAAAAGCAGGATCTGGGTCTAATTCACCTCCCCTCTTTGATTCTTCTGGCCATGATTGGCTTCAGTGTCCCCCACTATAGAGTACACATTGGACTAGAATCCAACCGGCATTCACTTGGCCATGGTTGGCCTGAATGGATGTTTTCTTTGGCCCACGTACAGGTCTTAAAGAAGAAACCAGAGCTGACATTTTAAAATGGAGATATTCTACATAGATATCTAGAATTCTGCTTTCTCTCGAAAAATCAGGAGCTGTGGCAGTGCAGAGTCCGCATTCCTGCATGGCAGCAATCGGCTGGAGCCAGGTGGCAGCTGGCCCCTTAGGTAGACCATGCACTGCCAGCTGGCCAGAGCCTGTCTGGACAGCTCCACTCATTTATAAGACCTGCTTGACGCTGCAGACAACTCAACTTGGGGCCCTCTGGACAGCTGGAAACAGTCTATGCCAGGCGGAAGGTAGGCACTTACTTGCTCAGTGAGTAAAACTCTTACCATTGGGGCTTAAGTGGGTAGAAGAAGAATCAATGAAACAAGATGGAATTGGGAGGGAGACAAACCATAAGTGACTCTTAATCTCACAAAACAAACTGAGGGTTGCTGGGGGGAGGGGGGTTGGGAGAAAGGGGTGGGATTATGGACATTGGGGAGGGTGTGTGCTTTGGTGAGTGCTGTGAAGTGTGTAAACCTGGTGATTCATAGACCTGTACCCCTGGGGATAAAAATATATGTTTATAAAAATTAAAAAATTAAAAAAAAAAAACTCTTACCATTTTTTTATCTCTACCGTTTTCTGGTCTAGTCGTGTTAATAAATCCCAGTTATTGAGTAAGGTGATTCTCACTTTGGAATGTAAATGGAACATGTCTGTTAGAGTCAGGATGGTCTACGTTATACTGTGACCACAAACAACGCCTCTATCTCACTGCCTTACAACAGCAAGGGTTTATTATTTGTTCACACACATAAATGTGGACACAAAATGAAAACACCCTTAGATTTTGACAAGCATGGATATAGACGTGAGTGCACAGCTATGTTTGGAATCACAAGTCAAATGAAAACTCTGGCATATGAACACATGACCTCCTACAGAACCCTATTTAGAGACCGACCAGCTTAGATTGCACAACCCTGGTTTTATAAGAGACATAGAAGGCCCCAAAATACAAAGCAGTAAGAAATGGAGGTACAAGAATACGCACCCTCAGCCAAGGAATTGCCCCACATAATAAAAAGGGTCTGAAAGGCTTGTAAAAGAAAGTGAAGGTTTAAGAAAATGTTAAGCATATTGGATATTAAACATTTTGCAAAAGCATAAGAGGAGTGAGGCCTCCTCTTCTGGGCTTCCAGGTCAAGAGGGAGATGCACCCCAGATGCCCAGTAGGCAGAGAAATGGAGCTGGCTCCCTGGGTCGCAGAGAAGGGTTAGGAGGCTGGGGTCCTCTATCTTCAGCAGGATCTGCAGAGAGAACGGAAGGCATCAGAGCCAGGTCATATCCACTTCCCCTCCAGGCTCTCCCCTCTCTTTTGTTTCAGCCGATCTAGGCTTTGTCACCTGGACTATAGAGTGCAACACAGCACACTTCCCTGCTGATTTGCCCATCTCGGGTCTTGCTTCCTCCAATCCCTCCATCAGAGCCACCACATTTCTTTTTGTGGAGCCCAGGATCTCCGAATATGCTCCCCCCAGCTCACACATTCCCTGGCTCCTCACCACCCACAGTTTCTGGTCTAGCCCCTAAGCCTGGCATTCAGGACCCCTGTAATTGGCAGCCTCTCCAGCCTCATCCCCTTCTGTTCCCAAAGTCCCTCCTTCACTCAGGTTGCTGCTCCACTCAAGCATCATATTGCACCCAACATTTTGGTCTGGGAATGCCCAGCCTTCCCTCTCAGCCTTCCCAGGCTTCAGACTCCCTCTGGTCCTTCCTCTCCAGGCTCATCATTGAAACTTAGCCACAAAACACAAGGGAACTCTGAAGGCATCCAGGCTCCCCCTGGAGACAGGAATCAAAGACCAGATCTCCCTCCAGCCCAGGCTCTTATCACCTATGTGTATGCTGCCCACCACAGCAGACTGCAGGGGTGTGGGCGGAGAGTGTGGGTAGAGAGCTCTGGGCTGGGAGTGAGGAGACCTGGGTGTTCCACTTGATAGGCTGCATGCCCCAGGGCAAGTCCCTGCCACTAGCAGGACCTCAGTAACCTTGTTTCTCGACGCCAGGGCCCTGGGCATTTGCTTGTTGAGCACAGAGCTGGACAAACTGATGATTCACCGAGCAACCAGCGATTGCCATCTCTGGCATCAGACCAAGGAGCTTGCGTACCTGAGCCCTAGGAGGTTCAACCCACCAACCCCGGCCTCCAAGTTAGACCCTGCTTACCACAACGCCCTCCCCTTTCCCAACCATCCCCACCACCCCGTGTTCTCTTTTCAAGGACAAGGCTACTTGTCGCCACGCAGGGATGGAGCACGGAGCTGGAGCCAGAAGATGCCTGGGGAGAGTCTCTCAGAATCAGCAGAGCCTCGGCCGCTTCCAGTTTCCGCTGCCACTCTGAGGCGGAATCCGAGTCCTGGTCAGAAGATTCAGGAGCCTGCAATGGAAAGGGTGTGAGAGAATGGGACCTGAAAACCCATACCTCCGCACCTCATGGGGCCAGTGGCCCTTCAGTCCCCAGTTCCATTGAAGGTCTCCCCCCCACCCCCAGGGGCCTTCATCCTTTCCCATTCACTAATCCTGGCCCCTGCCAGGGTTCTGGACCCCGCTATTTTCCCAGGATCTGCGGCTGCAGTAGGACAGGGCCAAGGGCGGCACAGGGCTGGAGGACCAGAGCTGAGTCTCTAGAGACAAGGAAAAGAGGGGCCATGGGATTAAACCCTCTGACAGATACATAATACCAGTAGAGACACAGGGCCAGGATCTTGCACTATCTGGATGTGGGAGTCTGAATGCCTGTTGGCCATTGGTCGTTGTGGCTTGCACAAGTCCTTTCCCCTGTTCAGCCTATTTTCCTTTCTATGTCCTTCCTCAACATCTCTCCTGACACACTAATTCCTGCCAGGATTTTCAAAACTTCCAGGCCAACAGTGATGGGTATGGAAAATCCCAGGTGTCCGTGGTCTAATCTGCAAAGCACCTGGAGAAATGGGGTCACTGTCCCTGCCCAGGGACTGCTTCTCTCCCCCATAGTCCCCAATCCCCATAGAACCTGAAGGACCAGCTTGGCTCATCTAATGGCCTGGGAGCTTTCTCTAATGACCTCTGGACTCTCCCTCTGGGCCCTGTGGCACTCACTGTCCTGCCTACCCCCTTCAACAGGACCTTCTCTCCCATCTATCTGTTTCCCCTTGGAATAACAGCCTCCAGCAGTTGAAGTCCTGCTGTGTGGCACTCCTGGACCTAGTCCTCTTGTCAGTGCTATCTATGCCAGGTGTGAGATATTGTCCCTATCAGTACACTGCTAGTACACTGGAAATGGAGGCTTGGAAATGGAATGTCACTTGCGCAAAGTCTCACAAATAGGAGATGGCAAGGCTGGGAGAGCCCTGCCCTTGCCCGCTAGTCTGAGATGCTGCCTTCTCCACTCCTCCTCCCTGAACCCCTCCTCCCCCTGCCACTTCTTGTCCTGCTCCTCTACCCCGCACCCCATTCCTTCTCCTCCTCATTGGCCGCCTCCTCCACTCCTTCCTTCTATCTCCCATGGCATCAAGCACAAAGGTTGAGCACCTGGTCACACAATATACATCTAGCTCCATGGGCCTTCTCACTTTACTCACATCCTGGGCAGGGCAGGAGCCCTGTGGGTCTTCCTGGAAAGAAAAATTGTTAGTCGCGTCTTCAAGGCTGCTGGAGTCCAGGACGGAGACAAAGATTTTGGGGTAGGACCGGTCAGCAGAGCTCCTTGGGCGCTTGTCTGCAGAGGCAGAGAGCACAGGGTGGAGTCAGAGACCATGCCGGCCATGGAGAGAAGATGTGTATGGATATGTACTGGGATGAGGATAGGAGCCCAAAATGTCAGAGCTGAGAAGACCTTGAAGACCAGCCAGTTCCTACTATTTATTTTCCACCTGGTGAAATGGAGACTCCAAGAGGACAAGTATTATTTCCTCAAGGTCCCGTGGCAAGCTACAGTAGGATTAGGGAGGGAACTCATGTCTTCAGGACACAGAGAAGAGTCTGGGCAGTGGGTGAGATGGGAACTTCCCCCTCAGGCCCCAGACTCTCCTTATCTCCCTAGGGGTTGGGCAGGTTTGGGTGGGCCTCAAGCTGGGACATGATGTTCTTCTTCCCAGCTATGAAAAGCTGGGGACACTTTGGGTGAGCCTTTCCCTCTGAGCTCACACCACTCTTCCTCACCCCCAGTCTGAGGACTCATCTCACCATGGACCATTTTGACCCCCCAGAGTTCTCCTTCCCACCAACACTTGGTAGATAATATTGATGAAGTTGGATAGGTGGGGCAGCTAAAGGCCCGAGGGGTAATTTGCCAAGGCGACATCAAAATTGGGTAGGAGGACTGGTGACAGGACAGCTCAGTGCTCCCTATCCCCAAACCCAGACACCCTCCCTGGCCAGAGACACTCACTGAGGGCTCCGGCTTGAATGGTCAACTTCTTGACATGGCTGTGAGCTTTGGGAGGGGAGGCCTCACTCCTTGTCTGCCCTTGAGCCAGGTGCCTCTTTAGGTTTGCCCCCTGCTCCCTCTTCAAGGCACTCTCAGCAGGCAAGACACTGTGGTGTTCCCTAAAGTGGGGAATAGCAGGTCTACAGTCAGTCACATTTTGGGGAGCCTCACCACGCCCCCCCCCCCATTGTCAGACACTATACTCACGAGAAGAAGGCACACTTGTGACACTCGCAGGCCTTGAAGAGGCAGAAGTGATCCTGGTCCTTGACTTGGTCAGTGAAGCCGTGGTTGTAGCAGCGGGCACAGCGACTCACAGCTCTTGTGGGGCCAAGTTCAATCCCCCACGGGGCTCCAGTCTCAAGTCCAATAGGGGGGTCGGAGGGGCAGCAGGGCACAGCAGGCATTTCATTGGGATCCATCGTCCTAGGGCCAGGAGTGGAGGTCAGGATGGCCACATGATCCCCTACCCTGAACGTACTTCCTCTGCCCTTTGAAAACCCCACCTGAGGTGCCTGGATTCTTCTTCACCCATCTCATCACTGAAATCAGATCGCACCCACCCTTCTCACTCATGCAGACTCCTTCTCAGGAAGCCCGACTCACGCATAGCCTCATTCTAAGGAACTCTTGGCATGGCTCCTGTAAACTTTCAATCAAATCACTATTCTCCTTGCTTCCCTTCCCTCTACATAGACCCCCTTTTCAGGCATACGCATGCACTCGTGTGCCCCCTTTCTTCAATTACTGCCTTCCCCTTCTCGTGTATCATCCTGTACTCTGCCATTCCTCATGATTTTTCCTGTCATGTACTTCCACAATTACCTTCCTAACCTCCTGCATTCATTCACTCCCTACTCATGATTCTAGCTCCCCCCATTCAATTCTATTATTAGTATGTCCTACATTCAACTCTCCTCTCACACCCCATCTTGATTTTCTTCCTGCACCCCACTGTAATCTTAATTCTTCTCTCAGCCCCCCAACACTTTAATCTGACACACCCTTTGTACCCCCCCACGAAATTTCATTATGCTGCTGGACCCCAAGCCCCTCTTTCAATAAGTATTTTTATGCTTCCCTTCGATTATTCATTGACTAGATCCTCGCTGAGCCCCCTATCAAATGCCAGACCCTGAGCTAGTCGACAGCCAACTCCTCACTGCAGTAATTGTTTTCTTCCACCAACAGAACCCTCTGTGCTCTCATGCAAACCCATGTACTCCCTGATCAGCCTCCCAACAATCTTCCATGCTCCTCTTCACACTTTAACGGTCAGGCTTGGGTACACTTTACCCACCCCTCACACCTGGGGTGCACCACCTCATCTCAGGCCACCCAGTCATTCACTGCCACTGCCACATCAGATTCAGAGGATCAAAGGCAAGGGCATGAGTCCTGCCTCAGGTTCCAGAGACCAGGGTTCAGGTGCTGAGGCAAGGGTTTTCCTCCCACAGCCATTCCATGGTTGTTGCATGGGGGGTGGGGGTGGAGAGGGGACGGGGCAGAGTGGAACATCAGGAGGTACTCCACTGAGGTTGGAGGAGAGGAGAAGGAGTTGGTCATCCCGAGCAGGAGGGAGGGAGGAAAGAAGATGTGTGGAGAACGAGGGTCCTATTCCTGATGCCAGCCTGTGGTTACCTCAGCCTCCCGCAAGTCGAAATCCAACAGCAGGGACAGAAGGCGGCAGGGAAGACCCAGCGCTCTCTCCCTTTCCCGCCCTTCCCACAAAGGCCAATGAGCTTCCAGCGCTGCCTTCCCCCGCCCACGGCTGTGACCAGTGACCAATGAGCTTCGAGTTCCATCGCAGTGCACCTACCAAAGCCCCGCCCCTCTCGCCTTCCTCCCACTTTTCCGTGTGACAGTCAGTAAGTCGTGAAGTGAAGTGAAGTGAAACTTTGTGCTCCCTAAACCTTGTTTCCCAGACTTTGCTCTCTTTGGGAGTGAAATACAATATGTGCATGCATATTTAACTCATGCCCTTGGTATCCTGTAACTGACTTTTATGAAATTCAGCATGTGTTTTTAAGATTCAACCATATTTCTATGTCAGGGTTTGTCAATGGGAGGGGGCGGGGCAACTCCGCACCCCCAGGGAACATCTGGCAGTGCTTGGAGTTATTTTGGTCCATCTTTGCGTGTCTCTGTGTCTGAGCTCCCTCTTCTGTTCCACAGATAAATTTGTCTATTTCTGTGCCAGTACTACATCATCTCCATTTTTACCTCCTGATAAGGCATCTTGATCTACCGTAGGGCAAGTCCCCACACCTTATTCATAACCTTCGACCGTATCTCCCTTATCCTTTGCCTTTCGCCCTTCCAGTATAAATCTCGGAATCAGCGTGCCTTGTTCCTTGAAAACTCATTTGCCTCAGATTTGAGTTGCATTTTCACTAAATCTGCGGATAAGTTAGGGAAGTATTGACTATCTTTAGGACACCCAGTATTGACTATCTTTAGGACACCAACATGGCATGTCTCTCCGTTTATGTGGGACTTCCTTAACGTTTTCATCTTTAGTATTTAATTGCGTCTTTCTGTACATTCAGATCCTGTACATCTTTTCTTGCATTTATCCCAAGATGGGCTAGAGTGCTGTTGCTCTTGTGCTTGTTATCCATTTAAAATGGCATTTTCTAATTGTATCTAACTTAGAGAAATCCATTTGACTTTCTGAAAACTATACTGACCTTAAAGCCAGCCACCCTGCTAAACTCTGTGATATCTAATCATTTGTCTATAGATGTTCTGCAGTTTTTCATGAATCTGTGAGTTACAGAAGCCCAATAATCAATTTACAGGTTGCTTAAACCTGTACTGGCTGGCTAGGACATCCACTACAAGGTCGAACAGACATGACCAAATTTGACTTCTTTAGGGTGTCCCTAATATTAAATAGAACGCTGCCTACATTTCCATAATAAAAGGTGTTTGCTGTGTTTCACTGTTTTCAACCTCCTTCACTTCCTCTCTTTGTTCCTCCATTCCTTCCTCCCTCTCTCCATTCCTTCCCTCTTTTTCTTGTTTCTTCTTTTCTTCCTTTCTTTCTTCTTTCTTCCTTTCTCTCTTTTCTTTTTACTCTTTTTTCTTCCTTTTCTTTCCTTTCTCTCTCTCTCTCTTTCTTTCTTTCTTTCTCTCCCTCTTTCCTTCCTTCCTTCCATCCTTCCTTCCTCCCTCCACCCTCTCTCACCTTCCTTCCTTCCTTCCTTCCTTCCTTCTTCCTTCCCTCCTTTCTTCTTTCTCTTTATAAGATTAAGGAGTTTTCCTTATATTTCCAGTTTAATAAGTTTGTTTTAAAAAATCAGGAATAGGTAGTGAATCTCAGTTTTTTGTCTCTATTGAAATGATCAAGAGTCCATTTGTTTATTCTGTTAATACAGTGTTATTTGTAGATGCTTTTTTTTCAAAATCTTAAATGAAGCTTATAATCACACAAGGACAAAATTCACAAGTGTGTATCTTAATGAGTTTTCAAAAATTAAACATACACATTCAGTTAGCACCTAGAGCTAGCAACAGACTATGTTGGCAACACACAAACCTCTCTCATGACTCTATCTGCCTGTCTGTCTGTCTATCTATCTATCTGAATGCGAAGCCAGTTTTGCCCTCCTAGGATAAATGTAAACTTCGTTACGGTGGATCATCTTTTGTAGATGCTGGGGGGTTCAGTTTGCTAAAATTTTGTTTAGAACTTTCACATCTTCTGCTCATGAGCAAGATTGACTTGAAGTTCCTCTTTCTCATACACTCCTTGCTGGTTCCAGCGTCAAGGTTTTCTAGTCTTACAGCCTGAGTTGGGCAATAGTTTCTCTTTTCTATCCTCTGGAAGTTTTTGTATAACATTGGGATTGCCTGTCTGGAGACTTTATTAAAACTTGACTACTAAACAGCTGATGTACCTGTTTTCTTCATTTTTTCCCCTTAAAAATGTGGATAATTTCAAACATATACAAACAGGGTTTGCATATAAACTTAACAATCTCCAGGTTCATCACAGTAGAGCTGTGCTCCTGGAACATTAGCTTGCATCAGAATCCAAATAAGCTTGTGAAAACAGATTGCTGAGCTCCACATCTATGGTCTCAGATTTAAAAATCTGGGGTGGGACCCAGAGTTTGCTTTTCTGGCAAGTTCCCTGGTGACTCAGATGCTGCTGCTGGTGGAACCAGACTTTGAGAACACTGTACAAGAGAGAATAGTGAGGGAACCTCCAAGTATCCATCCCTGGGCTGCAACGGTTAACTACTCACAGCCAATTTCATTTCATTCATATCTTCTCCCCTCTGTCCTCTTCCAGATTATTTTCAAGAAGAGACCAGAAATCATCTCATTTTATTGTGGAACACTTCATCACACAACTCTAAAATATGAGCAATGCATTTTCCTCAACTGTCTCTTTGAAAATAGATTAAAAACACACAAAGTGGAAGAGTGAACATTCTTTCACCTAGATTCATATTGTCCCGTTGCTTTCTATCTCCTTTTTCTTCTTTTTGCCTACCACTCAAGTTCCAAACATTTCATCCAATTACTTCCATAGGTAGCTCCTAAGACCTTGGATATTCTCCTAACCATATAACTTTTGTCTCACTGAAGAAATTTAATAGTGGCATGATAACATCATCTAAGTCCATACACGGTCCATATTCCAATTTCTCCCAGTTGTCCCAATGATATCCCTTTGAGGGTCAACAGTTCAATCAAGTATCATACATTGCATTCAGTTGTCATGTCTCTTTAGTATCTTCTAGTCCCAAACAGGCCCTCAACTTAAATCTTCCATGACCATGACATTGTCCAGGAGCCTCGGCCTGTTTTGCTTCCAACGTGTCCACAATATGGCTTTTGCCTGATATTTTCCTCCCATTCGGATGATTTCCGTTTAACATTTTTGGCAAGGATGTTAAATAGGTGCTGCTAGTTCACATGACATCACATCTGGGAGCTCCTAAGGTCGGTTTGTCTAACAGTCGGTGCTGCTATTGGCATTAACTCAGTTTGAATCACTTATTTATGGAATCGTTGGACAGATCAAGTCCACTGTAAAACGTCTCTTTGTCCCTGTGTGACATATAAGGAGTCTGTAGCATGATATTTTGATACCATGTGGGTATATTGTGTGTTTCCTCCCACAGAATTTCACCTCTTGGCCTTGGTTTTTGTTCCTGCTTCTTGTCTGATTGGGTTATCACTTGGTGGTTGAAAAATGGCGACTTCTTATTTGCTTTCATAACTTTCTACATTTACTGGTGGACATTTTGCTGTAAAGATGAAGCATCCCAGCCCCCCAACCCCACCTTGTTGCTGTTGCTGCTGTTGTGTTTTGTAGTAGCAGAGAAAGATGAGAAGCCATTCAGGTGTTGTGTTCAAAGAAACATAAAGAGAATAAAGTAGACAATATTAGGAGACATGTAAACAAGTTTAAGATGAATTTGGCAAGAATTTCTCTAACAGTCCGAACATAGTGACAAAAATCTATTGCCTGAAATTAACAACAGCAAGTTTTTAATAATGATTAAGAGGACCTGAGTTATAAATTTAGTCAGCTGTAAAATGGCTTGGACCCTTTGTGGTATGCACACACACACAAACACACACACACACATACACTTTCTCTCTCTCTCTTTCTCACACACACACACACACATACACAAACATTTTAGATGGGCATATGCTAAAAAATATAAATAAAAAACACTTTCAGTTCAGAATGTATGTTAGAAAACTCTGGCATCATGTATTACATTTTACAAAAGGCAGAATATCTTCCACTAAGTCTATATAATACAAAACCCTTCTGACAAGGTGAAAGAGGAATTGATTCAAAACCTGAGAAAAGAATTCAAATACCTTATTTTCACCATCACATGAGTTGTGAGACATGAGACCCTGGCCAATTAAATACTTTAAGTACATTTTGTCTCCAAGGACTTTCCAGTTTGCAAAGACACGATTTATAGCTTAAAAATTGAACTCACGGCACAGGTATTGTGGAATCTGTTCTATCGTTTACAAAAGAATTTGAGTTAATTACAAAACAACAGTTTCTGTCATGAAGGGCAACAATCTAGCTCTTATGCTGGAAATCAAATTTCATTGTTGTTTTAAATCAAGAGTCTAATGTTTCTCTTATTCTTCTTCTCACTGTGTGATACATATTGAAAACACGGGTGCTTCAGGTTTCTAAAGTAGACTATATGTCAACTGTCATGGATAGAGTTATTAATGTCCTTCAGTAAATATGTGCAAATGTGGTGATTCATTGTAGGTTAATTTCCTGAGGTGAGAACTTAGATTATTGACTCGATGCTTTTCCTTTTACTTAATGGAAAGCCCTTAATAATATAAATTTCCCTTTCAGCAGTGCTTTAGCTTTATTCCACTAATTTGATATGCCTTATAATCATTTCCATTCATTTCAATTCATTTTCTTGATGTGCTGGAGCATTTCCCCTGTAGTCCATAGATTGGGTGGCCTCACTTACCACTGGGTGTTGTTAAAAGTCCTGAAATCATTTCAGCAGGGATAGAGCAGGTTGCTTCCTTACTGCCTGATGGTATAACTCCAGAATTTCCACATGATTGATTTCCACTAACATAGGAGGGGCATAATAGCCCCTGCTTCTGCCAGTCAAATGTGGAATTCTAAGGCCTTCCATTAGACCATTTACTGGCTTGTGTGGGCACAAGGCCATAGTTTTGTTCTGTGGTGGTTAGTGAAAGTGGGAGCGGTTAGTGTCTGGCTAGGCTGCCACTTTTTTGAACCCTTATGCTAGAGAGAGCAGACTTTTTTTTTTGTTGCAGCAGTTTTGTTGGTGTTGTCCTTGCTGTCGTTGTCAAGGTTGTCATCATCATTGGTTTGCCTGTGCCTTTTTGCCATTTCTGGGTACCTGGTTTCTTCAGCTCAAAGTCTGGATATATGACACAGAAAGAAAACCAAGGGAACACAACCATTTTGTCCCTTCCTTTGCTTCTGAAATCCCTAGTTGTTCTGCCTTCTCCTCTTTCACTTTGCAGAGTCCTATGTTTATTTTATATATGGTGCCCAGAGTTTTTAAGTTGTATTTAGAGGGAAGAATAGGGAAATGTGCTTCTACCCTATCCTCCCAGAAGCAAAAGTCTCTATATGAATTTAATTATAAGTCCTGATTTTTAGCATGTGTTTGGATTTAAAATTAAATTTAAGTTCAATTTTAATCCAAATTAAAATCATTGAATTTTAAGTGAAAATTAAAATTAAATACAGCTTTTGAATTCAATATATTTGTCTTTGATTAGAAACTCTAATTGCAGGAAATAAAGCACATCTATCTGATAAGCTTTTTGAAAGGTATACCTAAAAATGCACTTGCTTTGAAGAAACTGAAATTGGCATTTGAAAGATTACCAGGTAGATCAGGAATAATGAAAACAATTCTATCATAGGGGAACACTCAAATTTTAGGTTGGAATAATAGTTTCAGGGGGAAATTTCTCAGCCCCAAAATCCCCAGTCCCCTCAAAACTGGTGTTTTCCCCAATTTCTAAGGTCTATCTACTTCATTGAGTTAATATTCAGAAACATACTTCAGCTTCAATAACCAAATATAAGTATTCCTATAAAAGCTGTTACAATGCCAATTGGGAAATTCAGTAGATGGGGAAAATTCATCACTTAGTAAATCCATTCATTTAGGCGAGTTGATTTGTTGTCACCCAACATCACAGAGCGTAACAGGGAGAAGCCTGAACAAACAGCGGTGGGGGGCTCTTCTCCCGGCCACTGTCCACTGTCCATCTGTGCAAGCACACAGAGGGAGGAACCCATCGGTGGCCAAATGAGTCAAATGGAATCTGAGTCTTTAATTTGGATCACTGTAATAGATTTTGCAGGCTTGTGGCATTTCAGAGGCTTGTCAATAGTATTAGAGCTGATATTTGGGGGGCATTAGCTATTTGCCAGATAATGTACTAAATGTTCTACAGATATTGTCACATTTAATACCCACCCCATTATTACCCTAAGTTTTGCAAAACTGGAATCTGAGGCTGAGGAGAACTAAGTAATGTGCCCAGCTAAACCAAGTTTCAAATGAAAAACTGTCTACCTTAAATAATCAACAGCTGTGGGCTCTCGACATCTTTATAGACATATTTACCCAAGGTTCCAGAGTACCTTGAGTAATCAAGCCCTGAACAGACAGGTTGTATGCTAGCAGGCATCTCTTGCAGTTCAGAGGGTTTCACATAGTAGACATTGTATATAAACTCAGATTTTAGGCTACTGTTGGGTATCTTTGATCAATTGTCAAGTGATATTCATCAAATATGCAGAGATTGATTCAAAAGGATAAGATGGAGCTATATTCCCATACTGTTGGTGTGAAGAGTAGTCTTTTGGGTCTCTTCTATGTTTTACCCAAGAAGTCTATCAATAACCATCAGGGTGGTGGGCTGCATGGACATAAAAATAAACCATTTCAGTGGAAAATGCTAACTTGGTCCTATGGAATTATGAAAACCAAGCTGGTTGTTCAAATGAATCTCTGTTTCTAACTCTTCATATGGGAGATCTCTGCAGTCCTTCATCTGCATTCTTACTCACTTGAGGCTCTCAGCTTCCTGAAGGGATTAGAAGTGAAATTAGTTGTGACCAGAGATATTAGTTCAGGCTTGCTGCCAAATATCCAGGTGAAAAACCTGGTTATATTTAAGACATGAAGGCCAAAAAGAACTCCCCCTGAACTGAATTAAGATGTAATTTGGTAACTGGGGAGCCTGGGTGGCTCAGTCAGTTAATTGCCCCGCTCTTGATTTTTGGCTCAGGGCCATAGGTTCGAGCCCATGCAGTCAGCAGGCTTTGTGGTCAGCAGGAGTCCGCTTCTTTCCCACGTCCTCTCCTTCTGTCCCTCCCCCTGCTCTCGCTCCTCTCTCTCAAGTAAATAAATAAAATCTTAAAAAAAAAAAAAAAACATATGATTTTGTGACCAGATGCAGGCTTGGCAATCAGTATGCTTGAAATGTTCCAGTTAAATTGATTTTTTTCAAGAGTGACAACTTTGAGATCAAAGATGGTATCTTGCACATCCTAGCTCCCACAGCTCCTGTTGTAGTCCCTTTCACATGGTCAGTGACCAACGAAAATTATTTCTCAAGAAACATGTAAGCGGCAAGCACAGCAACAAAACACCATGATTGACAAGCACAGTAAAAGGTTGTACTGGAAGCAGCCAACCAGGAAGGAAGAACCTCTGAAAAGTCTTCCCTTCCTGAAAGCCATGCAGAAACTGGCAGAAAATTTCAGAATCCATGTTTTGGGAACTCTGGAAAGTCACCAAAAGCATGCAACAACCTCTGTACGTTTATTCTAGAGAAACAGGTGAATCCCAGTAGGAAGAGTGAGCTATGTGGCATTTTAACTGGCCCTATTCTTGCCCCTCTATCCACTCTGTGGTAGCCTTGAATATGGACAGCCTGCAATCGCAGGGAAAGCCAGCAGCCCGCAGTGGCCAGAAGGAGCAGAAAGGAGATGGGGCTCCTGCAAAGTTTCATTTCCAGAGAGCTGTCATTATTGATCTGTCTGGTTGTTCCCTGGATGACCTCACTTGCATGGCTTGTCAGTATTTGGACTGACTCATACCTTGCCCATTTAAAGTGCCTCTTCCCTGAGAGCATTGTCAAAAACATTTAGGGGCAATAGTTTAACATTGCAGCTGCCTCAGGCAGTAGGTAACACTTGGAGTGAACAACAGGTGAACCAAAACCTTAAAGGGAAAAACTGAGGAATGAGATGTCCATAGGGACTTTAAAAGCTATGACATTAGGCACCTGGGTGGCTCAGTGGGTTAAAGCCTCTGCCTTCGGCTCAGGTCATGATCCCAGGGTCCTGGGATCGAGCCCCACATCGGGCTCTCTGCTTGGCCGGGAGCCTGCTTCCCTGTCCACTCCCCTGCCTACCTCTCTGCCTACTTGTGATCTCTGTCTGTCAAATAAATAGATCTTTTAAAAAATCAATCAATCAATAAATAAAAAGCTATGACATTATCCCTATGAATCTGAAGGCCAGACACATTCCAAGATTACAGCATGCCCTGAAAAGACTCAAAAGGCCCACGCTACCAACTCTGGCTTATTTTGAGGCTCTCTGACAGCAGAAATGAAGGCTGTTACAGAGTGACCACTGCCTGGCTGAGTGTTGAAGGCATGCCAACAGACACACAGAGCTCCGTGTCAATGATTGAGAGTCTTTGCAGTTATACAGGCATTTAAAGGCCTCTCTGCCCAGTCATTAGATAACACACTAAGCTAGCCAAGCAGTGAGTTCAGTGGCCACACACGGCAGAGGATACAGACTTTACATAAGTAGTTCAGAGAAGTCACTAAACAAACAAATGACAACAAGGAATACTGAAAACCAAACAGCGACAGCAAAACCTGGAAAGGGGGCAGAATCTGAATTCCAGAGTTGCCACATTCTCTTACTTAGACTAGATGTCCAACCTTTGACCAAAACCTATCTGACATGCAAAGAAACAGGGGAGTATGGGACATACAAAAGGATACCCAGATGTTGGACTTACTAGTCAGAGACATTAAATCAGCTCTTGTAAATATGGTTCAGCATCTAATCAAAGCCATGTCCTATGAATTAAAGGAAGTATGAGACTGAGGAGTCATTAAATAGATACATCATCAAAGAGATAGGAATCACTTTAAAAATATCAAACAGAAATTCTGATTTGAAAAGTATAATAACTGCATGAAAAATTCACTAGATCAGCTCAACAGAAATTGCAGTTGGGATTTAAAAGAATCACCGAACTTGGAAGTTAAAGCCAACTGAGACTATACAGTCTGAGGAAAAGAAAGAAAAATAATGAAGAAAAATAACAGAGCCTCAGAGACCTTATAGGACATCATTAAGCACACCAGCTTATGCATAATGAGAGTCCCTGGAGGAGAGGAGAGGAGAGGAGATAAAGGGAAAGAAAGAAGATTAGAAATTAATGGCCCAATACTTCCCAAATTTTGTTAAAATTATTAATCCAGAGAAACAAAAAGATCTGAAACTCCATGGCGGATAGACTCAAGGAGATCTTCACCTTGAAACAACTTAGTCAAACTCCTGAAAACCAAAGACAGTGAGAGAATGTTGAAAGCAGAACCACAAAAGCGGCTCATCACATACAAGGGATTCCCCAGTAAGATTAACAGCTGACCTTCTCATCATAAATTATGGGGCACATGATACAATGAGCATTGGGTGGTAGACTCAACTAATGAATCATTGAACATTGTATCAAAAACCAATAATGTGCTACACCTTGGCTAATTGAATTTAAATAAAAAAAAAAAAAGTTAAAATAGAGCTACCTTATGACCCGGCAGTTGCACTACTGGGTATTAACCCCCCAAATACACAAGTAGTGAAAAGAAGGGGCACCTGCACCCCAATGTTCATAGCAGCAATGTCCACAAGAGCCAAACTGTGGAAGGAGCCAAGATGTCCTTCAACAGACAAATGGATAAAGAAGATTTGGTTCATATATATAATGGAATATTACTCAGCCATCAGAAAAGATGAATACCTGCCATTTTTGTCAACATGGATGGAATTGGAGGCGATTATGCTAAGTGAAAGAAGACACCAGAGAAAGACAATTATCATATGGTCTCACTCATAAGTGGAATATAAGAAATAGCGCAGAGGATCATAGGGGAAGGAAGGGAAAACTGGATGGGAGGAATTCAGAAAGGGAGACAAACCACAAGAGACTCTTGATTCTGGGAAACAAACTGAGGGCTGCAGAATGGGAGGTGGGGTGGGGGGATGGGGTGACTGAGTGATGGGCATGAAGGAGAGCACATGATGTGATGAGCACTGTGTGTTATACACAACTAATGTATCATTGAACACTATCTCTGAAACTAATGATGTACTACATGTGGGCTGATTGAATTTAAATTTTAGAAAAGAAAAGAAAAGAAAAGAAAAGAAAAGAAAAAAGAAAAGAAGCCATGGGGAACAGAAGATAGTGGGAAGTCATATTCAAAGCGCTGAAAGAATAAGACTGTCTGGCAAGAATTCTCTATCTGGCAAGGATTCTCTATCCAGCAAAACCATCCTTCAAAAATGAAGGTGAAATAAAGCCATTCTCAGGTAATGAAGAACGGAGTGAATTTATCGCTAACAGGCCTGCCTTACAAGAATATTAAGGGGAAGTCCCCAAAAGACACTAGAGAATAATTCAAATCCATGTGAAGAAATAAGAACATCAAATACAAGTGCATGAAGCAATAATTATAGAACTACCTGGATGGGCTTAAAAGGTATAAAAGAGGCGATTTTGATGACAATAGTAGTACAAAAGAGCTTGAAGGTCCAGGGCTATTTAAGATCAAAGTTTTTACATAATATTGAAATTAAGTTAGTATTAATCTGAATTAGATTCTTTTAAATTAAAATCTTAATTGTAATCTGTGAGGCAACCACTAAGAAAATAATTCAAACATTGAAGTAAACAATAGGGAACAAAAATGGGTAAGAGAGAAAATACTTTTCACACAAAATGGCACCTCAGTCCGTGGGAGAGAAAAAAACATAAAAAACATGAGAAAAAAAATGACAATGGCAGACATAAATCCTCCAATATCATTAATTACATTAAATGTAAATGGAATGAACACTAGAAGGCAAGGAAGCTATTGGCGAGAATGTCATACAGATAGAAAGCAGAATGGTGGTTGCCAGGATTGTAGGAAGAGAAGGGAAATGAAGAAGAGTTAGTGGTTTCATGGGTACAGAGTTTCATTTGGGGTAAAGGAAAAGATTCTGGAGATGGAAATGTTGATGGTTGCACAACATTTGTACTTAATGAAACAGAGGTGAGTGCCTAAAAATGGTTAAATGTTCAATTTTACATCGTGCATATTTACCACAATTTTCAAAAAGGAAAAAATGAGAAAGGAAAGTCATCCATTGCTCATTGTTTGGGCAACTGAATATTGTTAATCTGGCAACATACCCCAAACTGATCTATAGATTCAATGTGATCTCCAACAAAATCCCAGCTGACTTCTTTGCAAAAATAAATTAGCGATCCCAAAACTCTCACGGAAATTCAAGGATTCGAGGATAGCCAAAGCAATCTTAAAAAGGAAGATTAAAGTTGGGGGACTCATTCTTCCCAATTTCTAATCTTACTAGGGAAGCTCCAGCAATCAAGACAGTGTGGGGTTTAACATAAAGATACCTAAATAGATTAATGGAATAGAATTACAAGTTCATCAAAAAACCTTCATATCTATACCCCAATTGATTTTTAAATAGGTGGCAAGATAATTATATGGGGTAAAAAAGAGTATTTTCAGCAAATGTTACTGGGACAACCGGATATCCACACACAAAAGAATGAAATTGAACCCAATCCTTGTCTCACTGCACATACGAAAATTAATTCAAAATGGATCTCTGATCTAAATAGCGACAAGTGTAGACACTCTTAGAAGAAAGCATAGCAGTAAATTGTCATGACGTTGGTTAGGCAGTGTTTTCTTAAGGCCAAGGAAACTAAATAAAAAGAGATATATTGGACTTTGTCAGATTCTAAAAAACGTTATCTGCCGCAAATAATACCATCCAGAAAGTGAAAAGAGAACTTGAAGAATGGGGAAAGTATTTGCAAATCATATAGCTATAAGGAACTTGTACCCAGATGATATAAATTAGTTTTACAAACCGGTGATAAAACATATAACCTCACTGAGAAACGGGTAAAAGATGTGAACAGTCACTTTCCCCCAAAGATAGAGAAATGGCCAAATAAGCACATGAAAAGTGCCTTGACGGCATTCATCCTGAGGGAAATGCAAATAGAAACCACAATGAGAACCTACTTTACACCCACTAGAACAGCTAAAATCAGAGAGGGAAGGTGATTGCTATTGAGGATGTGGAAAAAATTTGAACCCTTGGGCATAGCTGGTTGGAATGTAAAAAGTGTTTCAAAGCATACGCTTTGAAAACACAGTCTGCCATTCCCTCACATATTAAACACAGGGCCATCATATAACTAAGCAGTTCCAGTGCTCGATATATACCCAAGAAAAATTAAAATATATATCCATACAAAAACTTGCATACCAATGTCCGTAGCAGTATTCTTATAATGCCCCCAAAGTGGAAACAAACCAAAAGGCCATCAACTGATGAATGGATACATAAATGTGAAACAGCCACACAATGGGATGTTATTTGGCTACAGAAACAAAGTACTAAAAAAGCACTCCAGAAGGTGGTGGCGTAGGAGGTTCACCACCTCCTGCGGATGCACTGAGGCAACCTGCATGTATTGCAACTCACTCTGAATGTGACCTAAGACTGGCAGAGCAGTTCTTCCACAGCTAAAGTCATAAAGAGAAGGCTACATCGAAAAGGGTAAGAAGGGCAGAGATGCAGCCAGGAACCAAACCACCAGTGTGGCTACCCACAGGCGGGGGGTGGGGGGGTTCGTGTGGAGATATCACAAGTACAGAGGGGTGGAGGAGCAAAGGAGCACGGGCATCAAGCCCCAAAGCAGGCACCCCTGGCCTTTGGGACATGCACCAGGAAGATTAGTCCCCAAGAATTCTGTCTTTGAAAGTCAGTGGGGTTTAACTCTGGGAGATTTAAAAATCTGTGGGCTTAACTCCCACTGTGGATTAACATATTCCAGTGGGTGTAAAGTAGCTCTGGGAAACTGAGTATCTCCTCTAAACAGCTAGCACAGTAGATCACTTGGCACGAGACCAAGCACAGAAACAATGCTTTGCAAAGCACTGGGTTATATGTGAAGGAGATTTATTGACTAATTGTGGGATGTGTGCTGGGGGCACGAAGAATCTGTAGGAGCTCTCTCTGGGAACGGAAATGACCTTTTTTTTTTCTTGCCCTCCTTCAGCCTAGAGAGCTTGGACACTTGCAAAAACCAGATCTGACCCTCTCCATCTACCTTGCTAGTACCACTTGCCCTGCCCCAGCAATTCACCTGTAGGCCACCCCACCCAATCATTCTGCCCTAGCAGGCACCCCACCACCACCACCACACCACCACCACACTGGCGGGCCAGCCTCAGCTGGAACCAACATCCCCCTAAGGAGAGTACCACCCCACAAAACCCAGTGATCCTACTTAGCCAGGACCGGTGTACTGCCAAAGACAGTCCTGCCACAAGTAGGGGCAGGGGAGATGAACACCCCCCCACACACATACACACAAACCTGCCTGCCATAGGTTGCAGCTGAGTTTCTCAGCCAGCTGTGCCAAAGGCAGTCCCTGCCCACCAGTGCACATGTAGCAGTTGCAGCTGATCATTGCAGATACTTGAGCAGCAGGCCAGCTTTGCCAACCATTGAGCCCACAACTGGTGCAGCTGGGCATCTCAGCCAGCTGTCCAGGGGGCAAAACCTGTGCCACGGCATGCCCACAGTAGCTGCAACTGGGCCTCTCAGCCAGCTGCACAAATGACAAGCCATGCCAACCACTGCTCCTGCAACAGTCATGGTTCAGCCACAAAAAGGAGGGTGTACACAGCCCACAAATGGAATACCCCTGGAGTCCATTGTTTGGGTGACCAATGTGGATTGCAGTACGGGACACCACAGGATGCCTTCATAAAACCACTATGTTCAAGACCAAAATATCTCGCTGACCTAATTAACACATACAAACAAACACAGAGAGTGGGACAAAATGAAGACATGGAGGAATATGGTCTAAATGAAAGAACAAGACAAAGACCACGGGAAAGAGCTAAATGAAAACAGATAAGCAAACTGCTTGATAGAGGTGAAAGTAATAGTTATAAAGATACCCACTGGACTGGAGAGCAGAGTGAATGAAGCCAGTGAGAACTGCAACAAAGAGGGAAAAAATGTAAAAAACAAAACAAAACAAACCAGGGCTGAAGTACACAGTGACTGAAAAACAACAACAACAACAACAACAACAACAAAACCACTAGAGGAAATTAACAACATATTAGAGGATGTAGAAGAACAGGCTCAATGATCTGGAAGCTAGGGTAAATGAAAGCAACCAAGTTGAAGAGAAAAAAATAAGTTTTTAAAATGAGGATAGGTTAATTGAAGAAATAATAGCTAAAAAACATCACTAATCTGGGAAGGAAACACACATCCAGGTCCAGGAAGCACGGAGACCCAAGAAAGATGAACCTAAAGAGGTGCGCACCAAAACACATAATATTTAAAATGGCAAAAAAATTAAGGATAAAGAGAGAAATCTTAAAAGCAACAAGACAAAAGCAAAGAGCTGTGTAGGAGGGAAACAGGATAAGGCTAGCTGCTGATTTTTTTTTTTTTTGACAGAAACATTGCAAGCCTAAAGGAAGTGACAGGATATACACAAAGGGATGAAAGAAAAAAAGAAAAGAAAAAAGGAAAAAAGAAAAATCTCTACAACCAAGAATGCTCTATCTAGCAAGGTAATCATTCAGAATTGAAGGAGAAATAAGAAGTTTCCCAGACTAACAAAAATTACAGGAGTTCACCACCACTACACCAGCCTTAAAAGAAAGGTTGAAGTGATTATCTAAGTGGAAAATAGAAGGCTATTACTAGAAATTTAAAAGATTATGAAAGGAAAATATTTCACTGTTAAAACATACAGTAAAGATAGCAGATCTATTGCTTATAAAGCTAGCAGTAAGGTTAAAACACAGAAGTATAATCAATTATATCTACAAAAATATCCAAGGGGTACACAAAATAAAAAGATGTAAAACATGACATCATATACATAAAGTGTGAAGGGGGAGTAAAAACGTAGTGCTTTTAGAATGTGTTTGAATTTAAGTGATCACCAACTTAATATAGACTGCTATATACATAAAATGTTATATATGAGCTGATGGTAACCACAGACCAAAAATGGATGATAGATGCCCAAAAAATAGAGAAAGGAATCCTGGAGTAACATTAAGACAAGGCATCAAACAAAGAGCAAGAGAAGAAGAGAGAAACAGAGAACTACAAAAACAACCAGAAATCAACTAACAAAAATAACGAGTACATACCTATCAACAATTACTTTAGATGTTTTAAAGTATTCTAAATGCTCCAATCAAAACACACAGGGTGACTGAAAGGATAAAAAAGGAAACCAAGACCTATCTAGATGATGCCTAAACTGACTCACTTCAAACCTAAAGACACATGCAGACTAAAAGTAAAAGAATGGGAAACGTATTGCCTGCAAATAGATGTAGAAAAAAAAAAAAAAAAAGCAGAGGTAGCAATACTTACATCAGACAAAATAGACATTTTTGTTTGTTTGTTTTGTGTTTTTTTGGTTTTTGGGGTTTTTTTTAAATTAAATTTATTTTTTATTTATTTTCAGCATAACAGTATTCATTATTTTTGTACCACACCCAGTGCTCCATGCAATCCGTGCCCTCTCTAATACCCAGCACCTGGTTTCCCCAACCTCCCACCCCCTCCTCGGCCACTTCAAACCCCTCAGATTGTTTTTCAGAGTCCATAGTCTCTCATGGTTCACCCCCCCTTCCAATTTCTCCAACTCCCTTCTCCTCTCATTATGCTGAGTGAAATAAGTCAAGTAGAGAGAGTCAATTATCATATGGTTTCACTTATTTAGAGAGCAAAATAGACTTTAAACAAAGACTATAGGGGCACCTGGGTGGCCTCAGTGGGTTAAAGTATCTGCCTTCCACTCAGGTCATGATCTCAGGGACCTGGGATTGAGGCCCCACATAGGGCTCTCTGCTCAGAGGACAGGCCTGCTCGCCCCCCTCCCGCCTGCCTGCCTCTCTGCCTACTTGTGATCTCTGTCTGTCAAATAAATAAATAACGTCTTTTAAAAAAGATTATAACAAGAGATAAGGATAGGTATTACATAATGATAAAGGTATCACTCCAAACAAGAGGCTATAACAATTGTAAATGTGTGTAAATATGTGACCAACATCAGAACACCTAAGTATATAGGCAAATATTAATGGACACAAAAGGGCAAATTGACAGTAATACAACAATAGTAGGGGACTTTAACACCCTACTTGCATCAGTGGAAAGACCCTTTAGTCAGAAAATCAATAAGGAAAGAGTAGCTTTGAATGACTCTTAGACCAGATGGACCTAATGTATATATACATGGCTTTCCATTCCAAAACAGCAGAATATTCATTTTTTAAAAGATTTTATTTATTTATTTGACAGACAGAGATCACAAGTAGGCAGAGAGGCAGGCAGACAGGAGGGGGGGGAAGCAGGCTCCCTGCTGAGCAGAGAGCCCGATATGGGGCTTGATCCAGGACCCTGAGATCATGACCTGAGCCGAAAGCTGAGGCTTAACCCCTCTGAGCCACCCTGGTGCCCGAATATTCATTCTCTTGAAGGGCACGTGGAAACATCCTCCAGGACAGATCACATGTTAGGCCACAAAACAAGTCTCCATGAATTTAAGAAATTTAAAGCAGACCAGCCTCAATTTCCAACCACAACAGCACAAAACTGAGGTCGATGGCAAGAAAAGAACTAGAAGACACACAAACACATGGAAGCTAAACATGCTACTAAGCAACAGGAGGGCCAGTGAAGTGATTAAAGAAAAATAACTAGGGAAAAATGAAAATGGAAACACTGCACTTCAAAATCTTTGGCTCAGAAAACACAGTTCTAAGAGGAAAGTTTTTGAGAAAAATCTCAAATAAACCATCTAACCTTACACCTAAAAACCTAGAAAAAAAAGAGCAAGCAAAACCCAGTGGTTCAAAGGAAGGAAATAATAAAGATCCCAGTGAAAGGGCACCTGGATGGCTCAGTTGATTGAATGTCTGCCGTTGGCTCAGATCATGATCCCAGGGTCCTGGGATCTAGCCCCACACCAGGCTCCCTGCTCAGTGAGGAGCCTGCTTCTCCCTCTCCCACTCCCCCTACCGGTGTGCATGCTCTCTCTCTCTCTCTCTCTCTCTCTCAAATACATAAATAAAATCTTTTTTTAAAAAAAGATCACAGTGAAAATAAATGAAATAGAGACTTAAAAAATCAGGAGAAAAAGATCAATGAAACTAATAGCTGGTTCTTTGAAAAGATAAACAAAATTGATAAACCTTTAACTGCTTTAGCCAGACTCATCAAAGAGAGGGAGAGGGAGAGAAGGAGAGGAAGAGAGAGACGGAGAGAGAGAGAAAGAGAAAGAGAGAGAGAGAACTCATAACAAAATCAGAAATGAAAGGGCAGTTATAACTGACACCACAGAAATACGAAGGATCGTGAAGGACAACTACAAAAAAAAATTGTATGCCAACAAATTGGATAACTTAGAAGAAATGGATAAATTCCTGGAAATATGCAGTGCTCCAAGACTGAAGCCTAAAGAAATAGAAAATCTGAACAAACCAATTACTAGTAACAAAATTGAATTGGTAAGAAAAGAAACATCCAACAAACAAAATACAAGACCAGATAGAGCTTTGCAGGTGAATGCTACCAAACATTTAAAGAAGAGTTAATGCTTCCCTTATCTCACTATTCCAAAAACTGGAGGAGAAAAGAATGCTTCCGAATTTATTCTAAGAGATCGGCAGAGATACCAAAACCAGATGAACCCACTATAAAGACAGAAAGATACAGACCAGTATCCTAGATAAACAGAGATGCAAAAACCTCAACAACATACTAGCAATTTGAATTCTGAATTCAAAAATACATTTAAAAAATCATCTATCACAACAAGTTGGATTTATTCCAGGGATGCAGAATGGTTCAATATATGCAACGTGATACACCACATTAACAAAATAAAGGATAAAAATATGATTGTCTCAATAGATGAAGAAAAAGCTTCTGACAAAATGCAACATGTGTTCATGATAAGAATTCTCAAAAACTGGGTTTAGAGGGAATATACCTCAACCTAGCAAATGCCACATATGACAAATGTACAGCTAACATCATATTCACTGGTGAAAAGCTGAAACCTTTTCCTCTAAGATCAGGCATAAGACATGGATGTCTAACCTCACCACTTTTATTCAACAACCTATTGGAAGTCCTAGACACAACAATTGGACAAGTAAAAGAAACAAAATATATCCAAATGGGTAAGGAAGAGAGAAAACTGTCGCTATTTGCAGGTGGCATGACACTCTATATAGAAAACCCTAAAGACTCCACCAAAAACAAAACAAAACAAAACACCAAATAGTAGAACCAAAAAATGAACTTGAAATTTCAGGATACAAAGTTAATACACAGAAATCGGTTTCATTTCTGTATACAAATTACAAGATAGCAGAAAGAGAAATCAAGAAAACAATCCCAAAGACAATTGCACCCCAAACAATAGAATACCTAGGAGTAAATTTACTTA